>NW_004567118.1:8020159-8031093 GCF_000260355.1 Condylura cristata | reverse complement strand
GCATGCACACCCACACGGGGATGGGAACACGCATGCGCACCCACTCGGGGATGGGAACATGCATGCGCACCCACTCGGGGATGGGAACACGCATGCGCACACCCACTCGGGGATGGGAACACGCATGCGCACCCACTAGGGGATACGCGCAGAGGCGACGTAGTGCCAGGCAATAGAGGGACCAACGCCGGGAGACACGAGTGCACCCGTGTGCACGCACACACACACACACACACACACACACAAAAGGCACGATGCCATGGAAGACACAAACACAGAGAGACCATACACAGTTAAACAGCTGTCACACATACACAGAGGCACCATGCATACAAACTGGACACCCCCCATGGCACGCGCGCGTGCACACACACACACACACACACAGGCAGACACCGGCAGAGATGTGTAGACAAATGTGCGGAAACAAGCAGGCAACCCTCAACAAGGACGTGCACCTGTGAACAAGCATACTGAAAACACTCAAACCAGCACAGACAGGGCGTGAGGCACACAAACACACCTTCCAGATGTGCACACAATGACACACACAGGGAACTACACACTGCCAGGCGTATATCCGCACATACGCCCCAGCAGGCATGTGTACAGTACAGAGACGTACAGAGAAACACTTCTCCAATCGCAGGGACCTCCTGGCCCCCATCAGAGAGGCCCACCCCAGGCAGGCACACAGACACGGCCAGTGGCCTGTCCCAGATAATCTCCCACCTGCACAGAGCAACCTTGCAGACAGTCCCCAGGGATGCCTGGACTTACTCAGATGCCACACGCTGAGGGACTGGAGCTCCCAGGCGCCCCACCCCGCGGCCCCTCCTCTCGCTGAGGTCTCCACTCTCTCCCCACCAGAGTCCCACCCGTCCAAGTGCCTTCACCCCCACCCCCACCTGCTTGAGGGTCTGCTGGTGGGCTGAGAGGGCGCGAACCATCTCAGGCAATGCCACGGGCACACGGCGCATGCGCTCAGAGAAGGCGGTCAGTAGGCACACGCTCTTGTCCATCCAGTCCTTGTGGCCCGTGAAGCCGTGCAAGCGGAGGAGGTTGTGGGCTGACACAGAGTTGGCACTGGGCTCTGCCCCATCCTGGTCTGCAGGGTCCAGAAGGGGGCAGTGGTGAGGGAGGGTCACTAGGTAGCCTGCTCTAGGACTCGCCTGGAGGCAGGGGGGTCCCCCCACCCCACCCCACCCCCAGGTCAGAGGGTGTCCTGCCAGCACAGCAGTTACAGGTGCTCTGCCGGCTGTCTCCTGCACACTCCACCCCACTAGCCCAGGGTAAAACGCAGCCCACAGGCTCCCCCGTCTCACTGCTGACGCCCTGATCCTGCCACCCAGCTCCAGCCAAAGCCACAGCGTCCTTGCCCTTCCCTCTCCCTCACCTCCTGCTTCCAATCCACCCACGAGTCTGCCGGGTCTGTGGCCAGAATAGATCCGATCCTACCACACCTTTCCACTTCTACCTTGCCTGGGCCTTTGCCAGCACTGGCAGGGACTGAGAGCCACTGGTGGCCTCTGACCTGGTCGTCCCATTTCCCCTGATCCCTTCCCCTTCACCAGCCAGAGTGACATTCTTAGACCTAACCTAACACTCTGCAGGGAGCCAGCTCCACCTGCCCACTGGAACACCCCCCAAGTCAGCCACCATCCTCTGAAGTAAAGTCTGTCCCACCCACCCTGCCCCTCCCCACCTCTCCCTCAGCCTGTTGCCTTTGCCTGAACTCCCTCCCCAGCTCCTCTCCACAACCACACAGCCCGTCTGATCCTCCAGCTCTTGGTTAATGGCAGCTGCCACAGATCCTACCCCCCCTCCCTCCAGCTCAGCTGGGCTCGCTCAAGGCCTTTTCGGGTATTTGGCTAACATTTATTGTGTACCTACTATGTGTCTGGCCTGCGCTAGACCCTGGGGTTATGGCAGTGACAGAAAGTTGTTTCCCAAGGAGCTTGCATTAGAGCGTGGGGAGATGGTGAGCAGATGGGAGGGGTGTGTGATGGTGAGTACTACTGAAAGTCGGGGGCCGGGGTCACCTGCTTCTTCATGGCACTCGATTCAAGTACATGTGAGCATTTGTGCATTTCTGCATCGAGTGTTAGTATTTATTGTTTCTCCTGCTACCTTGTAAACTTCCTGAGCATAAGGACCACGCCAGCCTTGTTCAGTATAAGAATCTGGGCACACCAGCTACTGCTGCTAAGCAGTCACTAAGTTAATAACTAAATGAATCAATTAATAGCTAAAGAAACCTTTGCATCAACCCTGTAAGGGAGCTCTCCTTTACATCTAAAGAAATGGAGGCTCTGAAATAGAACAATGCTGGCCCAAAGTCAGTTAACATGCCATGGAGATGAGAACCCAGGGGGGCCCAACCTGCCCAGCCTTCCCTTCACCTCCACACTGTGCTCTGCCTCCCTCACAGTAAACCAAGTCTCTGCTGGGTCCGGGCCCCAGGCCAGTCCACGCTCCCTCACTGACCATCCTTCAGCCGCAGGGGCAGGCCAGCTCCGAGCTCCGCCTCACTGCAGAAGTAGCCGCCTCCCCGGGAGTCCCAGAAGAGCCTGTCCTGCGTGTCCTGCAGCCGCAGGGCCCACTCCAGCCACGCGCTCTCCTGCGAGGCCTCATACAGGTCCAGCAAGCCCCGAACTACGAAGGCGTAGTCCTCCAGGAAGCCCCAGCAGGGCGGTGTGCTGTGGGGACAGGCATGGAGGGAGCGCTAGAGGCAGCCTCAGGGCGGGGGCCTTCCCCGAGGAGACCCTTCACACTTGCTTTCATTTAGCCCTGACAGCTATTCTAGGTGGCTACTATTAGTCCATTTCCAGGGAGGGATGGAGCTCATGGTGGGCAGAGGGCAGAGCAGCAGCACAGCTGACCCGCAGGGGAGGAGAGGAGCGGCCCAGGGAGCCCCGTCTTCCCCATTTGCATGCCCCCAACCTGTGCTCCACGGTCCCCCCCGAGCCTGCATAGCAGGTCCGCATCAGACGGCCACTGGCCACGTCAAACATGTGCCGCTTCAGGAACTTGGCACCGTTGATGGCATAGTTGATCAGCCTCTCCATGCCCAGGACAGCCCCGGTCACAGCATAGCCAGACACCATCAGGCCTGAAGAGGAGGAGGCACAGGTGGTCAAGAGCTGACTGGAAGCACCCCCCCCCCGGCCCTGACACCTCTCTGGAGCAGTGCCATGAATGGGCACCCCCAGGTATGACCCTGGGGGTGAGGGTGTCCCTTAAACTCTGAGCTTCAGTTTGGCTGTCTGTAAATCGAGGATAATAAATCTGACCAAGGGAGAATTATTACTCAGCAGGTGTCTGACACAGAGAAGGGGCTAGTGGAGGGCAGTTCCCTAGGTGGGTCAGGCCGAGCCGCGGCCCCCACCGTTCCAGGCGGCCAGCATCTTGCTATCCAGGTGCGGCTTCGGCCGATGTTTCCGGGCCTGGAAGAGCTTTTCCAGCCCTGTGTTGAGCAAGGTCCGCACAGCCTCCACGTCCAAGCCAAAACGGGCAGCGGTCAGCTCCAGTGAATAGCGGACAGTCAGCACATTCTGGCCCTGCAGCTCCCCCTTGGGGTCCTGAGGGAAAAAGGCCCTAGTCAGAGGGCTTCTGCTTCCTGGCCACGCCTCAGGACGCCTCCCGCGTCCCCAGGGGTCCTCGCCTGACTGGTGCTGATGTTGCCCGAGTCCGTGAGCCCGTAGTGCTTCATGAGCAGCTGGCCTGAGGTCAGAGGCTCGGTGGCGCCTGGCACGGGCTCGGGGAGGAGCTGCTGGACCTCTTTGACTGTCCACACGTAGAAGGCGCCCTCTTTGGGCCTCATGCCCCGCTCCGGAGGGGAATCCGCATCCTCCGCGCTATAGAAGCCCCCAGACTATGGGGAGGAGAGTTGGCTGACCCCACCAGCTGCAAGGGCTGTGGAGGCCCTGAGCCCTCCCACTGCCAGGTCCCCCGTTTCCCCGGACACACACCCGGTGACTCAGGTTCCGAGTCACATACTGCAGGATGCCTTTGGCAACGTCAGAGTAAAACTCATCACCTGAGATCTAGGAGGGAGGAAGGAGGCTGTAAACAGAGGTCCCCAGGGAGCCCCAGGTACAAGCAGCCATCAGCACACGCACACACACGCACACACGCACACACGCCTCCCCATGGGGAGGGAACCTGGGTGGCAGGCAGGGAGGGAGGGAATTAGCTGTGAGCTGAGGAGGGACAGGTGGAGAGGTGGGGTGCCTCTGCTCTGGACTGGGGCCAGGGATCACCTGGAAGGCCTGTGAATAGGCCACCGCCAGCTGCGCCTGGTCATAGAGCATCTTCTCGAAGTGCGGGACATGCCACTGGCGGTCCGTGGAGTAGCGATGGAAGCCCTGTACCAGGCGGGACGTGGGGCTACAGGCCAGTCCTGCCTCTGCCCCAAGCCGACTCCCCTCCAGGGAATGCCTAGCCTCCCTCACCTGCCCCACGTGGTCTCGGATGCCTCCATTGGCCATCATTTTCAGGGTGTGCAAGGCCATTTGCTGGGCCCGAGAACCATCCTGGGTTAGTCGGTGGCTGAGCCAGTAGGAGAACAGGAAGCTGAGGATCACTGCAGGCATCAAGGGTGCTTGGTGAGAGGTGGGAGGACTGGGCAGGGCCGGAGCTAGCACGCTACAGGTAGTCTCCAGGAGAGACAGGGGGTCCAGGTCAGCCTTAGAGGGTCACTAGTGAGGCCAGAGTCAGGTCTTTACTAGAGACACACTGACACGCTGGTGTGCAGAGGTCACCTCCAGTCAGGGGAGCTGGTGGTAAATGACCAAGCCAGTGGTCAGAGTGTCACTGGCCAAGACAGGCTTTGCTGAGTCCCTCAAGTTCCCTACACCCAGAAGCCAGGGAGCCCTGACCTGGTGTGGGGAACTTGGGGGACTCAGCAAAGCCGCCGTACTCCTCATCATAACCCTCATCCAGCTGCTGGAAGCAGCGGCTGTTCATGGTGGCCGCAGAGGGTGGCAGCTGGCGGTCACCCATGCTGATCTCGGACCGGGCCAGCAGGGCTGTGGCGACGCGCTGGCTGTTATCCAGCAGGGTGTTCTTGTTCTGTTTCCACTGTGGGAGAGGGACAGACCCGGAGGTCAGCAACCCGTGTTCCTTCGCCCTTGACCCCGGAGTCCCCCTGACTACCTGCTGTGCACCCACCTGGTCCCGTATTCTCAGCAACACCGTGCGGAAGCCAACTTGGGTCAAGCCATCCTCAGGGGGGAAATAGGTGCCCCCCACAAAGGGCTGGAGGCTGGGCGTCAACCACACGCTCATGGGCCAGCCCCCGCCACTGCTGGTGGCCTGAGGGGAGAGGGGAAGGTGAGGGGGCAGCTCCCTGCCAGAGCAGTGCCCCTCGCTGGAAAAGTGCTCACCTGCACAAAGGTCATGAACACCTTGTCCACATCCGGCCGCTCCTCCCGGTCCACCTTCACGTTGACGAAGTCCTCATTGAGCAGGCGGCCGATCTCCTCGTTCTGGAATGACTCCTCCTCCATCATGTGGCACCAGTGGCAGGTGGAGTACCCCACTGGGGTGAGGCAGGTGGGGGACCCCTAACTGGTCAGAGGGCCAGCCAAGGGCCCTTGGACTGAAGAGGCCCTGTCCTCTAGATTCCTGGGGAGCCCAGGGCCTCCTTCCTTTCCACCCCCACCCTCCACCCCATCCCAGAGGAGGAACATTACCTGAGAGGAAAATTGGTTTGTTTTCTTTCCTGGCCTTGTCAAAGGCTTCTTGACCCCAGGGGTACCTAGTCCAGACAGGGTGGGGTATCACTCGCTGACCCAGGTGCGGTGGGCTGAGCGCCTGGCTGCCCAGCAGGGCAGGGCGGGCACACACCAGTCCACAGGGTTGTAGGCATGTTGCAGAAGGTACGGCGACTTCTCGTTGATCAGGCGATTCGGGGCCTTCTGCCCTGTGGGCTGGGAGCAGCTGGCCCGGCTTCCCTTCCCGCCAGCAGGCATGGACACCAAACTACTGACCGTCACACTGCGGTCCTTGTCCCGGGAGGAGCTGCCCCTGGCGTGGGCAGGAGGGTCAGGAGAGGGCTCTCTGCCATTTCCCCCGCTGCCCCGAGGCCCGCCCTGCCCCCAGGCACCCCTCCCAGAGCCCCCCCATTCCCAGACCAACACACCGATCTGAACCACGGGGGAGACCGTGGGTTTTGTGCTCCCCCTTATGTTTTGGGGGGGGTGTAGAAAGGTGGCTCATTGGGGGCTCCCTGCCAGGTTAGTCTCCCCCAACCTCTCGGACCTGGCAGTGGGAAGGATGATGGCTGTGAGGTCAGGATAGGTCACAATGGTCGGAATAGTCACCGGGGCTCCGTTCTCTCCCCGGGGCTCCGTTCTCTCCCCTCACTGGCCCCTCCCTCGGTCTCTGTGCTGGTTGCTTGGCGGGGTTTCTCTCGGGTGCCTGGGTACGTGGCCGGGCAGGAAGGCTACTGGACAGGGAAGGTGGTCTGGGCCCAGCCCTGGTGAGGGGCTGTGAGGGGATCTTGACCCAGGGGACACCCTCACTCAACACCCCCCAGTGGGGACAGGCCCCCGTCCTGTGTTGCAGGGGCGTCTGACCTCAGGGGCTCAGCCTGGGAGGGTGGTGCTGAGGGGCACCTAGCTTCAAGGCCCTGCAGCGAAAGGGAACATAACAGGGTGAGCCTAAGATGCTCTTGGGCCCAGCACTTGGGTTGGAGGAAGACTTCCAGGTGTCAGTGTGGGAACAGAGGGCCTGGGGAGCTGGCGCTGCTGCAGGAAGGGAGGCTGGACAGAGCCGACTGGGCATGGTGGACAGCCAGGAGTGGTGGCTGATCTGGCACCGGGACCCTGGGACCCCACAGGTGCAGGGTGTTGCCATAGCGGAACTCAGCGTCAGTACCTGGGAGGCCGCCATGCCAGCATGGCTGCTGCAGGCGGTAGGCCCAGACCTGGGCCGTCAGAAAGGAATCCCCAGGGCAGCGGCGGGAGGAGGCGGGGAGGAGGGCCAGGCGCCCACCCAGCCGAGCCCAGAGCCTAGCGGCGTCCGGACTCCCGGCCTCGTGGTTGGTCTCCGAGCGCCGCCTGGTGGGCGAGAGCGGGGTTGCAGGCAGACCAACCCCCGATGGGAGGACCGGGTCTGGGAGGAAATAGGGCAGATTGAGCTGACCCTAAAGTAGCTGCCTGCGAGAGAAGAGCGCTCATGAGAACACAGAGGGCGGTGATGAGGCCAGGCACGTGGAGTGCCAGAGCCTCCCCCATTTTGCTCAACCTTTGTCCACTTTACAAATGAGGAATAAGGCAGGAGAAGGCTGGGCTGTCCAAGGAGTCTTTGCTCTGCTGCCCCATCTCCAGGTCCTGCTCAAACCCCACCCAGTCCAGGAAGCACTCACTGAGTAATAATGACGGGCAGTTTATGTCCTACCATTACTTAACACACTAGTCTCATGTACACACTCACCCAGTTTTTATTGAGCACCCCCTTTCTATCCGATACTGCCAAATTCGGAGTGGGCAGAGAGACCAGGTTTCAGCCCTGGGTTGCTGACAGGCTGACGAGGAGGCAAAAGGCAATCTGACAGCCATACAGTTGAACTCCCAGTCGTCCTGGTGAGGCGTGCATAGCTAGTTATAACAAGGAAACTGATGGGGGAGGTGAGAGGAAGGCTTCCCTGGGGAAATCACATTTGTGTAGAAGCCCTGGAAGAAGGGCAGAATGGAATCTGGAGGTGGTGTGGGGGAAGCGCCCGGAAAGCAGGAGGAACAGATGTGCAAAGGTCCTGTGGCAGAGCCGTGAGCCAGGGTGGGGGGCAAGGAAGCCAGTGTGGTTGCAGGATGGCGTGCACAGGCGACAGAGGCAGTAGGTGAGGTTACGAGGCTGGGGATGAGGGCAGGAGGCAGATGTTGGAGGGACCAGCGAATGGGAGAAGGACTTCTGGTGAGTGACCGGAGCAGCAGAAGCAAGCTGTTGAAAAGCTAGTCAGGGGAGCAACTGCAGTTTGCAAAGTTCCCTCTGGCTTCTCAGGGGACAAGGCAGTGGACCGGAGCAAGAGGGGAAGCAGGAGTGTTAGAGGCCGTGACCGGACCCAGGGAAGCTGGTGGAATCTGCCTCAGGTGGAGGTGTGGAGATAGAAGAGGATGTACCCGAGGTGCATCACTAGGGTTGAGATCACCAGGGTCGGCGGTATGGGGGACAATTATCCAGAGCCGTGGCAGAATGGGCTTCCTGGACGGCTCTGCCTTTGCTGAGAAGGGACACAGGAGCACAGGCAAGGGAGGCCGTGAGGTCAGTTTTGAACGTGCTGGTTCAAGGTAACTGTAAGAGGGCTCTGGAATGCAGAGGGGAGTTTGGTAGGAATTGGAGTGGTCAGCGTGAGGACAGTGTGAGCATGGGAGATGGCAAGGGGAGAGCACACCCCAATCCGGGTCAGGAGGGGTGAACCCATGAAAACAGAGAGGGAGCAGCCGGCTCCAGGGAAAAGCAGGGAAGGGTGGTATCCCTAGAGGCAAAGGGACTGAATTGCAAGGAGAGTCCCCATGATCAGACTCCAGAGAAGCCCACTAGGACAAGCTAGAAAAGGATCCATCGGCTTCAGCAACATGGAGGCCATGGGGGGGAGGTGTCTGGGCAGGCAGAGTTCAGTGAGGTGAGGCTGGCAGCAAAGCCCACCCAGCCGACCCGAGTGGGTTGTGGGAGGGAAAAAGAAGGGGGTGCAGAGACAGGCTGGGCACTTGATGAGAGGGGAAAGAAGACTTTCAAGATAGATGAAGCTAATTATGGCAGAGATCCAGGGGAAGGATTAGGTTCAAGAGAGCAACTGATGAAACGGAGGGGAGAAGAACAATCTGACGAGGGTGAGGTGTGGCACTAGCAAGTCAGAGGCCTGGTGGGTGCTCTTTGCAAGGAATGAGGTTAAATCAGAGATCAAGAAGCCATTCTCGAATGTGGGGGAATCTGGGGTGACTACAAGCTCAGTGACCATGGGCAAGGGTAGCTGAGAGGTTGCGGGAACAGCAAAGTCATCCTCTGTGTTCTTAGAGTCATGTGGGGTTGAGCAATATCTGGGGGAGGGGGAGGCTGTGAGCCCCGACTGGTGCATGCCAAGAGTGAAGAGTGAGGTGGCGTGGCAGTCCCAGGCTGGGAGGAGGCAGGATAGTCCAGTGGTTTCAGCCTCCCAGGAGGTGGGGTCTTACAGGAGGAAGTAATTATGGGGAATGAGGTTACCAACCTCTTCTTTGTGGGAATCAAAACAGCACCCCTTGGGAGTCCCCAGGGAAGCAGCATCTGCAAGCAGAGATAGCTAGGAGAGCCCAGAGAGGGGAGGGTCGCAGGGTGGTGGGGACCAAGGATGGAGACCTGCCAGGTTTGTGCAGCACAACACAGGTGGAGGCTGGACTCTGGGGACGGCCGGGCAAAACCAGGAGGAAGGGGTACGGCAGGCGGCTCCTCTATAGTTAGTCTCTGAAAAGGCTCGGCCCTGGCCCAGTGGACACTGGCCTGGGAGGAGCCCATAACAACCTCATGAGGAACTCTTGTTCCCAACTGACCAGTAAGGAAACGGAGGCATGCAGTCAAAGAGAGGTTAAGTAATTTACTCGAGGTCAGGAAGCATAACCACTTATTACTAAGTGATTATTACTGTTATTAAGTGCAAACCTTGGAGCAGCATTTTGACCCTGTTGGTCGGACTCCTCTTGTCCCTCTTGCCTGTTAAAAGCCTCCATGGGTGGGATTCTCGCCTCCAAAACAAAGCAGCTCCTGCTCCATCCCTACTTTAGGAGAGTGGTGTCCCCCTCCCCCAGTTTTGGTGTTTCTGGCCTATGACTATTTCCCTCCCAGGGCCCCCAGAAGGGAAGAGGGACAGCAGCAGGCTCCCTGCAGGGCCGGCCCCAGAGCACTGAGAGCACTGAGGAGTGGGGGTGACCCATTAGGGCCCCGGGGTGGGCCCTTGGTTTTCCAAACCCTGAATAAGCCCCCAAGAGGGGTCTGGCTCTCTCTGCATGGCTGAATTTGGTTTCTTGCTGACCCCGGTGACCAGATCTGAGGTGACTCAGTAAGAACAAAGGAGCATGGGCCTAGGGCACCTGGCTCGCCTGCAGCTGGGAGTTCTGAGCTCCTGAAAGCTGCCAGCTTAGCAATTCCTGCAACCCTCCCAGCCAGCCAGCCCAGTTCTTTATCCACACCAGTCCGTCAATATTTGCCAATTAAATCTGAGGCCCAGCTGGGGAGCTCAGGGTTATGGAGCCAGACTGTCTGACTGAATCCCAGCCCCGCTTCCTGCTAGCTTTTGACTTAGAGCATGCCACTGCCTAAGCCCCGTAAGGAAGCAGGGCTCCCTCACCTGTAAGGGAGCAGGGCCCAGAACTGTGCATTTGGTTAAATGCTCTGCTGCCCTTACTTACAAAGCCTTTGCCCAACGTTGAACAGGGCACTGCGTTTTCATTTTGCACATGGCCCCCCAAATTGTGCAGTCCATCCTGAACAGGAGTAACATCATCGACCTTACAGGGTTGCCGCAAGGATTAAACAACTGCTGTAGCGCTCAGCATTGACGGAGGGCACCGTGAAGGAAACAACTGCGTGTGGCTCCTTGCTATTAGCTCACCCTCAGTGCGATGAATGAATGAAATGACGGAATGCGCGGAGCCTGGGGAACCTCTGGAAGCTAAAGCGCCGAGCAGAGGAGGCTCACAGGAAACAGTAACACTGTTGCACCCCACATAGTGGAGCAGTCTTTTTTTGCGCTGTGTCCAGGCCCGGCCATCATGTCCAACAAAAAGTCCACTTGGTCAGAGCTGAGGACGTGGGCTCCAGTCTTTATTACCGGGGCGTGGTCTCGGCCCCGGGGAAGTCGCCAGTCTAAATCCGAGAGCAGCAAAGCGTCGCGGAGACCACTGGGGCGCCGCAGCGGCCGCGGGGCGGAGTTTCGGCCCCGCGGAGCCGCCCGGGGGCGG
>NW_004567118.1:8012682-8019946 GCF_000260355.1 Condylura cristata | reverse complement strand
AGGCGCCTGCCTGCGGGAAGACGCTGACCGAGGCGGGGAGGGTCACGCCGACCGGCACGCTGCTGAGCGGGAGGGGCAGGGAGGCGCTGTAGGTCATGGAGCCCAGGGGCGCACCCACCGGCCCGCTGGCCGCCATGCCCAGCGCTGGCGACCCGGTGCGCATCTGGTTGAGGGTCGGCCTGCCCTGCTCGGCGCCGCCGAACCCGAACGGGTTGGTGGGAGACGGAGCGCTTAGGCCTGTGGAATGAGAGGGGTGGGGGGTTGAAGCTCTTAATGACAGGGAGCAAGCTCTAGGGTCTTAGAAGGAGGGGGTGAGATTCTCTGGCCCCTTGGGCTCGGAAGGAAGAACAGAGTGCCAGCCGCATCCCGCATCCCGGTATGGAGACCTGGCGGGGATGAGGGCTTGACCTACCTGTTAGGAAGGGGTTCCGGGTCTTTGCCGCCTGGGGTGCCTTGACCAATGAATCAAGGTTGACCAAAGAAGAGGCTGAGGGGCCCAGGAAGGACTCAGGGGTCGGGCAAGCTCTGGCCTCCTTGCTGGGCTGGGTTAACACTTCCCCCATTACACCCAGGTCGAAAGTATCTGGTTCCTTGGTGCCATTCTGTTTGGAACTGGGGATGGGGTCTCCAAACAGGTCCAGCTCTGCAAGAGACACGGTAGAGTTCACTGGTGTGGAGACGGGGTGGCCACAGCTGTGGGAACAAGAGTGCAGAGGCCAGCTCTGGGTGCCCCCTCACTCCCCAGAGTCGTGTCCCCCTGCCTCCTGCTTACCCACGGGGCTGCTGGGCTTCTCAGAGGGCACAGTCTGCACACACCCCAGCCCCTCCTTGTTTTCCGTGGATACTGGAGGTTTGGCAAATGGGTCAAAGGTACCACCTAGGGCTAGCCAGGAAAAAGGGAAAAGAGATGGGCTGACACGAAGGTCAGACTCTGCTGTGACCCCCTTTCCAGGCAAGCACCCCCTATTAATAGGTAGGATGTGCCATCCCCCTTAGCATTGGAGGGAGGGGGCACCCTGAGGTCCTCCAGCTCTTCACCTACACCTTCTGGCCCTCCACTTACCAGGTGTGTTAGAGGTCTCCATGGAGGCCCCCCAAGGGTCAGCCCCAACAATGAGCTGATGGTGGGGGGAGTTCTGTGCCCAGGGATCTGTGACAGAGGGTCCAGCAGGCAACACTGGGGTCCGGCCCCAGGGTTCAGAGGAGGAGAGTGTAGGAGGCAAATCCCAGGGCTGACTTCGAGACAGGGCACTCCCCGAGGGAGCAGGAGACCAGGGATCTGCAGAAGGCCCCCAGGAGGAACCGCTGGGCTCTGTGTTCTGCTTGAGACCTGAAATGGGGACAGCACAGTCACTGCAGGCCCACATCACCCCAAGTCTGGCACCCTTCCTGGTCGCCCAGACCAAAGTGGGAGCCCTTTCATAGATGGGGTACTGACTCAGGACCACCCTGCAAGCTGGAGCCTACATTCAACCAGTTATCCCAGGAACTGGACCCCCATGGTCTGGTTGCAGGGGCAGCTCCAACCATCTTCCCAGACGGGGGTGGGCTGGAGCAGGAAAAGCCAGGGTGATCAGAGACAACAAAAGAATATGTCTGTGTTTCCCAAGAGCTTCAGGGGTGCCCCCATTTCTCACAGGTCTCTATGTCACAGAGGGGACTTAGGGGGTGACTTGCCCAGAAGCCCTCAGTACTGGGAGGGGGTACTAGCAAGAGGTTAGAAAGGAAGGAACTTGTTGGGGGCCGCCTGGGAGCCTCTTGCAGCCCTGCACGCCCACCTGGGATGTCCCACGGGTCAGCGGAGCAGTGTGTGGAGGGCGGGGCCTGGGCAGGTGTGAAGATGTCAGCCAAGTCCAGGATGGAGGACTGTAAAGGGAGGAGACAGCTGTGGCTCAGAAGTGGGTGGGGCGGGGGGAGGGTGGCCCTGGCCTGCCCGCCAAACTCTAGCTGGTTCTCGCCTTTATTCATTCCACAAACATCTATTAATAACCTCTCACCTCTGCACAAAGCTTTCCAGTTTATAAAATGTTTCCTCATCCATTTCGTGTCTCATTTTCATAACAACCGCATGCAGGAGGTAGGGCAGGTAGTGATGTGCCCATTTTACACATAATAGAGGGGAAACAATTTGCCTGACAGGGCGCAGTCAGGGAGAGACAGTCCTGGGGTAAGAACCCAGGCCCGCCTGAGCCCCTCCTCAGCCATTCTGCTCCTCAGCCTGTCAGCGACAAAGGCCAGATCTTACAAAGAGCCTATCTCCCAGGAGAAACATGGGCTGGAAGGGGGCAGAGATACCCCAGAAGCAGCATGGACAGCTTGGAGGGGGACCTTGCTCCCCTCCTCTGGGGAAGTGTCGTCACGCATCGCCTGTGTCACGACGGGGACAGGTTCTGAGAAATGGGTCTGTCCTTAGGTGATTTCATTGTGTAAACATCACAGTGTGCACACTCACACCAAACAAGGTGCCACAGCCTACTACACCCTAGGGATCGCTGTGATAGGCGGCCCGCCCCCGACCGAAAGGTCATCAGGGGGTCATGACCATATGGGCCCAAGATGTTTTCAGCACACAATGCCTGAGTCCACAGTATCATATGACCCTAGAGTGGCAGAGCTGGGTCTGTCTAACAAGACCTGTAGAGAGGAGAACAAGGCCCAGACAGCCCTGTGCCCCCGTCATCAAGGAAGTGGCAGCAGATGCAAGGAGCCGGCATCAAGACTCCTGGCACCCCACTCTGCCAGCCGCTCGGTCACCAGCCCCTCTGGTTGGGCCTGGGGGCTGCCACTCGCCCTTCACCCCATTCCGCTGAGTAAGTGCTTAGGTAGGGCTCTCTACAGGCCAAGCGCTATTCTACACCTTTACAGGTAGCAACCCCCTGCCACTCCCAGGGCTGTCACCTCGAGCAGCCCAGCCCCTTCCCACCTGGCTGGTTTTCAGCTTCTCCTCCTCAGCCTCTTCTCTCTCGGCCTCTCTGTCCTGCCGCCGCCGGCGGACTGCGGCCCCAGCACCGTTGGCCACGGGGGAGTCATCTCCCTGCCAAGACCGCACCTCCTGCAGAAGACGACGCGGGCTTCAGGAGCCTGAGCAGGCCGGGCGGGACTGCGGGGACCTGGGGTGGCATCAAGGAGAGCGCGGGGCGGGAGGTGGCGAGAGGTTAGCGCAGCAGGACCGCAGGTGATGCGGGAGGAGCCTGTTAGTGCCCACAGCACCTCCACCAGACCAGCCCCAGCGGCAGTGCAGGAGGCGCGGCCGGCCGCTACCTTCTCGTGCTCCTGCCGGCTCAGGTGCAGAGCCAGCTGCAGCTGCAGGTCCTCGTCCCTGTGGGACGCCGGGGGCACCGGCTGTGAGGGAGGGAGAGAGGGGTGAATTTGGCCCAGGGCTCCCACTCCGGGCCGAAGGGCAGCACAGCGCTGTGTGGGTAAGGAGGCGGAGAGCAAGAAAGGCCCACTCGGAGTGGGTGTGGGGAGCCGGTCCCGAGACAGCGAGGCGGTGCGGCCTCCCGGCCTGCATGCGAGATGCAGTTTGAAAACCAAGACTGATCCTTTTCTTTTCGGTTCCCTGAGTGCTCGCCAAGGCGGCTACTTCTGGCCAGTCTAGCTGGGTCTACAGAGCTGATGGCAGAGAGGATGATCTCGCGGCTGTGCCTGCACCCTGCCAAGGGACCGTGCTGTGCAGGGACGACATCTCTCTGCCTGCTGCTGTGAATCTACTAGCACCCACCCCCGTCACTCCCACGGCAGAAGCAGGCCTGTGAGACGCAAGGTGCCCTCAACCCACTGCACACTCACAGGCCTTCCCAGGCTCACCGAGAGGACTGGAGGCGAGGAGGGAGCCCCCGCCGGGATATCCATGGGCGCGGACAGCCCCAGCACTATCCTTGGAACAGGACTGGGGCTTTGGTGCCCGGAGCAGAAGAGCCAGGAGTAAAGGCTCTGGGACATCCGGGTCACTCTCCTCCTACAGCCCCCTCCCCAGCCCAGCCCAGCCCAGCCCAGCCAGCCGTGGCCTCACCTTCTCAGCCTCCTCCCGGCTCATGGCCAAGGCCAGCTGCAGCTGCAGCTCCTCCTCTCCTGAGGTCTGGGGCCGGGCCTGCTCCAGGTCCGACGTGTAGCGTGGGGATGAGGAGGATGCTGCAACGACCATCATGGCTCTGTAAACACCCAGCTGCCCACAGGTCGTCCCCCACCCACCCCAAGCCCACAACACACAGCAGGAAGCCAAGGCCCAGAGGGCGAAACTGCGGGGAAGGAACAACTGGCAGGTGAGGCCCAGGGGCCAGGCCTTGTGCTTGGCGCTTTCTGTACGGTTTCTTCTCTACTGCACTAACACCACATCACTCTGTCGGCATGCTACCCGGGCTCCGGGAAAGGAGGACCTTGCTGAGCACAGTCACACATGGCTCTGTGACACTTCAGTCAACAAGGGACGGTGGCTGCGATGGCGTCCAGGTTGTGCGATGCAGCTGGGTGAGCAGAGAGCGGGCTGCTCACTCCCTGTTGCAAGAGGCTTGTGTAACGCCCCCCACCCCACCCCCATGATGCTCGCACAAAGCCACAGTCACCCACCAACTCACTTCTTGGAATGTACCCCTATCCTAAGCAATGTGTGACTGTAGATCTCAGATCACTGCTTGGGGGGGAAAGGCAAGAGCTGCTCGGTCGGCCCCCATTCCCTGGGATGTGCCCTCCGGGGGCGGGAGGGGTCTAAGGGGAAGGCCACGAGGGAGCTCCATGTCCATGGGCCTGGCTGCAGGGCCAGGAACAGCCCTAGACGTGGCCTCATGTAATTCTCGTCAAACAGCTGAGACACCAGACAGCCCCGCTTTACAGATGAGGGAACTGAGGATCAGAGAGGTGCTGCTCTGGCCACGCAGCTTGGGAGGGTGGAGTGAGGCCTGGACTGGACGCCAGAGCCTCTGCGTCTCCGCCAGCCGTTCTCCCCGCACTGGTAAGGATGGCGGTGCCGGCGCGATGCCTTTACTGCTTCCGCTAAGGTATCGCGTGCCTACTGGGTGCTGCCTCTGGTCCCTGTCGTGGTCCTTATCACTGAGTCTCACGACTTCCCTCTGAGGTCAGGGGGTGCTCGGCCTCGGCCCCAGACCTGGCGCCCCAGACGCCGACACACCCCGGGGGTCACTCACAGTTGAAGGAGGACGGGGAGCCCCGAGAGCGGCTGTAGTCGTCACCGTGGCGACGGCTGAAGCCCAGCTGCCCGCTGCCAATGGCCATGCCCTCCAGCGCCATGCGCTCCTTGGTCTTGAGCGCGTGGGCCCGCTCCTGCCGGAGCCGCTCGTCGTCCTTGAGCAGGGTCATCACCTGCTTGACCTTCTCGCGCACGTTGACGCCCTGGTCCTTGCCGTCCCGGTCGATGTACTGGAAGTCCTTGAGCGTCTGGATGGTGTAGAGGTTTTCGCGGCACTGGTGGGCCACGCGCTCGGAGCCGGTCTTGAGCAGGTAGTCCAGCAGCGTCAGCGCCTTGTACACGTGCCTCCAGTTCTTGCCGCTGTCGTTGAGCCGCCGCCACAGCATGCCCATGACCTCGGCGAAGGCCACGGTGTTGAAGGTCAGGTCGGCGATCTCCGACATGAGCGAGCTGGGGGGGCCCCACGGGTCATTGCTGGTGGCTTCGCGCACCTTAATCTCTGCCTCAGAGTAGTTGTGCACGATGTTCTTCACCTGGCGCCGCAGTGCAGAGGTGGTCATGGCTGGGGACCCGCAGGTGGGTGGCCCCCACCCCAGCTGGAGGTGGGGGGCCGAGGGCCACTGACGAGAGGTCACCGTCTCCAAGGCTGGGTCCTCGTGCTCTCAGCGGGGTAGCTGTGTCCTGGGGCCCCACATGGGTCTGAGAAAGAGAGGGTCCGGAACTCAGGGCCAGGGGTCCACTTGGCTGGCCTCTCAAGGCCTGGGCAGGTGTCCCGCTGCCAGGAACAACCATCAACGGGCACGTGTTTGTATTTTTCTTATTTTACTTGCTCTCCTGCAGGCCTGGCCAACTTCACATGCTCACCAGCTTCCCACTCACACTCCAAGGACACAACTACTGCTGTCTCCTCTTAGATGGGGAAAGCAAGCTCCCAAGGAGGGCTCGGTGACTCGAGGACCTCACAGCGGCAAGTGGGGAGCCAGGATGAGCCAGGCAGACAAACCCCACAGTCCTTGTCTTTAGGAAGGGATATGAACGTGAACCCCAGGAATGCCTACTTGCCTCCCTCCTGCTGGGCTCCCCCTCCTCTGCCTGGGTCTAGCTCAAATCTATCCCTTCCATCTTCTCAGCCCTCACTTTCCTCTCATATTGTAATTTTTTGTAGCTTGACTCATTCAACACCCATTTCTCAGGGCCTTCTCTGAGCCAGGCACTATGCCAGGCACAGAACGCAATCTCCTGACCTACCCGCGTCCCACTGAGAAGGCACAGACAGTCACCGTCCAGCTTGGGAATGCAGAGAGCAGGAATACCCAGGCTGAGAAAGTCAGGGCCGACTTCCCAGAGGCGATGTCTGAGCTGAGGTCCAAGACCTGAAGGGAAGGATGATGCGGAATGAGCCGGCAGGGCGGGAAGGGCAGCTCAGAGACAACGCTGTCAGCTAGGGCAGAAGGCAAGAGAAGCAGCGGCAGCAGGGGAGGCCGGAGGTGTGGCCACCAGCACCCTTTGGTGCGGGAGCGCCTTGAGCCCAGAGAGGAGATGTGGCCGCCACGGCCCCAGGAGGCGGGGACGGGACTAACGCCTAAGTCTCCGCAAGACTAACCCAATACTTACTGTCAGTGACGCCGGCTTTGTAACTCATTTGTCTGTACGCCCACCGCCTCCCCCTCAGAGTGTGAGCTCCCTGGAGGTAAGACCAGTTTGGGTTTCCCAAGGCGCGAGGCCCTGGACCCTTACTAGATCTCTGATGCCCCGGCTGAGGGAGGGCCAGGGCCAGCCCACTGCCCACCCCACAGCTTCAGGCCAGGCCTCGTGCTCAAAGCAAACCCGGGTCCAAGGGAGACTAGTCCTCCTAGCACCCTGACAGACACCAAAACGGGAGCCCCCGCCACACTGCCCTTTGTCTGCGCTGGGCGTGCACACAGGGCTGGGCCTGCATGCCTCTCCTTGCCCAGCCCAGGAAACCCACTCCCAGGCAAGGCAGCTGCAGCTCTCAGCTCTGTCCCCAGCAGGAGGCAGGAGTCTGCACCTCACCCCTACACGGAGGCAGGAGTCTGCACCTCACCCCTACACACACACACACACACACACACACACACACACACACACACACACACACAC
>NW_004567118.1:7969572-8012582 GCF_000260355.1 Condylura cristata | reverse complement strand
CACACACACACACACACACACACACACACACACACACACACACACACACGCCCACCGCATACTCCCTCCACCCCAGCCCACCAGTCCTGAACTCACTTCCAAGAGGCCTGCAGGCCTTGGCAGTCTTCAGGGAGCCCGGGTGCCTGGGGAAGCCCCCCCAAGATGGAAGCGCTGGCTGAAAGCGCTACCTACCTGCTGCCTGGCGGCTGCCTCCCTGTCCCACGGTGGTGGCAGGCCTTCTGTGGGGCGGCCAGCCCTTGTTTAGCTCCTGCCCTCCCCCTCACCAGTGACTCAGACCCATCTTTACCCAAACTGGTGGGCTGGCGGGTAGCAGGAGTCAAGATGAGAAATAATTGTGCGCTGAAGCCCGCCCCTGTGCACACCCCTCCCAGAGCTGGCCACTAAACCAGCAGAACCAGTCTGGCATCCTGGCTCCACCTGGAGCCCAACCTCGCCTGGCAGCCCAGGCCTCCGGCCACCAGGCCTCTGGTAGCGGGAGGGGCCCTCAGAGTGGCCCTGGCCGCCAGGTCCGGTCCAGCTGTCCCCCTCCACCCCAGGCTGTCCCCCTCGGGTGGTCCTGAGGAGCGACCTCAGCACACCTGGCCGTGCTGAGCAGGAAGGGAGAAGTCAGAAACACCGGGGAGGTGCTGGCCCACCCAGCCCTCCCCTGAAGTTTGAGGGGACAAGGTAGGGAGGAAGGGGGGCAGGGTGAGACAGGATCACAGAGGGGAGGGAGGAGGGAAGGAAGGAACGCAGGAGGGAGCGTCTGGGAGAGCTGCCAGCAGTGTTACAAGCAAAGGGTTTTATCGAACACAATATGCCCAGAAATAAAAGGGAGTGAAACAGAAACCCAGCGGCCGATAAGGCGGTAGCGGCCGGCAGCGGCCGCCCAGCAGCGGGTATGGAATTACTGCAGTGACCTTGAGCCAGACCCTGTCAGGTGGAGGGAAGGACGCTGAGAGGCAGGGCCCCAGAGGCCAAGTCGGAGGGGGGAGGCGGAGGGGAGGACAGCGAGGGAGGGGCAGGCGGGGTGAGGGTGGGGAAGGGCCGCAGGGGTGGGGCTGCGGGGCTCGCTATCCTCTCCCTTGCAATCCTCTCCCTTACTTCGAGCTTCCAGGGGAACTTTACAGGGGGAGGGGCTGCCTTTTCAGGGCCCCCAGGACTGGGGGAACTGTCAGTTCAGGGATACCGGGAGAACCCTGATGTCAAGTCACGTGGAGGAGTCAGCCCCAAAGTCCGCTTGCGCCCCCACCCCCACCAGCCCTCACCTCTTCCTATCCCGCCCTCCGGTGGGCTCCAGCCCCTGGCCCCCCAGCCGGTCCTGCACAGGAGGGGGAGGTGACCTAACACTTGAGGGTACGGTGTGGGGTGGGGGTTGCCCTCAGGGTAGAGGTGTCAGGGGCAGAGGAGGGGTAAGGAGCCAGTCTGGGGAATGCCACCAAAGGTGCGAGTCTCAGCTTGGGGGGTGAGTCCTCAACCCACCTCCCCTTCCAGGGGGCTGCAGGGAGGGAGGCATGGCTGGAAAAAGCCTCAGGCTACTCTTAGCACAGCCTCCTCACCCCTCTCCTAGAAGCCCCCAGGGAGGTGGGGGGGGGCAAGCCTTCCATGGGTACCACTGTTGCCAGGGAGGGGCCAACTTACCTCCGGAGCAGGCTCCCTGGGCCCCAGCCCTGGGACCACGAGCAGCCTCTGCAGTGACCCTCCGACCGGCCAGGTGGGGGGGCAGCACGGCCTCGGAGCAGCCCCAGAGCCATCCACCGGGAGCCTCGTCTGGAGACCCACCCTCTCCCAGGAGGTGCAGACCCACCCTCTCCCAGGTGGCGGCAGGGTCCCTCGATGGTCCGCAGAGCTGCCTGTGGGCCGTGGCTTCTTGACTCCGGCGGCAGGCAGGCAGCACTCCAGAGGAAAGTTGTTCAGCTGGCCGGGCAGGTCTGCCTCAGCAGTAACAGGACACAGGAGGACGCGCGCAGCACATTAACCCCTTCCTGCTGGCCCAGCAGCGCACCTTCAGAGGTGGGAGGCCTGCGGGCTGGCTGTCCCAGAGGTATGCCCGGGCTGGCAGCCCACCCCCACCCTGCAGTGAGTTCACTGCCCCCTGCCTCTTCCGCAGAAATGGGGCAGGGGGCTCCAACACCCACCTCTCCCACCCGTCCTCCCGGGCCAGAAGGACTATTCCCTGGGGCAGGGCTAGGGTGCTTACTGCCAGCTCAGGCCCCCCAGAGCATGGGGCTCCTGGCCCGGGCCTCTCCCCCACCTCCTCCAAACCTTCTCCCAGTTCACAACTGGAGGATGCTTGGGGCCCCAGGCATTCCTGTCAATACACCAAGTGCAAAACCAAGTGGGTAAGAGAGTGTGCCCCCCCCACTTACGCCCCCCCACACCCACCCTCACACCCCTCTGCTCCATCAGTGTAAGGCGATGAGCCCACCAATATCGCAAAGCAGTTTTTCTAACTCAGCTTGGCCGGAATGATGATTCCTGACGGGAAGCAGGGAAGGCACTAAGTTTGAGCTGACAGCACTTTTCTTTCCAAGAGATATCCCTTGCCCACTTGGTGTTTCTCAGGCGAGGGAGGGCACAGAAACCCCAGAGGCTGTTCTGAAGGCAGAAAAATGGCATTGACGGGGGAGGAAGCAAGGTCCACTAGAATCCAGACTGAACATCTCTGGTCAGAACAATAGGATCTGGCCGCTAGGGTCTGAGAGTGTGGTGAGCCCCACTCGGAGGGCCTTGGGCCCCGTGAAGCGGGGGGATTTGGGAGAGCCAGGCCTCATGGCTCTAGTTCTCCTAGTCCCACACTTTGTCATACTTGGTGATGACACCAGGAAGATCTGGCTCCAGGAAGCAAGACCCCAAAAGTGTGGGCCAAAGAAGGCCAGAAGCAGAGACGGGGGTGGCGCTCCGTAGTGACCGGCCCCATTCCTGGTCCTGCTATCGCTTGCTGCTCACTGCCGCGCACATCGCCTCCCCGGGCGTCTATCCTGTTGGGACGGCTCCAGGGGCCGGGAGCGAGGACTCAGAGGGCAGGTGGGACATGGGACGACCTGGCCCTGAGTGTCCTCATCGCCATCCAACATGGAGACACAGGTAACGGAAGCGGCAGCAACACAAACACTCTTTATTGAGCTCTGTCAACCCGTTTCCCACAAGGCTGCTTGGGACAAGTCAGGTGCAAAGATTCAAAGGCTCCTCCACGTTCGCCACAGGGCTGAGCTCATCAGCCAGGACCATCAGGTCGGTCACCAGGGTGTCCAGCAGCCCGTAGACCTGGAAGAACAAGATGACCATCACTTCACAGCAGGTTCCCTCTGGGAAAAGTACCTACGTAGTCGGCTGTGCGGTGAAGGGGGCCACACACCGCCGGGAAGGACAGCTGGGGAAGGGGTGCACCAAAGGGGGGGGGAGTTTCCCAAGAGCTTTCGTTTGCCTAGTCTTATTTTTCAAACCAGTCTGCAATGGCCATAAGGTTGGATTTCGACCCCCGAGTGGGGAGAGGCAGTTCCGAGGAGGCCAGCGAGAAGCCGCTTTAGGTCCAACTCTGCCTAGGCTGCCTGGAGCCCAAGTCTCCTTCCTGCGCCATCATCATCCCCAACGTCTGGGACTGCGTCCTCCCCGGGCCGGAGCACACAAGCCTCGGCAAGCTGATTCTTAATTCAGACAGCCATGGTTTACCCCCTAGATGCTGCCAACCTTCAGAAATCGGAGACGTCACCAGCAGCCAGAGGATCGCTGATCAAATGAGATCTGAAGCGACCACAGGCATCGTGCCCAGCTGCCCGCTGGCCGCACCGAGACCAGCATCGGCTTCAGGCGTCCTGACACCTCAAGTGTGCAAAACCAAGTGGGTGGGAGACTACGGCCACCCCAGTCCTTGAGCATCTGCTCTCCAGAACAAGCCGCAATAAGGAAGAACAAAGCATCTGCTTATGAATACGTCCCCACTGGCGTTTCAAACGCTTTGACTCACTGGAGGTTCACTCTACTTGGTGTGCTCCCAAGAAACACATGTGCCAAGACACACCTACCAGAAACGCTCAAGGGGTGGCTTCTGCTCTTCCCCCAACATCTATTTTCCAGACAGCAGCCAGAGGGGTCGAAAGCATAAGTCATTCCCTATCTGACGCCTCTCAGAAAACCCCGAGTCCGCACGATGACCTCAGAGTCCCGCGCGGCCTGCTCCCTCTCAGGGGCCCTTCTGCCTCGTGGCCCACTCCCCTCCTTGCGTTAGTCTAGGGCACTCTTCTCAGATGTCCACTGGCCACTGCTCACCTCCCTTCTAGTCTCTGTTTAAAGCCACCTTCTTGATGGGGCCACCCGGCCCCTCAGGCCTCCCCACCGCCAGGCCCTCTTTTCCATGGTGCTCGTCACCTAACACACGAGCTGCGTGACTTCTCTGTGGGTTCTGCCTGGCACCCTAGGCCAGCGGGTTCTTGGCCTCACCTCAGTGTGCAGCCGCTGGGTGTATTTCTCCATGACCAGGGGGTCTATGGGCTCCTGGAAAGGGGTGGTGCTGTCGGGGGTGGGGTCTTCCATGGAAAGTCTGTCCCGACTTAAAGATTTCATTGGTTTCTTGTCATCCTTTGCCTTGTGCTTCTTGCTATTTAAACGTTCCTGCTGAGAGACACAGAGACACACGTGGCCGGCGACTGGGAAAGCTGGCCACGAGGCTGGGGGGACCACCCCTCTTCTGCAGCCCCCACCCAGGCCCAGCCCACGTCCTGGCATGCCTCTTTCCCTAGCAACTTGGATCCTTTTTTATCGTCTTTGTCTCTGATGCCCAGTTGTCTCTTTTCCTGGGTTGTCCCTTTCCGGTCTTCCTTCCCTACTCGACCAGAAGTCACCTTCACTTCAATGACAGGAGGTGACTTGTGATCTAAGAGAGGTGAACAGAAGACAGTTGGGAAAGCAGGAGGTCCTGAGCCGAGGGCCACCGGCCTCAGAAGCTTTGGGAGAATTCCCACAGAGCACTCAGCAGAGCTTGAGCGCGCAGGGCCCTGCTCGGGCCCGTGGCCTTGTGGAACAGGGGAAGACACCTGGTTTTTAGCCCCAGCTGGGCCATGCCCCAACACACACACAGATAAGTCATTTCACCTCTCTAGGGTTCCCCTACAGCCTAAGAGGGCTCAACTAACATGATCACTGAGGTTACTTGTGGGTCCTGAGTCCTAGCAGCAGGGGTCTGCCCCGAGGGCTCAACCTAACAAGGTCCCACCACTGGGGTCTGAAGGGCTCGGGACAGGGAGCAGGCGGAGGTAAGGTGCGCAATGTCTGACCTTGCTCATCTGGTATGTCCAAGTAGATAGTCTCCTTCTCGGGCAGGCCCAGCAGAGCCCTCAGCCACAGGGAGTGGCTCACAAGGCTGTCAATCACATCCCACCACAGTGGCAAACTAGATGGCCAGACACATTGGAGAAAAGCCACCACTCTTCATTTGCCCTTGAAACTGCAGGGCCTCGAGACCCACCGAGCCTCTGTGCCGCCAGCACCCTCACTGGCATGCTGGAAAGCACCAGATGCAGAACTGGTTCCCCTTGGGTGTCAGTCCAGAAAAAGTGGCCTGGAACTAAGGCTGGGAGAGTCTAACCCAGCTGGAAGCTAGGGCTCGCCTTGGGCCCAACCTCCCTGGAGGGCAGGACTTTGCAAGAGGTGTCCAGCTTGGGACACCCCTAAACAGGCGAGGGGGAGGCTAACATGGAATATGCCCTCTTCCCATCATTCTCTGCTCACTGAGTAGGGACAAGGAAAGGGACAGGGGGACAAAAAGACCCAGTGCTTATGCTGCTGTGACTTTTTGCCAAAGAGTGGTCGGCGGCTGTGGGGTGGCTCCGGGCATGCGTGGGGTCTCTGCAGCATCTTTCAGCAACTGGAACATGAGGGGAGTCACAGGGGGGCTGGCCAGCTCTCCTGGGGGGAAGGCGCCGCACCTACCACATCTGGTACAGGAAGTCGGACTGCAGCGGCCTCTGGTCCTGGCACAGCTCCAGGGCTGCTCTGTTGAGCCTGATCAGGGTGTCTTCTCTCTGGTTCTCCTCAGGGAGGGACATCACTGCCTGGCAGGACCATGGGTGCTGTGGGCAAGCTTTCTGCCCAGGACACCAAGGGTCCCTGGCCCTCTAGGGATGGGCGTGGTGAGGTGAAGGCAGGTGACCAGAAGGGAGTGCAGCCCGGAAGGCTGTCCAGGGTGTTTCTATGGGAGTCTGGGCCTCCGACTCCATAGTGGCCTAGGCACCAAGAGAAAAGGACGTGGCCCACCAGACTATTTGCGCTGGGTCTGCAGAAACATTTGTTTCTCTGCCCACGGGCCGAGCGGGCTGCTGGGGCCCTCCCTGGCTTTGGACAGGCCAGCCGAGCCATTCTCCACTTGAGGGCTGAGCAAGCACCTTTCTGAAGTCCTCCAGACAGAGGTTCCACTGGGTGGGGGGAAGGCCATCCAGCTCCCAGGAGCTCTTGATGCTCTCTGCATCTGGGCTCGCCTCCACCAGGATCTCCTCCATGATGCTCTTCCGCTGAGAAATTTTGGCTGCCAGCAAGGGCTTCTGGGACACGAAGACATTTTGGGAACTCCTAAGGGCTTCAGTCTCCTGCCGGGGCAGCTGGAATTCCAAGCCTGGGCTTCTGGAGTGCCCCAGAGCCTCCGCATTTACTGAGGACTTCTCTGAAAAGTCTGGCTGGGGATGGGCACCCCAGGCCCCAAGGTGCTCCTCCTCGCCCGGCCTGGCCTCCTCGGTCTTGGCGGGCAGGGCCATGTACTGGCTCCACAGTCTGTGCAGGCTTCTCACCACTTGGTGCTGGTAATGCAGCTGCAGCAGAGGCACGGGAAGACACGTCAGGGGGCACCCAGAGCCGGAGCCAGCCTGCTCCAGCTCCTGTTCCCTCGAGCACTGGCAGAGGAGACAGGGAGGACGCCAGCAGGACGAGCTGTGGCCAGAGAGGTCGCTCCCATTGCCCTTTCAACCTGAACGTTTCCAACTTAAAAGCTCTTTTTTGCATGAGGGCCTCTGAGGAAGAGTGGGTTGCAGTGAAGGAGCTCTGTGATGCTCCAAGCGTCCGTGTGCTAGCTAAGGGATCTTGGCCAACTCACTTAGCTTCTCTGGGCCTCATTTCCCTCGATGTAAAATGGGGCTTTAAATGGGAGCCACCTCATAGGGCTGCTGTGAGGAGAAAGTGAGTTACGCAGGGAAGACGGAGCAGGCCCCGGCACAGGGGGGCTGGCCGCCACCTCATGCACTCTCGTGCGGAGGGGCCCTGGGCCTTACCTGTGGGTTCCTGTGGTGGAACAAGTCCTCCTCGGTGAGGTAGGCGTCCGCAGGAGACTGCGCGCGCTCGGGGGTCAGGATGCCGCGCAGCAGCTCCTGCAGCATGCTCTTCACCACGGTGGCCGCTTCGTGGGCGGCCAGTTTCTTCTGGGGAAGGGAAGGGACATGGAGGGCAGCCCAGGCTTTCAGACCCGCGCTGCCTCCAGAAGGAGCCAGATCCGTGGGGGCCTGCTGCCCTCCTGCGGCAGGTCACGTTCCTGTCCCCAACCCTGGCCCGTCTCTGTCTCTCTCTCTCACATACACACATCCGGGGTCCACCTGGGTGTCTCCGAACAGCCTCTCCTGTCCCCTACAAGAGGCTGCAGTGCCCAGTGACGCTGCTCCTGCGTTGGTCAGGAGGCCACACAGTCGCATTTCCCAGGTTAGGAAGTCAGGAAAGAGGCAGGGCCACACGGCTCGGAGCCACAAGGTTGGTGCCACAGAAGCAGTGAGGGACATTCCAGCGGAGGCCAGCCCCTCGGTCAGCAGTCACCAGACACGATGTCCATCAAACAACCTCTGATCCCCACAGGCTGAGCCCTGTAGCTGAAGCAGCTGGTTTGTGTTTGGGGCTCACAATAAATAAAGGGAAGCTCTGCTCAGAATCCCAGGAAGCGAGGCACCCACTGATCACCTACGAAACAGACCAGGGGTGAGCGGCTCCCCCTCCCCCCTCGCACTCACGCCAGGGCGCTGGCCCCACTAGCTAAATCCTTCTTTCTGGCTCTGAAGTCTTGCAAAGAAAATGCCAGTCAGGTGGACAGACCCAGACAGCAGTGGACACAGGACGGGGGCTGGGCCACGCCCTGTCTGTGCTTGAATAAGCAACGTCAGCTGGTCTGCACGTGAGGTCGCCGAGGCCCCGGGGGTGAGCTGAAAGCTGTCCTCCTTTTGCCTACCCCCCACCTTTACATCACAGAGCCCAGGGAGTGTCTGTGAAAGGGGAACGGCAGCTGTCAGTGTGTGGAAAGTCCACCTTGGCAGGGGAAAAACAAGATCCTGCAGGCAGCGCAAAAGAGGATGCCAGGTCAACCTCTCATGTCCACAGGGACCCAGAGCCCGCCTCACCTGCAGCGACTTCCTCTCATCCCTAAACATATCCTGGGTCAGGGAGACCGCATGGAGATTGACCTGCAGGACAGCGCCTCCCAGCAGGGTGGGGTGCGTTCCAAACTCCCAAGACTCCCTGAAGATTCCAACATCCGAAGACTTGAAGAAGAAGGTAAATGTTTTGGTTTCTCCAGGGAGAATCACACCTGAGGGAGAGACAGAGGTTATCCAGAAGCGGGAACTCGCTGAGCCCCAAGTCTGCAGGTATCACTGAGCCCGCCCCTGCGCGTACCATGGTTAAATGAGCCCCAGGGAGGGTGACCAGCTGTCCTGGTTTGCCCAGAATTGGGGTTTCGTGGGACTTTCAGGGCTGAAATGGGAAAGTCCCAGACAAATGGGGATAGCTGGGTTCCCTAGCCCAGACCTGTGCATCTAGGTGACTGAACCCCAGTGTTCTCAAGGGTTCAGATATGAACAGTTAAGAGATGACACACTTCACAGAACAAATGGGAGGACCAGGTGGGGCCCTTGCAGGGGCTGGGCATTAACTTGACTTTGGCTTCTCACAGACATCAAGGCAGAAGTCAGGGAGAAAGTACCTCCCCGATTGTCAAAGTAAAACCTCTGCATCCTGTTTCTCTTCATGTCCTGGAAAGAGTCCACCTGGGCCTGCCGCCGCCAGTCATACCAAATGGCCACCGTGCCATTATTGACCACAGTCAGTTCCGAAGATGTTTTCTCCCCTTCTAGAGTTTCAAAGGTCAAGCGGACAGCAATTCCGACATGTTTCTAGGGAAGGAGGAGGTATCAGATATGTCTTTGAGGGAGGCCCTAGCTGATGGTGATCACATCATCCTGATTTGCTGGGGACTTTTCTGGGCCTGGCCGGCTGCTGCCCAGCCGCTGTCAGACAATGGCACTGTACTACCTCGGAGTGGCTGCCTCTGAGGCTGCCGTCCACAGGAAGGGGAGGAAACAACAGAAACTACAGGCATCTTACAGCGAGCAGACATTACTGCTCCTTTGCATCTGAAGAATAGTTTAGAACCTTCTCAAAGCTGTACCCATTTTAGCAGCTTTATTCCCATGCTGGGGGAGGGCCGGGGGCCGAGACACACTGGGTGGCTTGTGACATCTCTTTTCTGCCTTGTGACTCTATTTTGGCTTAAGTTAGCACTGCTGTTCTCATTCCCCAAGACACGCTGGAAGCATGACCAGATAAAAGTGCAAACAGGAGACGGCGGAGGCCCCTCGTGACTGCACCACGAGGGAAGCCCTTCCAGCAGGTTGGCGAGGGTGCAGGCATCGTACCTTGTCCTCTGGGTTACAGCCTCTGATCCAGCAAGCAGGCTTCCCACAGAACAGCAGAGAAGGGCCAAGAATAGGCATGGGCACCACATCGGGGTAACTGGCCATTAAGTCTCTGTAAGAAAAAAGAGCGACTATTGTCCTCGAGGCAGCCAGAGTCCTGCCCCACAGAGCCCTGGCCTTGGCATGGCTGCCAGGAACTCTGGGACTAGTGGAGGGGTCACTAGCTCTGCCCCCTCAATGGAGCATCATCGGCTCACTCCAGCTCAGCTCCATCCTGAGTCGCTCCTGCAGGTGGGAGGTTCTTAGAAACACAGAGACTCTTCAGCAAAGCCACTCAGGGCCCACAGCAGTGGGCGAGGCGAGTCATTCATCAGCAAAACTATGTCTAGCAAATCCCCATTAGCAGTTAGTTGCTGGAAAGAAGCAGGTGGCAACAGAAAAGCTGGCACAGGTTCTGGAATGGACAAGAGGAAGGGGTGGCAGCCACTAGAGAGACGCTGGGGGGCGGGAGCCTGCCTCTGAATCCATGTGGGTGCTGGGGGAGCCCCCCCAACCTTCTCTAGGGCCAGACCCGACTCACAGGCACAGTGAGTCTTCAGAGGAGTTTTCCTGGTTCCTTTCGGACACTGAATAGTCTTCCACTGTTACAACTGAGAAAGGCTGACCTTTGCCCACCACCTCCAAGCCATCAATATCCTCAGAGAGACCGAGACAGGAAGGATTAGCTGACTGGAGACAGGTGCCCCTGCAAGGGGCTTCGGGCTGGGAGATGGAGGCATCGCCAACCTGCTGGCTGAAGTCCAGCTCCGCCATGATGCTCTGTAGTTCCTTGCGTCGGTGGATGAGAAACAGACTCCGATCCCAGGTGTAGCGGTACCCGGCGTCACTCTGGGCCAGCACGCCTAGAGCAGGCCAGGGACCCTCAGCATGGACAGCTGCCACTCCCCATCCCCCACTCCTCTCAAGGACTAGGGGGGGGCCCCGTTCCCCTGTGCCCCTACTGTCCTGCCCCATTGGAAGGGCAAACTATTGCCCCTGTTTGCAATTAGCCTATAAGCCATCAGATCTTTGGATTAGAATAAAAATAACAACAGCCGCTCTTTTATTGTGTAACCTCTTACACACATGGTGTCTCATCCAACCCACGCACCACTCCATGAGTATTTTACAGATGGGCAAAGTGAGGGCCAGGAGATTAAATAACTTACTGGTGTTATTCATAAACCCAGTACAGCTGGGATCTAAGCCCAGGAGGTCTGGCAGCCTGTAAGGCGATACTGCCCTAAAGAAGCAGCAAGACAACCAGACACAAGCTGCATATGCATCAACTGTTCTAATGTTCTGCCACCTTTAAAAAGGAAGAAATGGATGGGCTTGTATTAATATACATCATTATGAAAATATAGTTTCTTTTCATACTAGTGTCTGAAAGCCAGTGTAGGGTTTACACCTAGCACACCTCCATCAGGTGGACCCGAGAGCCAGAGCTTCCTGGCTGCCCACCAGCGGATGAGCCTGCCGGCCGGCCTAGCCTCCCACCCACTCCTCCTACCATGTCGGTCATGGGCTTACTGGTCAGGGGAGGGCCCTCCGCAGGGTGGGATGGACCCCTAAGTATGTCTCACCCCAGAGCCAAATTTCCCAGGCCAATCACAAGCTGCCACGTCATTGCAGCCACTCCTCACCGGTCTCCTCCTGGATGGAGCTGGGCTTTCTGATGTGAGTGATGGGTTCCCTGAGGCCACGCTGAGTTTTGGTCTTTGTCATGACCAGACCCGTCATTTCATCTCCCAAATACTCCAGTCGACTCCAGAACCCAGTAGTCTCATTGCTCACCTGGCAAGAAAGGACAGGTGAGTCAGAACACCTTCGGGAGTGCTTGCTGGAGGCCGGGAGACAAGCACCACAGACGACACGTGCTCCCCCTGGAAGGTTCATGCTGCTGTGACAGCAGGACCGATGAACCCACTTTCTTGTCTTCAGGGTGCCCCTTTTCCCTGCCCCAGACAGACGGTGTGTTGGCACAGGTACCGCACTGACGTCCCAGCACACAGCATGGTGCCCTGGGTTGTCCGAAGCTGGAGTCCAGCTTTCAGCAGACAACACTAAGACTGTTCTAATCACTCAGGACGTGTGATCGCTTTCTTTTCTTTTAGAGATTTATTTTTATTTATCTATGCGTGCAAGGACTGGGGTGCAGGCCAGCAGTACAGGGGGTGAGACGATTCACCAGACATAAGAGCAGGGAGCAGCACAGGCGGACCCACTAAAATACACTGCTAAGGGGAGCAGCGGGTGAGACAGGAGGGTCACCTCCCTGGCCAGGATCAGAATGGTGCTGCAGTGGTGCGGAGAGCTTCAGAGTGCTGCACATACCCCTTGGGCCACCAAGGAGGGCCCCCCCCATGAGAGCTCTCTCCACAGACTGACCACCAGTGACGCCACTGGCTCCCTCACTTACCTGATCGTTCCCAGAGGCTCAGGACCAGGACCAAAAACCTAGTGAAGGCCTTGAGGCCTCAGCCATGCTCTGCAACGGGTAGCTCTTTCCCCATCTGTGCAACCTGAGCCAGGCCCCCTGTGTCCAGGCCCCTCTGCACAGGGCACCTGGGAGCCCGGTGCTTGCCTTCCCGTCATGCTGTGTTGGAAGCGCCCGGTCGAGGAGCTCCCGCTCCTCCTGGATCTGCCGGTAGGTATCCCCAGCGTGCATCAGCAGGTCGCTGACCGGCTTCTTCAGGCGTTCTAGAGAGAGACAGGAAAGCAGCCCCTCCGCGGACTGGGAACAGGCAGGGGCCTGACACTCAGCTGCTTCAAGGAGCCCAACTCACAGGGCGGAGCTCAGACCCTGGAAGGCTCCAGAGCCAGAAGCACTTGGGAGTGGGCTGCGCCATGGGGTCAGCCTGAGTCCAGGCTCTGCACAGGGGAGCCCTGGTCAGATGAGGCAGCGGGCGCCCCGGCTCACCACTGAGCGCCAGCTGCTGCCTCTTCCGCAGGGCTATGTTGTGCTGCCAGTTCCTCAGAAAGTTGTGCTGTGGAGACAGGGCCTGGGGAGGTGTCTTCGCGCTTTCTGGCGCTTTCTGCTGTGGCTCTTCTTTAGCTGAGATGAGGGTCATCAGGCTGGGCGGGGTGTGTATCAGCTCAGCCAGCTGAAGGACAATGGGGAGCAATAGGGGGTGGACAGTGAGAAGGGCTCGTGGGGGGGCAGTGGAGAAGGCAGAAGGGACTTTTCCAGACGTAAGTCCTGCTGTCCTCCCACTCTGCTATCAACCCCCCTCGTCGGGACTTGAAGGTGGCGGGTGACAGAGACAAATCACAGAACTGGGGGGTCTCGTCGGAAACCACTGTTATTCCGTGCCCCCCAGAATGGGAACCTTTATTCTAAGATCAGAGCCGGCATCTTGTAGTGTGGCTGTCCTCACAGGGATGCTGACTTCTTCCCCTGAGAGAGACTGGGCCGTAGTTCTACGACCCAAGGTCTCTAAACACCATCAGTCTTTTCTGGAACCAGGGAAGTGAAGAAACCGAGCAAGAGAGGCTCTGCATGATGGGAAACGTGGGGCAGACAGTCAGACCTCTCATGTGGCCCTCAAGCTGTAGGAAACCACCGTCCTCGAGGCGTGCACTGGGGCTGGAAGGGAGTGGGCAGCAGTGTGTGGAGGGATAAGGGCGGTGAGGCGGCGTGGGTGCTGGGCCTGATGCCTTTCTGGGCTCAGGCTAATCAGAGCCAGATCTACTCTGGCCTTTGGGCTCCAGGGGCGCCCCTCTGTCCTTATGATAGATTCCTGACTTCAGCTGAAGCTAGCTTAAGTCGGCTTCACTATTTGGGGGAGCAGGTCACTTATCATCTCAGACTCCAGGTTCCAGAGATTGGACACCCTGTTTACCTCCAGCCCTGGAGTGAAAGGACTCACTGAAATGACTTCAGTGACTTTGCTCGTCTGGGTAGCGCTGTACAAACAAACCTCAGTGTTCCCTCGAGCAACTGCAATTCTCTTGAAGTCCTGGAGACTCCCCAAGATGTGATGGGGCAGGATCTGATCAGTGCCTCGGAATCTGTCAGTAAGACCTAGGAGCAGGGCGGGGTCGGGGAGGAAAGGGGGAAGGCCATCTGAAGCTGTGACGTAAAGGAGTGTGTGGAGGGGTTACTTTCTCACTGTCAGAGCTGACGCATGAATCCAGAGGCCAGCAAGGCCAGGGTGCAGACGAGGCCTACCAGAGTAGTCCAGGGGCTTTGTGGCTGCATCTGGAGTAGCTGGATGTGCTACTAGGTGGCAGACCGTCCTCCGAGAGTCCTTGGGTTTGAATTTACGGATGATAAATTTCTGGGTAGTGATAGGTTTGCCTTCTTTAAGACGAGGAATGTGTTGCTAAAAAGAAACAAAACAGAGGAGCATTGCACTTGAGGGAAACCACCAGCTTTTTTGTTCTGATTCTTGGTGGAATTCCTGGAGGTGGACAAATCTGTTTTCCAGCTCTGCCCATATGTGCTGTTGAGGAAATGCCCTCTGCACAAAAATGAGACTTGGTGATGTCCTAGAGGGAAAACCCAAGATCATCTTATGCCACTGGACAATTCAGGTGAGAAGGGGCTGACTCTCGGGTAAAGTAGAGGGTCAGGGTTTAGCCACATCTATAATTTTGCTTCTTAAACTCATGTCCCTTCTGTGAAAGAGACAATGGCACTTTCCTACACGGGAAGCAGTGTACTTCTCTGTAGTTCCATGGAAATGTTAAAAGAACACAGTAAATCCCTTTAGACGCCACGGAATCCACGTGCCGTGGATATATGCATGGATTTGGGCTCCCCCCGAGTGGGCCGGTGCTGGACACTGCCCTGGAGTCAGTTCTAGACCACTCGTGGGCAGGAAAGCCCCTCAGTGAGAAGTCCCGAGGCTTCACCCTTACCTTCTTCAAGTCTTCACTCTTAATGGCTAAGGCGAGAATGTCATCTCCTTGCAGGACATTGCTCACGGGTTCAGGCTCTTCTTGAACGGGAGGTGTGGTCTGCTCAGGTACCTTTGTCCGTTTCTTTTCTGAAGAGAAACAGAAAGTCACTACTGGGTCAGGGGCAGCGTTGGCCACCAAATGGACTGGGGAGGTTGCCAAGGTGACCTGGGCAGCACTTTGCCAGGGTGATGAGTTTTCTCTCTTGAAAGTCACTTCTCAGCTCCTCCTGGCCACAGTGACTAAGGCTCCCAATGCTGCGATGGCGATCAGAAGATGCACTGTTCCAGGCTGGGCGACCTTGGGTACCTCTCTCACCCACCCCTGGCCTTGGTCTTCCCATTTGCAAACAAAGGAAACTAAACTAAAGCCACATTCCCAAATATTAGTTAGATGTCTGTCTCAGAATCTTCTGGGGGAGTTTTACAAATCAAGCTTTCTGGTTGCCGCATGGAGCCATACCTGGGGTGCTCTATTTTTTTTTTTAACTCTTTAGGTGATTTGCTGCACAGTGCTTGGGGCAACTGCACTAGACGTGTTCTTAGTCTCTTCCATCGCTGGTAGTGATCCAATCCAGGTCATGGTATTGGGCTTCTTAAGGCGCTGGTTAAAATGTAGATGCATAGTTGAAGGGGGAGGGGAGGGAGGACGGGAGGCCATTCATCACTGGCCATTTATTTCACATAAATACTGTTCAAGCATCTCCTATGGGCCAGGACCTGGGGACATAAGCCTCTGGAGTTTCAAGCTTCAAAGCGCACACGCTTTGAAGACAAGACTCAGGATTACTGTGGGAGCACTGGAGCCATGGCCCAGTGCGTGGAGTGGCCCAGGAGAGTTTCCTAAGAAAGTGATGGGTAAAGTGATTGCTGAAGGATGAAGAGATCTTAGACAAGGAAAGAGCACTTTGGAACAGGAATTCCAAGGAGGAACACATGAAGAGGCCTGCAGGCAAGAAAATGGAGCGCACTCCTGGAATTCAGAACATCTTTTGAAATAGCTGGAGTGCAGCGAGGTGGGGAGGGGAGCAGGAGCTGAATCCCGATTTGCTCAGTGAGCCTCGGAGAGGCTTCAAGCTTTACCCGTGGGCAATGACGCGGCAGGGGATGGATTAGGGCTGCACAGCAGGACAAGATTATTTAGGCTTCTACCGCAGCAATGACGGTTGGTGACAGTGGTACATGGGGCTGGGGAACAGTGCAGAGAGCCCAGTCTGTTTCTCTCCTGTGCTTGGTGGCTGGTGTTCAGGCCTCAGAGGGGTGGAGTCGAATATTCTCCTGCCTTCCTGCCACAGAAGCAGGCTAACCATTGCAAATGCATCTCTCTGGCTGTTCTCATCCTCTCTGCTGCCCCTGCTTCAACACTGTTTGATGTCAGGTCCTAACAGAATAACCAAAACAAAACCCAAGTCCTGCTTTCAGGGAAAGAAAGAACCTGTTCTTATCTACTGCTTCTCATAAAATCCTAATTTTTATGAGGCACAAACATCAAGGCAGGTTTTCAGTTACCAAATCCAAACTATCTTTCAGGAAATGCACACATACTTCGTGGCAAAGAAACCTAAGCCAGAGTTGCTCCAAATGTAATTACTGTTAGCCTGTCAGCCAGTCTGTCCCCTCAGCAACCCCGTCAGCAGAAACTCAGATTATCTGTGAGTGAAGCCGCAGCCTCTGCACACACACACGAGCATGCGATCTGGGCAGCTTTGCCCTGCGGTCTGGCCCCTCCGACGTCATGCACAGAGCTGTGGCTTTAGGTTTTCATTTCTATGTTCCTACCCCTTCTACAGAGTCACCGAAGATGGTGGTAGCACAAGAGACAACTGGACCCAGTTGAAGGTCTGCTTTTATAGGTTTTAATGAATAAAATATCCATTAAAATGCTTCCCTTTGAAACAACAGGGTTTAAGCTGTGTAGGTGCAGTTATAAATGGGTTTATTTCAATAAATATAATTGGGCCCTACATTCCTATCCATGGGTCCTACATTCATGAATTCACCCAACTTCTAGTGCTGGTTAACCTGAAGATACTGAACCCTCAAATACAGAGGGTTGACTGTAAGAACTTGAGTATCTAAGGTTTTGGGGGGTCCTCAAACCAATCTCCATGCAAGTACCGGGGGGCAACTGGTAAGCTTTGGGGGAGTCAAAAGTTATATATAGATTTTCAACTTCGAGGGGGTTGGTGCCTCCAGCCCAAGCATTGTACCAGGGTCAGCTGTACGTTTATACTTCAATTTACTCCAGAGGATATTTACAAGCAGAGGATATTTAACTAGAGATGATAATATAAAAGGTGAAGATAGGGCTCCTTCTCTTGAGGACCTGAAAAACACAGCAGACAGTAACACACACCCATCACAGCATAAGGCCTAAGTTGGGGCACATGCAATGGCTTTGGCTACAAATCAGAGGAACAAACGACCGGCATCAGAGTTAGGGCTCTGAAGAAAGGTTCAGAAGAGGAGCTGCAGAGGTCAGAGGCAGCTTTGAAGACTGCTAGGCCTTACAGACATGAAGGCTTTGCAGAGGTGGAGTTCCGAAGGAAGGTGTCCCACACAGGCAGCGGCAGAGCTGAGCATGGCATGGGTGAACGTGGGGTACAGAGGCTTGATGGGGAGCTGGGGAGTGATGCTGGGGACAAAAAGAGAAACCAGAGCACGACGGCTTTGTAGAATACGGTTGAGGCGTCTGATATTCCTCGGCCGGCCGGCAGGACTAGGTTTGAGCTAGGGAGAGCAATCCTGCAAAGTATCCTCATCCCATGAGGATGAGCCAGGTGGTTTGGGGGGAGGTGGGGGGGGAGGCTGCAGAGGCAAGTTGGGGGAGACCCAAGGAGGAAGGATAATCTGTGGTTGTCAATGCAGGGCCCAGCAGGACCCCATTTCTGCCTCACTACTGATCTGGCAGAGGCCTGGCTGCTTCCTGTTCCTTGGCCTGGAAACCCAGGCTGAGTGGGGCTCCCGGTAACCACACAGCTGGCATTTCTCCTTGATCCTGACAACTGTGAGGAGGTCAAAGCCACCAGCTCTCTTGCCCAGGGCAGTCAGGTGACACCTGTTGGAGCTATGCCAGGCAGCTGGAAGAAAGGTATTCAGGTAGGGTGGAAGGAACAGGGTGGAAGAGGGGGAAGGGGGAGCTATGGCAGAGAGAAGAAACCTGGACTCTAGTTTTCTGCATGTTTTACCTAAATGTTACTCTTTTTTTTAGTGTTGACAAAATTCTTTGGGACATTCCAATCTCAGGGTTGTGCCTATGAGCCAAGGGAAGGGCTGTCCGACTGAAGCTGAGCTTTCACTGATGGGGGCGGGGGCCTGGTACTGCCAGAAATATTCTTGGTTTCCTAGTAGCAAAGAGCAGGGAGAAACCTGGGGGGCAAAGGGGTCAAGTCCCTACACAAGTTTACAGTCACAACATTTGCTTGCCTTTTTGCTTACAATTCAGAAGCTTTGTTGAAACATAGCACAAGAGTGTATCTGTGGATTAGCAGCATTATATGGAGGGGGGCTGCCTTAGAAGCTTCCCCTAGATATTTAGGTGGGAAAGGTTCTTGCATGCTAAACGCCTTTTTGTTTTCCCTCCTTACCTTGGCAAATGTTCTTAACTCAATGGCTATTTAACAAACAAAATTTGCTCTTATTAAAAATAAATATGCAATGAAAACGCTTTCCTTGCTTTGTTTACAGCATAAGATTTAAGTCTGGTAAGATCTCCAGAAATTAGGTGACCCGAGGCAGTAGCTAGGAAAACCCTTGACTACCTTTGGGTAAGGAAACCAGCTATTTTCTTTCTCTTTATTAAAACTTTTAAAAAATATCATGAAACAGCATCTCAATGCAGCTTAACTGTGAGCTTAACTTGGACTTGTAGACTGTGAAGAAGCATTCCAGGAAGCCATGCTGAACAGTGGCCGGGCCCAGGTCTCCCAGGGCCTCTGCTGATTCTAGTTTCACACTCTGAGTTTTGACCCGGACTTATAAGCTAGGACTCCCCAAGATCCACAAGGGTACCCCGACTCTCTGACCTAGCGCTTGTTGTACCTCTGCGGCCCCCTCTGGCTCTTCCCGGTTCCTCCACACTTGCTACCCGGGGCCTGGGCCCCTATACCATAAATATTCACAGTTCCATGCTCAGTTCCTGCCACCCCCAAAAGTGGAGAGCAAAACCCTCTTTTTTTTTTTTTCTGTCAGTCATGAAAGTCACCTTCTTCAGAACACTTTTCCCCTGATTCTCCCATCTAAGGCTTGGGTCAGGTGCTCTGGGTGCACCTTGATGTCTAGGGCACTGTATCACAACAATTCCACTTGTCTGTTTCCTCCTCCAGATCTTCACCAGACTTTTGAGTTTCTTGAGGGCCAGGGTCACACAGTTAGTACAGATGCCATGTGCCCATATAACAGCAGACCCTCAAGAATAGACCCTCAAGACCCTCAGGAATAGAAAGGGTGCTTTGCAGGGAACATGTCTACGCTGAGGGCAGACACCCTGGGGCTTTCCCACCTGCAAAGAGTGTAACTGCAGAGAACAGGAAGCAATGCGTCTAGTAATGTCTCCAAGTTAAACAACCTGGACAGGTGTTACTTGGCTGAAAGAGCGTGTGATGGGAAATGTAGTCAAAAGCAGAACTAATGGGTTGCCGGAAAAGTCGTGACGTAGGTTTTTCTGTTTTTCAAGCAAAAATGCGTCACGACTTTTCCAACAACCTAATGGCAAAGTTAGGTTTTTCCTAGCAGAACTCTTAAGTGAACCGCATTAGGGTTGTTGGTTTCACCACCTCAACCTGCTTCTTAATTCTCTTACTTTCTTTTCCTAAAGACCCCATTTCCTGGCCCTTCTAGTCTTAAAGTCTTTCTGGCTCTTCTGCTCCCTTTCCAGGCTCGGGTTCCCGCCTTCTTCACCGGGGAAGATAGGGTTCGAAGCTAAGGTCTCCTATGCCTTCCTGCTCAAAGCCATCTCCCCAATAACTTACTCTTGAGGCCTCACTCCCTATGTCCCTGTGCCCCAGTCCCAGCCCCCTCCCCTGAGCGCCCCACCTGTCCAGATCATCCCCAAAGCCTACACTGTGTCACCCCCACGGGGATCTCCGCCTTGTCCTTCATTTCTAAGATATGGGGTATGCCTTGTCCAGGACCCCATTCTTGCGTGGTCTTTACCTCCATCCTGGGGTCACCCCCATCCTCCAGGCCCATCAAGAACCCCCGCCCCTGCGGGGGTCTCCTGAGTGCCCAAGGCAGCCAGCCAACCTTTCAAGTTTTCTGCGGCCTCCAAGAATCTGTTTGGAGGCAGTTTGAAGCGGGACTCCTTCTTTAGGGACTTCATCGGGCCTCTCCCGCGGCGGCTGTGTGCGTGGCCGGCGCCTCCCGCGCCCGGGAAAACTAGGCCTTGCGACGCGCCCCCCGCCCCCCTCCCCTCGGCGACCCCGCGCACGCGCCCTCCCGCCAGCGGCTGCCGCTGCGTCCATAGCAACCAGCACCCGGCGCTGGGCGCACCCGCCGAGCAACAGCTGGGGCGGAGACTGCTTGGAAGACAGCCCCTTCATCAGGCCGCGCCCAGCGCTGCCGGGGGGCTGCTCGCGCAGACCCTGAGAACGCCGGGGCCCGGGACGTGACGGCACAGGGGGCGCCAGCGAGCGCCGTGACGTCAGCGGCCGGTGGGCCACGAAGATGGGGGGGCCCTTCGCTGCTCCTCTGCCCCGCTGCATAGCCGTCCCGAATCGTTCCTTCCACAGCCTGCTGGAACCCCTGGATGGCATCCCTGGGTTTCACTTGTCCGGTGGGCCCTACCTGTCCACGCACCACTGGTTTGGGGGGGCCATCTGGGTCTCCTAGGTCACTTTCCAAGCAGTCCAGGCCCTACCCCCACTTGGCACTAGGGGCCTTCTCGCACAGTGTTTGAGCTTCTTGAAGCTGCTGCCTGGATCTCCCAGTATAAAGTAGCTCTGTTATCTCAGGTGTATAATGCATTTGGTTTTTCATTTTTTTCCGGAGCCCTAAAGCTTTCTAGAATGATTTGTGAATGTGGTTGCCTGTGGTCAATCTCAGCGTGGGAATGTAAATGCCATGAAAACGGGAGCCGGGGTTCTTTGTCCCTATTACAATCTGAAGTTAACACACAGTGGTCACTCAGAAATTGTGTGTGGAAAAATGAAGGCACTTCAGAGCCAGACGGAACTGGGTTCCAATCCCAGTTCTGCCTTGTTTGCTGTTTATGGGCAGGTTCCTTTGGCTCTCTGAAGCATGTCTTTCTTACTTAAAGAAGTAAGAGGTCTAATGCTTCCTACACAGGGCCAGTGCACTGTAAAGACTGATAGTGTCCATTTAAACTGTCCTCTACAGTGCTCTCCATAAACGGTGTGTTTTGTTAGTCAATTCTCAAAAGCATGCTAGACCTAGGGAGAGCCATTGGATGCTGTACCCATTGTACAGATGGAAAAACTGGGCTTTACAAGCCAGTTGGACTTCACAAATGGGAAAACAGGATCTGAAATCACCAGACTAGCAAAAGGCACAATTTGAACCTGTTTCTCCGAGGTCCAAAGCCAAGGTGCTCTGAAACCTGTCTCTTGAGCCATTTCTGAGAGGTGGTGCAGTGGTCCTCAGACGGGAAGAGCTAGGGAGGATGCCTGCAAGGCTGGTCCACTCCTGGCTTCTCTTGTGTGTCCCCCACTAGGGGCCTGCTTCTACTCTCTAGGAAGTCCCCAGTTTATCTCACTCAGGGAAGATTTACTGAGCACTTTGGCTACTCTAGTGTGGACACTAGTTCGGTCAGCTGGGCTGTCTGAGAAGCAGACACTGGGATGGAGATTGGAGTATAAGAGGTTTACTGTGGGGAGGAGTTGGGAATGGTGGTAGTGATTAGGCCCAGGACCAGGCTGGGAGAGTCTCAGACGGGGTTGCAGGGTTGCAGACCTGACAAAATCTTGGCCAACCTGATGTGGTTCTCTGGGACAAAGAATGTTCCTTAGAGGCTATCAGCAACTGTCCCCCTCAGAGGCAAACAGCATAGGGAGATAGACACAGTTCCCATCCCCTGTGCCCCCAAATCCTCTGTGGTATATGGAAGAAAATAAGAACCACTTCCCACACTCTAGGAGCTCAGAGTCCACTTTACAGGAAAAGACAAACACTCATGAAACCAATCTGTGTCCAGTTTCTGGAAGGCCTTTTAACTTTGGGAGGTTATACTGCTTGTGGGTAATCTGGCTGGGAGCAGGCAGAGGTGGGTGTTCAGGAAAGCTTCAGTGGAGGTTAAAGGACAAGGGAAGAGGGTGGGAGAGGCGTGTGGCCAGGCAGATGCAAAACCTGGACAGGTCTCATTCCAGCTGTGTCTCTAGACATCATCTGCTTTGCAAAAGTGTCAGACCAGAGACCAGATCAGAGCTGCTTGACCTGATGACAATCTGGTCAAAGTTGGGAAACATTTTCTCCCCAAAAATGTTCATTTATTTATTTATCTACCTATCTATTCATTTGTTTGTTTATTTATTTTATCACGGTATAATACACATTACCTAAAATTCACCATTTTAATGCTTGTGATTCGGTATCATTTAGTACACTGACAGTGTTGTACACCCATCAACTCTTTTCTAGTTCCAGAACTTTCTCATTTTCTCCAAAGAAACCCTGTAAGCATCGTGCAGTCCCAGCCCCTCTTCCCTCCGGCTCCTGGCACCATTAGTCTGCTTTCTCTTTATTTAAAAAAACTATTATTTATTTTGTGGATTTTTTTTCCTCCTACTTTCTCTTTACTGATTTGCCTATTTGGATAACATCCATAAACAGAATCCTACAACATGTGGTCTTTTCAGTCTGTCTTCCTCCACGTAGCATCCTTTTTCCGAGGTTCAGACATGTACCATGACGTATCAGTACTTGAACCCTTTTTATGAATGAATATAATGCTCCCTAGGATGGACGCACCTCCTATTTAACCATCTGTGCATTTAATTTTACACTCAACTCCAGGGATCCCCTGGAGTTTATTCACATGCTTTTGGGGTGGGGTGGGCTGAGGTCAGGGTGGCTTAGACACAGTTGGGTCGTCTAGAAGTGGATTTCTAACTAATCTATGTACTCAGGGGGTAGTGATTAATTAGGAGCATGGATGTTAGGGGAGTGTTGTCAGAGGAGGTAGCATTTGGGGTGAGCTGCTGAAGATATGAGTTCCGTGGGCAGGACAGCAGCAGGCGCTCCGTGTTGAGGACACAGCTGAAGTTCAGGCACTGCATCAATCACTTAGCCACACAGAGCTAGCAATCAAGCAAGCTCCTCCCCCCGGGGAGGAAGCAGGGCACCATCAATTCCTATGTGGTATCTGTTTATTTCTGCCCAGCCAGGTGCTGAGCGTGTTGTCAGCCTCTCTTTGTAGAAGTGAAATAGTCTCCCTAAATAGAAAGAATGTTTCCTCCACATCCCTTCCCACACAGCCCCCCTCCCAGAGCCTGATGCTGGGCACTCTGTCCCCAAGCCCCTCACTCTTGCTTATGCCTTCACCCTGCTTCCTGCTCCCATTCAGCCCACCACTCTACTTACTCCTCCACATACATACCTGGCTCAAACCTCCACACCCCCTCATCCTCTCAAGTCTGGTCACCAGCCCCTTCGATGGCAAATTCTATTACTGCCCTCCTTTCTAGAAGCTGACCTCCTCCTTGGCCCCAAAGGCAGGCCACAGCTGGATACTGTTCCCTGAATGCACTGATGTGCAGAATCGGGGCACCACCCCCAAGCTCAAATTGCTCCCGTCTGGAGAAGGATGTCAGGGGAGACTTTTCAGAGACCACACAGAGTAGGATTAGGAGCAAGAGAGACAACAGGTTTGCATGTCCCTGTTTCCCCTTCCTGGACCATCTTCCTCCTCTTTGTCTCACTGAGTTATATGTCCTCTAGGGGCACTTCCTGTTTTGCTATCCTAAGAATCCTTAACCCTTGCTTCTGTAGGGTATGGCCTGACTCCTTAAAGAGGGGAGCAGAAGCCTTGCCTGTTCAATTCCAGGTGCAGCCCTGATCCTATAACAGTATCTGACACATGTTAGCATCAATGCTGCACTGGGGTGGGGGCACCTGGAGAAGCAGCAGTGGTCTCGGGGTAGCTGCCTTCTCCAGTAGAGAAAGCCTGGCTCCTCTGAGCAGTGGCGCTGGAGGCAGAACCAGAAGCACTGTGACACATTCCTAGGAGGTTGTTCCAAGACTTCCCTAAGAAAATCAGGGCTTGCTCCAAGGTCGGGTTCAAGCACAAGTCCTGGGTCATCTGCCTGAGTCCCTGTTGAGGACATGCTGGGGTGGGTGGACATCAAGTTCTGGGGCTCTGAACCAAAACAAAGTTTCTGTGCCCTTACCACCCTCACTTTCTCTCCCTTCTTGTCCCAGTCAAGCGAAGACTATCTTGCAGAGGACAGAATTAGGGCCAAGGCTCAACCTGAGGGCTCCTTCCTCTAGATGATGGAGTACCTGGGGAATTACCCCATTCACCAGCAAGAACACTGGTATTCTCTCTAGCTCAGCATGAAACTGGCAGGCTCTGCATCTCTTTCTAGCTGTGTGACCCCAGCACCATGCCTCCCCTCTGGGTCTCAGCTCCTTTCCTTACAGAATGGGACCTATACCACCTGCATCGACAGGTTCAAGTGCAGGAGCAAAAATGAAGAAGAGAAAATGTAAGCACTCTGAAAACTGTAAAGATGAAAGGGATTATAGTTAAGGCCCAGAACACTCCAATCAAGGGAGAATTTCTCTCTTAGAGCGTGGGAGGCATAGCTATGGCTCCCCAAAGACATCAGTATCCACATTGCCAGAAGCTGTGAATTTGTTACATTACGTGGCAAAGAGGATTTTGCAGATGTGATTAAGGATTTTGAGATGGGAGATTATCCTGAATTACCCAGCTGGGCTCAATGTCATCTCAGGGTGCTTCTAAGAGGGAAGAAGGCAGTCAGAGTCAGAGAAGACGTGATTATGGAAGCAAAGTCAGAGTCATATGGCCAGGAACCCAGAAATGCTGTTGCCTTTAGAAACTGGCAGAGCAAGGAATGGCTCTTTCCCCAGCACCCCCAAAGCCCGCCCATACCTTGATCCCAGCCCTTTCAGACTTTTGACCTCCACTGCTGTAAGGTAGTAAATGTGTGTGGTTTTAAGTCACTAAATTTGTATAATCTGTTAAGACAGCGATAGTAAATTAAAGCAGGGCCGTGCAAACAGTTTCAAATTTGATTCTCCAACTCTCCTTTTCAATATGGCTTCTCAGACAATGAAAGCTTCTGTCACTCCCAGGTTAGCCCATGAGAACTAGCAGATCACTGCTCATCTGTCTCGAATTCCATTTTCACAGAGCATGACAAATTCCGACACAATGGTAGTTCAAATTCCAGCTCAATAATGGCCAAACTGAGTGACCTTGGACAAGATCATTTAACCTTTTTGAGTCAGTCTCTTCTATTTATTGTGGCAATTAAATTGGATTCCACCACAAACTTTTCCTTCGCAGAAATCAAGTGTTGTATCTAGGATTGCCAGATAAAAGACAGAACGTCCATTTAAATTAGAATTTCAGGGCCCTCCCTGGTGTCTCAGTGGGCACAGCACTGTGGAGCGGCCCGCAGCATGACTTGGATTCCTGGTAGGGGAGCTGACCCACATGGCACAGCAGGCCTCCCCTCTCCCACCCGCTGCTCCCCTCAGCAGTGTGTTCCAGTCAGTCTGCCTGTTCTGCTCCCCACTCTGTCTCTGGTGAATCCTCTCACCCCCTGTAGCTCTGGCCTATACCCCAGTTCTATATTGGATAAATAAGTAAATCTTTAAGAAAAAATAGAATTTCAGCTAAAACAAGTTATTTTGTTTTGCTTTTTTAGGGTAGGTATGCCCTATGTAACACTTAGCCATATACACTGCAAACTCATTCATTGTTTTATCTGAAATTCAGGTGTGTCTGTATCTCTCGTTACTAGACCCATAGCATCGCCCCAGGTCATACAGCTTGTAGGCAACAGAGCTAAGCCGCATTCTCAGACCTTTCAATGCCAGGGTCGCTGATCATCCTGCCTGCGACAGCCTGAGCTCCAGTAGGACAGCACACGGCATCAAAAACAAGTGTCATTTGAGCTTTGGAACCATATTTCATAGCTTTAAAATATCTAAAATGATCTATGAGAATAAAATTTTAAAACATACAAATCAATAAGCACATATATAGAGTATGTAAAATCAAAACTGAGTCCAAACCCAAGGATTAAAATGAGTGAAAGAAAAAACTGCAGGTAAAGGCATGTTTTAACATATATTAAATTCAGTCTCTAAAATTGCCTTTTAGGATTTTGTAATCTTCTGCCTGATCTAGGCCAAGCTACAGGTTCAATGGAGTTTAAACTAACTGGCAACTAATCTCACTTCATCCTTCCAATAAGCCTGATGTCCTGTTGCCAGAATATCCATCCCATACAAAAGAATGGCCTTTTCATCTTCCCACCTGGTGGAGAAGGTCATCTGAAGGGTCAGCAGAAATTGCTGGCTTCTTGGAAGCACTTTCCAACAGCATAAATCTCATGGATCAAGGCCCCTCCACACCCCACCCCACCCCCACCCCCGTGCAGACGTCATGTTCACGGAAGGGAGCAGTCACTGTGCTACCTGGTGGTGGAGTCACCTGTTGTGTTTTTGGGTTTTTTTTTGTTTTTTTGCCACAACCACACTTGCAATCAGTTCATGTGCTGACTTCAAGTTTGGGTGGCCCCACAAAGTGGAGGGTGCTACCTCCTTGCACCATGAAGACCTGTTGTGCTGACAAAGGTGCACAGAGGACCTGGTGAGGATGGAGAAGCTGCAGCGCTTTCCAGACTGCTGGTCTGGTCCTGTGCCAGGCCACTGATGTCACTTTGGGTTCCACAGGTACACAGGAGTTGCCAGCTCTTCTTGCCATCCTAGCAATCTCAGTTCTGGACAGGACATCTGCCATCCACTTGTGATTGGGCTTAGCTTTTTCACAGACAAGTTTCCTCCTTGCCTTTTTTTTTTTTTTTTAAAGATTTACTTATTCATGCATACAGAACTGGGGTACAGGTCAGAGGTGCTGAGACAGTGAGAGGATTCACCAGAGACAGAGCAGAGAGCAGAACAGGCAGATCAATGAAGTACACTGCTGAGGGGAGCAGTGGGCGGATCAGGAGAGGTCTGCCGTGCCATGTGGGTCAGCAACCTGGCCAGGGATCAAGCTCATGCTGAGGTGAATATGGCCAGCTTAGCAGTGCTGTGCTTTAACCCACAGTGCCACCTGGAAGGGCCCATTCCTTCCTGCCTTTTGAAGCATCCTTTGGACAGACTTCATTCTCAGGCACTTGATCTTCAGCTCTGCAAAATTCTTTCACTTTTCTTAAAGCACCACAGGAACCTCTTACTTCCCTTCTGACCCCTGCATGGTTCTAGCCTGAAAAAACTTCCTTTTCCAAAATTGAGATGTAATTCACAAAACATAACTTTATATAACATAAAAGTCACCACTTTGAAGTGCACAATTCAGTGATTTTTACTCTATTCACAAGGTCACGCAGGCCTCATCACTACCTAGCTCCAGAACATTTCTGTCACCCCTCAAAGAGGCCTTGCATCCATCCACTGTCACTCCCCACTGCCCCTCCCATCTCTGGCAACACTCACCTACTTCCTGTCTATGGATTTGCCTTTTCTGGAGGTTTCCTAGATGGAAAATCATGCTGTCTGCTGCCTGGCACACCTGATTTCTCCTTCACTTAGCATAACAAGCTTCACCCATAGAGCACATTATCGGCTCTTCACTTCTCTTACCCATGTAATTCCACCGTATGACTGTGTGTGCCACAGTCATCCCTTCCACAGTGATGGACACTTGCATTGTTTCCACTCTGGTTGTTGCCGATCATGCTACCGGAACATTTGTGTTCAAGTTTTTGCGTGAACACTTTTTCAGTGCTTTCCAATATCTACTTTGGACTCGAATTGCTTGGTCATATGGTAACTCTGCATTTAACTTTTCTGACGAGCTGCCAGAGCGTTTCCCACAGCAGCTGCAGCATTTCACATTCTCACCGCAGTGTGTACGGATCCCTTCCAATTGCTCCACATGTTCACCAACAGTTGTTATTTTCCTTTTCAAAACAAATGATAACTCTCTGAGTGGGTGTGAGGTTCTCTCTTTGAGGTCTTGCATTTGCATTTTCTGTATGGCTCGAAGAGCGTTGAGTAGCTTTCTATGTACTTATGGTCTACCGTATATATTCTTTGGAGAAGAGTCTGTTCAGAACCTTTGCTCATTTTTCAATTAGGCAGCTTGTCTTTTTTGTTGTCGAGTTAACGGAGTTATTTATATGTGCTACATATTAAGTAAAGCCTTAGCAGCAGATGCTGCGCAAAGATTTTCTTCTATTTGTGTGTTTTACATAGTGTCCTTTGACATGCAAAAGCTTTTAATTTTGGTGACACCCAGTTTATGTCTTTTTCTTTGGTTGGCTTAGCCATGTATGCTACTTCTTGAATATTGACCAGCACCACATGAGGTAGAAAATACCTGTACAGATGAGGAAACTGAGGTGCAGATGGTTAAGAACCTTGCCAGAAACTAAGCATCTAACCTTAGGATCTGAAGGCAACTGTTCACAGTCCCACGCCCTAATGAGAAACCAGCCCACCTGTTCCAGCACTGTGTACCTAAGTGGGAACCTGGAAGTTGTCCCCAAGTTGTTCAAGATCAGGACTGACTACTTGGCAGATTTCATAGCTCATTTTGTATTGTCTCCTGACAAAATGTAGGGTCCGTGCGGGGTGAGCATCATGGAAATGCAATTCCTCAGTGACCCAGAGGCCCTATCCATCTTGTTCCCCTTCAGAGCCCTCAGAAAGGGGCTCTGACCTCTCACTGGGGTTCTAATCACAATAAGAGTCAACAAGGAAGTGAGGCCTGTGTAAGTCGGTTAGGTTTAAGGGTGGGGGGTGCCTTAGGTTGACTCAGGGGCAACAGATGAAGAGGACCCAGGTCTGGGGAAGGGTGAGGGGAAGACAGTGGGCCCCAGGGGAGACCTAGCCCAGAAGTGGAGGCAGAGGAAAGGCACACCTGTGTTTCAGGTGTCAGGGGTCTGTGAAGCCGGTCCCTGCCTGCTGGGTCAGCCACCTGAGGAATGGAGCCACTCCTGTCTGACCTGCTGCAGTACAGCAAAGAGGCCTGGGCTGAGGGGTCACCTAGTGAGGGTCCTTCCTTCCACTGTGCTGCTGCCTGGAGGCTGTCATCTGCCCGGGGCCAACCCCTCCCAGAGACCTGGGTGGTGGCAAGTTCTACACCAGGCCAGAGGGAGGTTTTTCTGGATGTCCAAAGCCACCTGTGACACATTTCAGCATCCTAGAAAAATGGCAGGTCTATTCCTGTCTTGTCAATACTAGGAATTCCTGTTTGGGTGCTGTCTTCCTTGGGTTTGGTCTGCCCGAGGCGGTGTAAATCACAGTGGAAACACAAGTAGTCATAACTTCCACATCCGTCAAAGGTGCACTTTGTGCCAGAAACTCCACTGGACTTTTTCTGTCTATCCAGCCATCACCATCACCAACCTTATAGGAAACCTGCAAGAGGCAGGGTCCCGACTTTCAGAGGTGAGGGAGTGGACATTCTTAGAGTCAATGGTTTAATTTAGGTCAGCCACCTAGCGACACTGGCCCTCTCCCAGAGCACTGTCATGCTCCAGGAGACTGACCGCCACCTCACCCCACGTCCACCCCTGAGGAAGCAGGGAGGAGGGGCTGCTGCTCGTGCCACCTGTGAACTGGAGACTGTTCTCTAGAGGAAGAGGCAAGGCCACCCGGCTTGGGGAGACATCATGGCCTAGGGCGGCCAGCTAGCTCTCCGGCTCAGACAGGCTGGAACAATGGCTCTGAATCTTGTGTAAGCGTCAGACTCACGGGAGAGCATTAAACTACAGGTTCCTGGGCACAGAGCTGTGAATTCTATAGGTCTGAGGAGGCCCCCAGGAATTGCATTTCATGGAGCCTCTGGTGGTTCTGATACAGTACAATGGTTCTAATACAAAGCTAAGTTTGAGAATCTGGGGCTGGCCCAACCCCTTCACTAGTCAAAGAAACTAGAGCCCAGATGAGGAGGTGTCTGGCCGTGCTCAGGAAGGAAACAGCAGAGCAGAGTGGAGATTCAGAGCCAGGTGGGCCTAGCTTCCAACATTAAACCCTGTCTCCTGGAGGAGAAATCCAGCTTGAAAGTTAACTGTCACTCTGGAACTGAGAGAGTTGCAAGGCAAAAATGCAAAATGTGATGGCCACAGTCAACACTACTCTGTAGAAATAGAAAAGCTGTTAAAAATAGGCCCTATGAGTTCTCATCACAACAAGGACTGTTTCCTTTCTCTTCTTTTTCCTTTTTATTGTCTTTGTGAGATGATAGATGTTAGCAGCTCTCACCGAGGTCATCATTTTACTATATGTGTAAATCAAACCATCATGCTGCCACCTTAAACTGATAGAGGGATGTCTATCAATGATTATTCAATAAAAACTGGGAAAAAATTAAAAGGTGAACTTGATCAACATTTGAAATTTTTAGACTTTCAAAAGTGTAAAAAGCCATGAAAGACAAAAAGGATAGCCTACTGACTGAAATATTTGCAGCAAAGGAGACAGAGCTATACTTGCAGCCTCTATCTTATCCAGACATCTATTCATCTAGGTGGTAGAGAGTAGACAGACAGACAGACAGGCAGATAGATCAGGAAGTCATCAAGGCTTTCATTGGCTAAATAAGCAGAGCTTACCTAGAACACAGTAATTAGCAAGCAAATATTTCATGCAAAATTCTTAATCAGTTGATAAAGTTTAAAATGTCAATAAAACAGGCTACTATTGACACTTTTTTTCTGGAAGATTTATTTATTTATGCATACAGAGCTGGGGTACAGGCCAGAGGTGCAGGGGGCAATGAGAGGATTCCCCAGTGAGAGAGTGGGGAGCAGAACAGGCTGAATGACAAAGAACACTGCTGAGGGGAGCAGCAGGCAGGTCAGGAGAGGTCTGTTGCGCCATGTGGGTCACCTCCGGGGCTGGGGATTGAACTCATGCGGAAGTGCCTTTAACTTCTTAGTGCTGTGCTTTAACCTGCTGTGCCACCAAGGAGGGCCCTGATGACACTTCTTTTAATGTATATTTTTATATCTGTGAATTTATAGGAAAAGATTGGGAAGCATGCCCTGGGTGGTAAAACAGTTTGATCACCTCTTACTATTTTCTCCCTTTAAAAAATAAACCAGGGGCCCTCCCTGGTGGAAAAAAAAAAAAAAAAAAAAAAAAAGGTAGACATAGGGTAGGGGAACTTTGGGGGAGACACTTTGGAAGAGACTGATTCAGCTGAGGAGAGCACAGCCTGCCCCCGCAGCCCCTCTCCTCACTGAGTGCTGGTGGGGTGGCCGCTGCTCTAAAGAAGGATTAGACCGCGTGGGGACCAAGTGTTTGACGTTACAGAGTACACAGCCCCATCCTAGTTCCTTCCTGACCCGTGACCATGGGTTCCCCAGGCCAACCCTGAAATGCTCTGTCCAGGCCTCTTTCATGGGAAAGAAAAATAAATGCATGTGTTTATGCTACTTTGGCTTTCAGTCATACACAGTGGAACTAAATTGATCTGATGGTCACGTCACATCTCTATGGGAACGCAAAGGCGCTTGCACTTTTCCTGCCATGTGTGACACTGCCTTGGCTCCTTATGATTGCTTTTCATAACAGAAATAGAGTCATGTCTTGTTTATGTACACCTCTGCTTCTGGAGCCCCAGAGAACTCGAGTGCCAGCCCGACCTCTTCCCAGCCACGTGGCCTTGGGCTGTCAGTTTTTCTGAGCCTGTTTCCTCACCTGTAAAGTGGACATGATAATAATAGAACTTACCTCACTGGGTTGTTGTGGTGCTTACATGAGCCAGTGCAGATGAAATCCTTGGCCCTGCGTCTGCCTTACAGGTGCCCGATCCTATATTATGCTGCCTCACAGGCACAGGCACTGGCAGAGCCAGTTAGAAAAACATGTTGTTGAATTAAAAAAAAAAAAAAAGTTGGTTGCAAAATTGGCACGAGTATGATTCCTTGTGTGAAAAATTATTTTTATTTCTATCTCTAGATGTATATCCACGTACCAGGTGTCTAAAGGGATGGTCCAAATGTTAGTAGTGGTAATTTCTGGAAAGCCGAATTTTTGCTTTCTTCTATATGGATTCTCATATAGAAAAGCATATAATAATATGCTTTTAAGCCTATTTAAGGCAAATGTGGCCCTCCCTGGTGGCGCAGCAGGTTAAAGCAGAGCGCTAAGAAGCTGAAGATACTTCAGCATGAGTTCAATCCCCGCCTGCCCCAGAGATGACCCACATGGCTCGGCAGACCTCTTCTGACAACCCACTGCTCCCCTCAGCAGTGTACTTCTTCAATCTGCCTGTTCTGCTCCTCACTGTCTCTGGTAAATCCTCTCACTGGCCCTGCACCTCTGGCCTGTACCCCAGTTCTGTATGCATAAATAAATCCATCTTAAAAAAAAAAAAGCACATGTGCTTTTAAGCATATAACAATGCTCAAAAGAGCATTGTTATCTTTTGAGCAGAAAAAGAAAAAAAAAAACCCGTTGGCAAACAATACAACAAATCATGCCAAGAATCACTGGTCATGCCCTTTGACCTGGCAGCCTCCCTCCTGGGAGCTGACCTGAGGAAGTCATTCAAAGAAGGAAGAGACTGGCCGTGAAAGCAGGTACTGCAGCATTATTTACAAAGGAGGAAAACAGGTAACCACCTGGCTTACGTCAGGGCAGCAATTATTAAATTATTCACTCGTTGGAACATTGTGCAACAATTAAAATGAGAGCGCTGACGTGAACAACAAGGGGAAATGCCAGTGACGCAGGAGATGCGGGGGCAGGGGCAAAAGGGACATCTCTGGGGGACCACCAGCGCGGACTCCTCTCGCCCGCATTTGGATGAGGACTGGAAGAAACGGCACATAAAAAGTTGAATTTGTTGGGGCCACTGAGGGAGGGTGATTTTTTTTCTTTTTCATTTAGGAGTCTAATGTTTCTATAATGTTGTTTGTGTAATAAAGAAAGAATTGGTTTTTAAAAATCCCCTCTGGGAAAGGAAAGGCAAGCAGAGAGAGGAAGATAAAAGGGAGAAGCGCTGGGGCTCTCCAGATGGGGGGTCTGGAAGAGAGAAATCCAGATATAATCTAAAATGCACAGGCGAACAGCACCAGACCTGTGTCCTAGCTGAGTGGCCCCAGAGAGGGCCTCCTTTGTCCTCGGCCTTGAACATCATGGGGCGGACAAAATTAGGAAGTCAGTAGGTTAGCTGGGGTACAGAGCGCTCTTCAGATTGGAATCATTTGGAATACTGATCAAGAGTGCCGATGACGCAATCGTAAAGAAGTGCGTATGCACCCCTGTGTCTGCAGGGGTGTGTCCCGCGGGCTTCCTGGAGGCTAGTGTAGTTGGTGAGTCCAAACAGGGAGATGTGGGCCCTGGTCACCAGCAATGGCACTTCTTGCAGTTTATCCTAAACCTAAGGAAATGATCAAGCTAGGGCATGCAACTATAAAAATGTCTCCACAGACACACTGGACATGGGAAGGAGCTCCCTTCAGGAGAGTGAAGGAGAAAGCACCAAAGCAAGATGCGTATTAGTCCATTTTTTAAGATTGTCGATCTAGAGATAACTTCATCGGCAGGTAAGGATGTTCTAAGACCTAGGTCAGCACCTAGATAGCCGTTGGCTTGAATGGCAGGGTAAATTCTATCAGCCAATTTAATTACTTTGCAGTAACAGCCCCCAATCTACCAGCTTACATGCTGATTTCTCACTCTGTTCACATCTGTTGTGGTCACCTGCCCCTCTGCCTAAGATCTGCACTCTGGGACCCAGGCTGAAGGTTTCTATCTGAACATTGTGGGCCTCGGTGGCAAAGGGAGAAGGCACCAGCTCTTAAATCAGGGCTGGCCAAGTCTCACAGCCCTTCCCATGTAACATGTCTGCATCTATAAACCCCCTCAGACCCTCAGAAAGGGGCACTCAGGAGAGTAGTGAACAGTAATATAGATTGAACAATGTATAGAACAATGTATATTTAACAGTATATACAGGTTATTTCTTCTGTCTTAGTCCAAGCTGCTATAACAAAATTACCATAGACTGGATGGCTGAATCAACATTTATTTCTCACAGTTCTAGAAACTAGCAAGTTTGACAAGGTGCCAGTAGATTCGGTAGCTGGTGAGGATCCACTTTGGGACCAGAGACATGCTTCTTCTCCACCTCCTCCCATGATGAAAGGGGCAGAGGGCTCTTGGGGCTCTTTTTCAAGGGCACTAATCCCATGCATGAGGGTGCTCCCCTCTGCCTTGGTCACCCCCAGCACCCACCTGCTAATACCACCTCCTGGGGGATTTGCTTTTCACCTAAGAATTCCGACCTCTAGTCTACAGTGTTGCTGTTACTTAAAGGCCATTTCCTTTGCAGAACACAGGCCTGCCCCAGGAAGCGGGTGGCCTCGCAGAGATGAGACCTGTGGCTTCTCCTTGTTAGAACCTCTTCGGGACAGAAGACAGAGAAGCTACCCAGTGTCAGGTGGAGAGGGTGGCACAAGCCGGAGGCAAGAGAGGACAGGAGGTCAGGAATTGGCCTAGTCTAAGAGACAGGTTACTTGACCTGGAATCCTGGTAAATATAAAATGTTGTAACAGGATGTTCTGGGTGTCCAGAGTGTCAAGTCTGCAACTTATTACATTATGACGTGACTCAGGAATGTTTGAATGTTCCCACATATAAAATGGAAACTAAAAACCTGCCAGCCTACTACCCGATGGGATGGGGACTTAATCATGGGACTCTAAAATCAGTGCTCTTGCACACACATTACACATGCACATGAATTACATTTCCTCTCATCTCCTGTCCCCAGTGTAGCTTATTTCCCCCTTTTAATGGCGCTCATGTCCTTTTCAGCATGGCGGGAACAAGACTACGTCCAACTTCAACGTGGCGGAGAACCTCCCTGTGGCGGAGCCTGGAAAGCCAGGGTGCACAGGGGAGGCCACCTCCGCTTTGTCAGGGCTGGCGGGAGCCGTGTCCCCTGGCGCCAGCCTCAGGATAGAAGGCAGGAGATGACAGGCTCCCAAAGTCCAGTCATTTAGGGAGCATTTAAAAACTAGATTCCTGGGCTCCACCTCCCTGGGAGTCTGGTTCACCTGGCAAGGGTGGGGCCAGACTGAGTCACAAAAGGTGATCTGTGCCACCCCCACCTGGCCCTGGCTGCCGCCCAGCCCCTCCGCACCGCCTCACGAGCTCTTCAGCAGGAAGGGCCCGGGCATCTCGGGTGGCAAGAGCCGGGAGCTGCGAGAAACCCGAGCAGACCCGGGTTACCTGCTCCGCCCGCCCAGCTCGCTTCTTGGATATCACGCGGAGCCTCAGGAAGAGTTCCCCGGGGCGGCACAGGGCATCGACAAGCTGCTCCAGGGTCAGAAGACGGAGTGCAACCGACGTCTTCCTCTTCCAGCTCCCGCCCTCAGAGCCGGATGTGCTCCCCAGCCTGCCCGCACCTCTTGACTGATAACCTGGAAACGCATCTCTTCACGAATCTATGCACACAGAGTTCCTCGAGGACCGAGACAGGTCTCATTCCTCCAGCTGTGCCTGGCACAGTCTCCGGCACACCATTAGTGCCTGCTGAATATTTCATGAATCAAGGAGAGGCAGTGACACTTACCACGTTATCACAGGGGCAGAGGACTGATAACTCACACCCACTGGGCACCTGAGACGCATGTGCTCACCTCTGAGAGGTGCAGGGGACCCCATCCTTAGTCACCCAGCTGGTGCCCTGATTGGCAGTAGTACTAAATGACTTTGATATGATATGAACGTTATGGAGCCTCTTCATAGGAAAATGCCTTTTTTTCTATCTCTGTCTCTTTCACACACATACGCACAAAACACAAGTCGCAGGTTAAAGGTATCAGCCCTTCAAAAGGGAAAATTCTTGTTCTATGGGTGATTGTCTATGAGTGAGTGAAATAAAGACAGTCATAACTTAATACTTGGGCATCCCCAATCTAATCATTGGTTTAGGAAGAAATATCAGAGGATACGAACATCACTGTGCAAAATGAATGTCAAAGACCAGAACACCGATTTGGTCTCGAGGTTCTCACTCCATAGATAATCTAGTAATTTCAAAGAAAAAAGTGCACCAGAATAAGGGTGCAGTTGGACACTTATCACCTTCCTCGAGTGCTCAGAATGAGAGTTACTGTAGTGGGCCGGCCTGACAGTTCATATGTGGAGTGGCACAGCATCAATAATACTATACAAGGCCCTCCCTGGTGGCGCAACAGGTTAGGATGCAGCACTGCAAGCTGGCCGCAGCCACTTCAGTGCGAGTTCAATCCCAGCTCCAGAGGTGACCCACATGGCGCAGCAGACCTCTCCTGACCCGCCCACTGTTCCCCTCAGCAGTGTACTTATCAGTTGGCCTGTTCTGCTCCCCACACTGTCTCTGGTGAATCCTTTCACCGCCCCTGCGCCTCTGGCTTGTACCCTGGTTATGTATGCATAAATAAATTAATCTTTAAAAAAATATCTATATAGTGCTCCTGCCAGGAGCCTCAGCCTAAATCCCATGATTAGGAAACAGTCAGATTCGGCCAGATAAGGAGGCATCCCACAAGTCAAGTGGCCCAGAAGTTCAGCTGCATAGAAAACAAATGAAAAAGGAAGGAGGGAGGGGAAATTAGAAAAGACGCAGAAGAGACTCAATAGCCAAAAGTAAAGCAGACAATTGCACTGGGGTCTGCGTCCCCCAGAGAGCTTTCAGGTGTTTTGGAAAGACCTGTGAAATCTGAAAACAGACTGCATGTTACTGCACGATACAATGTCCTTGCACGGATCACAGTGTTGAGGCTATATGGACAATGTTCTTTTTCTGAAGAGATGAAAGTTAAAATGCTTAATGTCTATAACTCTCTTTCAAATGGTGCAGCTGAAAGAGAAAGGGAGGACGGAAAGAATCAAGGCAGCTAGCAATGAAAGATAAAGTAAATGTTGTCAAAACACAACCATCAGTGAGCACGGGAAACACTCTCATTTTATTCCAGGCCACAGGTATCCTTGATAACATTATAAATACCTGCCTATTGCCAGGCTTTGCAGACACCCTGTAATGAAGGCTCTCGGGTTTACAGTGAGCTATTCTTTCAACTTTTTTGTAGGTTTAAAATCTCCCAGGTGAAATGCAAGGAGGTTAGCAATCTCTGGCCTGAGACTAAGCCTCTAGCCCCAAATCAGGATTCCACACCTCGGGAAGGAGCCAGACAATGGAGAGGACCCAGGTAAAGGCAGGTTCAGGCTCTTCAACTATAACCCCATAACCATCTCTGCAGGTAGGTGTTCAGGGGTGGCTTACCAGGCTCTAGGTCACTCCTGAAGTCCCCCTCTCCCCCCTCTCTCCCCTCTCTCTCTGCTTAGTTGCCTGCACCCTCACTCTAACAGTGGAAAGGCAGGGCCTGTGGCTCCTGCCCCCCCAGACATACCCTGTTTGTGAGCAAGGCTGGCTCTGATCTCTCCCGTCCTCAGAGAGGGCCCACCAGCACAGCTCAGTTCCTCCTGTGTCCTGCACTGTACTGTTCAGGGTGAAAGGTTGGCAGACCTATTGTTCAGAACTGTTTGCTGTCCAGGATCTTCTCTGGAGTCCAGTAACGACAGGCACTGACGCAGAATCCCTGCTCCTGCTGTGGAAGTGGTGGGCACAGTTGATGCCAATTCCCAGATTGAAAGGCCCTCCACCCACCTGACCCAGCCAGGCCCCCGGGGGTGCCAAGCCAGCCATGACTGGAGTGGATGTTGGTAGCGTTAGCCCAGCCCCCACGGCCCACCTGACACAGTCCTGGGACACCAGAACATGTGGTCATCCTCCTGGCACAGGAGAGGGATGTCTCTGCTGCCAGGCATCTTGGAGCTGAGGCAGGAGGGTGAGTAACAGAGAGTCCAGCACAGCTAGACCCTCCCAGGAACATCGAAGACCTCTGGAAAACCAAGATGCCTGGATGCGATGGCCTCGTCTTACCAGTTTCAATCCCCCCTCTCCACCAGTGTCAAGCCCCAACACCCACTGGTCCCTTCTTTTCATCTCTCTTGTGTTTGTGGATCTATAGCCAGGGTTCCCTGGGACCCCTAAACCACCCCCCATACCTGTGATCCAGCAGCAGTAGGCCCTGCTCCAGCAGCTCCCCCACCTCCTTGCTTGCTCCAGATATGTCCCAAAGGGTCAGCTGGGGCTCAAACTGCTTCCAGTGCTGGGGAAACCAGAAGGCTCAGGAATGCAGGAACCACAAGGTGGCTAACTGGCAGGGCTACCCCAGGCAGAGGGGTGCAGGGGGAACAGCCTGGCATCCAGGTTCCAGCACTGATGCATATACACCAGGGCCAGGCCACTGGGCCCGCAGGGAGGCAGGCACCTTTACCCCACTCCGTGATCAGGATGAAACCCAGCTCCCAGCCACGCCAGGTCTCCCCCTGCTCCTCTGCTCCGAGTACCGCCAGCCCCGGCCAGGGTGTTCCGGCCTGACTACTCCCAGAACAGCTCTATTACAATCGCTATCTATTATATTTCAAAAACATTTGCTATCCCTAATCTAGTGTGTCCTCCCACACAGCTGGGTTCAGAGAGACAGCAGGATGTGTGCCTACAGATACAGTAAGAAAGGGACTAGGCCCCAGGGCCTGCAGCCCTGGCAGCGGTCTCACCACTGCGCCACAGTCTAGTGCTTGTGCCCATCAGACGCCGGCTGGAGCAAAGCCCCAGAGGAATGGAGGGCGTGTGCAGGCACCCTGGAGCTCTCACCTGGTGAGTGAGCCCCACGTCTGTGCGCAGCCCCATGGCCAACACTTCCTCCAGCCTGAAAGGAAACACAGCAGGGCTCTGGGACCGGGCCCTGTGCCTCTCCACTGTTCAGCCCCACATATAGGAATATGCACCGGGGGGCTTGTGAGAAGCATGCAGCATGAGGTAGGGTGGAGACAGCGTAAGGCAAGAAACAAAGGTGTGCATGTGGAAGTATTTTGGGGAGTGCAGGAAAACCCCGGGTGAAGGCCCCTGTGCCCCCAGATGCTCACAGCTCCAGCTCGCCCAGAGGGACACACTTCCGGGTGCCATGACCAAATAGCTTCACCTCTTTCATCCAGTTGTCAGGCTCCAGGGTCTGGATCCGAGCCTCGCGGGTGTGGCCCCCGGCCCCGTGAGGTATAAATCGCCCATGGGCCCCTGACAACAACAAGCGGCCTACTTCACTAGCAGCCACACTGGATGCTTGCAGCTGTTCAGCCAGTGGTCTCAAAGTGTGGCCCCTGGTCCTACAGCATCTACATGTAGAGATGTGAATTCTTGAGCTCTACTCCAGCCTTGTCCAGTCAGAAATTCTGGGGGTGGGGCCCAGCAATGTGGGTTTCAACAAATCCTCCACATAATTCTGATGCACACTAAAGTGTGCCAGACACTGTATTAAGAACCTCAAAATACGTAACCAATAGCACTATGAAGTAGGTGTTATCGTTTTGTTTCACTTTATGAGGAAACGTATAAATAAGAGGCTAAATAAGTGAACCAAGACACAGAACTGTGGTGGCACAGTGGACTTAAGCACAGCACTACAAGCTGGCCGCAGCTGCTTGGATGCAAGTTCAATCCCTGGCCCCGAGGTGACCCACATGGCACAGAAGACCTTTCCTGTCTCCTTGCTGCTCCCGTCAGCAGTGTACTTATTCAGTCTGCCTGTTCTGCTCCCCACTCTGACTCTGGTCAATCTTTTTACCCCCTGCACCTCTGGCCTCTCCCCCAGTTCTGTATGCATTAAAACAAAACAAAACAAAACAAAACAAAACAAAACAAAACAAAACACAGAATGGTGATAACACTCCCTGAGTTATCCCTTCTATGGTTCACAGAGGACTCACCAGGCCCAATGCCAAGGTACTGACCACACTGCCAGTAGTTCCAATTGTGGATACTAAGCGCCCCCTGTGGGGAGGGAGGGAATAGTCAGTGCCCGTGAAGGAGAGGACCCACCTCTGCTCAGGTAAGGGTACCCAGTGGAATGACCCACCAATGCAGCCTTGAAAGCACCAAGCAAGACCCTTCTCCCCAAAAGGCCTGTGACCAGGGTCACTCCCAAGCCTGCCATTGCGCACTGCACCCACCATCAGCCCAGGACTTACATTCCGGGCGAAGTTGGAGACCTCATACTGGCGGAAGCCGGCCTCGCGCAGAACTTCCCGACCCTCCTGGTACATCTCAGCAGCGAGGTCAGGGGCAGGGGCAGGCAGCGAGCCCTGCTGCACTCGGGTGAAGAGCGCCGTGCCCCGCTCCAGGGTCAGCTGGTAGAGGGACAGGTGGTCGTCACAGTGGCGAAGCAGTTCCCGCAGCTGCCGCAGCCAGGCCCCAGCTCGCTGTGCCGGCAGCCCCAGCATCAGGTCCACAGACACGCGGCCAGGGAAGAGGCGCCGGGCCTCTGCCAGTGTCCGCAGAGCATCGCTGGCCGAGTGCGTCCGCCCCAGCAGCTGGAGCTCAGCATCGTCCAGGGACTGAGGAGAGAGGGTCAAGTGTAAGCACGCAGGTCAGCCCGGAGGGAGGCAGTCAACTGCCATGGACAGGCACAGGGGAAAAGGCGGGACACGGCAGGGAGCTGGAAGGCGGGTGGACAAGCCGGATCCATGGGCACCCCTCTCGGGAGAGTCCATGTCCAAGTGCTGTCCTCCAGCTTCCAGCCATTCTTCACACTGTCCAGTGTTAGCTCCATGGTACACATGAGAAAAATGAGGTTTAGAAATCTTAGGGAACTCACCCAAGGTCACACAAATGCCAAGTCAAACTGAGAATCTGACTGATTTCAAAGCTACCAGCCTTAAATTTTCACATTTTGTTTTGAATATTCAAGAAAAGTTGGGGGGAGAAGCACAATAAATAACTCATCTGAATCCATCAACTAACATTTGTCACTTTGGTTTCTAAAACTGCTGACTCATGAGAATAAGTTACAGGTGAGCACTGTCTGAGAAAACTTTTTCTGGTGATGGAATGTTCTCTCTCTGCACTGTCTGACATAGTAAGCGCAGCCGTCCGACAGTTAATTAAATCTAAATAACTCCATTTCGGGTGCTTGCTAGCCGGTGTCCAGTAGCTACTGTATTGGTCAGTGCAGGTAGGAAACATTTTAGTAAAATGATGGGAGCCACTGGCCACATGCTAGTGAGCGCTTGAAATATGGTTATTCAAGTTTATTTACATAATGTACTCCCCTTACCCCTAAATACTTAAGCATGTTATTTCATAAGAATAAGGACATTCTCTTACATAAGCACAGTCCAGGTACAGAGTTCAGGAATGTAACATCTAATACATAAGCATATTCAAAGTTGGCCAAGCACCTAAGATGGACTGTAGTAATTTCCTCTTCCCATCCCAATCCAGGATCCTGTCAGGGGCCACAGCTGTCAGCTGTCACTGTTTTTTTTTTAATCCCATTTAATCTAGTCCAGAGCTTCAGCCTTTCATCGTCTTTTGACATTGAAGAGTACAGACAGCTGTTTTTTAAAATGTCTCTTAATGAGCATATTCTGGAGAGCTGTTGTATAGCATTGTGCTTATAGTTAATATTACTCCACTGTGCATTTACTACTAAGAGTCTAGCTGGATCTCATGTTATACATCCTTACCACAAAAAGCCTCAGAACTTAGGTTTTCCTGAAGGTTCTTTCCTGATTTAAGGTTCGCCACAATCAGATTTAAGATATGCATTTTAGAGGGTAGATCTGAGAGATGATGTATCCTTTTCAGTATATCCCATCAGGAAAAGTCCTCACCCCAAAATCAGTGATAAGTGGCACAGATAGAAAGCAGGGAAATACCAGATATGGAAATACCAGGTGTCAGTTGTAGAACAGGTTTCTCCCTACTTAAAAACACTCAGGGACCCCATAGGCAAAAAATCCAAACTCTTTAGCCCAAGGCTTTTAGATCCTACCTTGCAGTCTGATCTCCAGCCTTTTGAGTCACAAGGAATGACTCACAGCTTCCCCAAATAAGCAAGATTCTTCCATATCCTGTGTCTTTTCCTCCCACGTCAATTCCCCAGGTGAACTCCTCCTGGGTCAATCACCTCCTCCAGGAGGATTTCCATGATTTCATCAGATGCAGAGGCCCTTCCGTCTGTACCCTGAAAGCCTTTGTAGGCAGCCTTTACCATGATGCAACGATCTGATCACCTGGCTGCCTCCTCCTGTGTCTCCAACCACACAACGAGTCTCTTTTGAATACCTACTGTGTGCCAGGCACAATGGTGGGTGCTTGGAATACAGTGATGAACAAAAGGCACATGATCCCTGCCTCATGGAACCTGTGGTCTAGCCCAGCAGCAGGCAACTAAGTAGTGACAAGTGTGAAGACACATTTTTCAGTACCTAGGGGGATCTGGCACCAAAAGGAACTTGTAAATGTCTCCTCCATGAATGCATGAATCTGACCAGAGGAGCAGAGCTCGGAAGGTCTCCATGCCCTGAGACCGGGTGGGCGAGTAGGGTTACGAGTAGGGTTACCTGAAGGCCAATGGACAACCTGTTGACCCCTGCTGCCCCAAAAGCTGCCAGCCTGGAGCCTGGGGCTGAAGTGGGGTTGGCCTCCAATGTCACCTCCGTGTCTGCAGGCAGGTGCACTGCCTGGGCCACCGTGTCCAGGACAGCAGCCACCGTGTGAGGACTGGCCAGGCTGGGAGTGCCCCCCCCAAAGAACACAGAGTCCACCCTGGGGAAAGAGGATGGAGATGAGTCTTGTGCTGAACCAACGTCCCCACCCCCAAATAATTTCCCAGACCACGCGTCCAGCCTCTGTACCCACCGCTGCACCCCACTGAGCCGCAGCAGTGTCTGAGCTTCAGTCACCAGACAGCTCCGCACGGCCGCCTCATCCACACCCCGCAGGATGTACTTGTTGAAGTTGCAGTAACTGCAGCGCTTCTCACAGTACGGCCACTAGTGGGAGAGTGGGCGGGGTGGGGTGGGGAGGGTGACCCCAGGTGGCCCCGGCCACTTCCAGGGTTCTGGCACACACCTGCGCAGCGCCATTCCGAGGCTAAGCAATGGAACCCTCCAGGGGCAAGTCGGACCGAGGTTTAAAATTCTGCCCACTTCAATGCGGGGAAACCGCAGCGCAGAAGGGCAATCACTCGGTCACGATCGCCGCACTGGGAGGACCCCGACTTCGGATCCTGAACCCCGGCACCTCCCAGCCTGGCGCGGGTGGGGGCCCACGCGTGACAGCGGCCACGCCCCTGCCTGCCACTCACGTGCACGTAGAGCGCCGCGCTCCGGCTCCTGCGCGCCG
>NW_004567118.1:7961771-7968907 GCF_000260355.1 Condylura cristata | reverse complement strand
CAGTACTGAAGCTTTAACCCGTTGTGCCATCAGGGAGACCCCTCTTTCACATTTTATATGCCCGGCTCAGAACTGGGCGCTGGGAACATCTAGATGCTTAAGTCTAGATCACGGTACAGGTGCAAAGACAGGAGAGGCAGACCCAAAAGAGACAGCGGGCAACAGGTACTAACTCAGCAACGCGTGGGTCTGATATGAGGGCAGGGAGTCAGTGAGCAGAGTACACTTGAGCTGGGTGTTGAAGGGCCAGAAAATCCCAGGAGTAACTGGCTTGGCCAGGAAAGTGAACAATCTGGAGTCTCCTGGGTCAGGTCAACGTGGACACCCTCTGGGAGGACAGTCAGAAAGTGTCTGTGGGGAGAGGCAAGATGCAGGTGAAGGGCTGTGTAAGCAGGCCCCATGACCTGTCAGACAGGTGGAAAGGAAGGGGCTTTAGAAAAGTCAGGCCCTCTGGTGGCGCAACAGTTCGAACCCCTGCCCTGGAGGTGACCCACAGGGCACCGCAGACCTCTCCTGATCCGCCCACTGCTCCCCTCAGTAGTGTACATGACAGTCGGCCTGTTCTGTTCCCCACTCTGTCTCTGGTGAATCCTCTCACCACCCCTGCACCTCTGGCCTGTACCCCAGTTCTGTATGTGTAATAAATCAACTTTTAAAAAAAGGCCCTCCCTGGTGGTACAGCGGGTTAAACCACAGCACTGAGAAGCTAAAGCCACTTCTGCATGAGTTCGATTCCCGCCTGCCCCGGAGGTGACCTCATGGCGTGGCAGACCTCTCCTGACCCGCCCGCTACTCCCCTCAGCAGTGTACTTTGTCTATCTGCCTGTTCTGCTCCCCACTCTGTCTCTGGTGAAGCCTCTCGCCACCCCTGAGTCTCTGGCCTGTACCCCAGTTCTGTATGCACAAAATAAATAAATCTTTAAAAAAAAAAAAAAGTCAGGCAGCCTGCTCTTACTCTGGGCTGTGTGGCTTGGGGTAAAAGGCTGAATGAACTGTTACTGTAGACTTTCATTAGGGGCCAGGCAGCACGAGGAGAAGAAAGGGAAGCTCTTTATCTAGGCAGGCAGGTCCAGAGGAGAGCTCCCTCCAAAGTCTGAGCACAAAACGACTAGATTACGGAGTATTTATTAAGGCAAGGGGGACAGTCATCTGGAAATGCATGGATCAGGTGCGTGTGGCCCTGAGAGTGCTTATCAGTTGTTCCCCAAAATTTTCAGTCTACAGACTGTGTCCCAACTTCAGCTAATCAACAGGCAGCCCGATATTTTCCACTTCAGAATCTCTCTGAGTTTCTGGGCCCTCCCTGGTGGTGCAAAGGGTTAAGTGCAGCACTATGAAGCTCTCCACAGCCACTGCAGCATGAGTTCGATACCCATCCCGGAGGTGACCCACACAGCACAGCAGACCTCTCCTTGACCCGCCCACTGTTCCCCTCAGCAGTGTAATCAATCAGTCTATTCTGCTTCCCAGTTCAGGATGGTGAATCCTCTCACCACCCCTGCACCTCTGGCCAATATCCCAGTTCTGTATGCATAAATAAATTTTTTTTTTTTAAAGAAAGAACCTCTCTGAGTTTGTTTCACCACTTGTGAAAGGATTATGGGGAAGATTTTAAGAGAAAAGTTATATGAAAGCCCCTAGCAATAGTGCCTGGCACTCAGTTTCCTAAACTTATGCTTATTTTTTTCCCCCCAGCAAGTTTAGAGGAAGGCAGTGCAGCCAGGGTCACACACACGGACAGGTAAGGGCTGTGCGCAGGAGGGAGGTTTCTGGCTCTGTGAACTGGAAACCTGTGTGCCTTTTGGAACCTTGTTTTTGTTTGTTTGTTTGTTTTTTGTTTTTAATTTCTTGGGTCAAGCCTCAGCCTACTTGGATCTGGCCCTGCCCATAAGGGGTTCATGGATTAAAAAAAAATAAAAGAGGGGAGTTGCACAGAGGGGAAGATAGCTAAAAGGCATGGCGTTTCTTTTTTTATATATATAAGTTTATTTTTACATCATTTTGTACATTTGTTTTTCCCATATCAATTGTAATCCCCGCAGGTTTCCCATCACCGAATCACCCGTGTGCCATCACCATAATCCCGTGCACTTCCCTCCCAACCCCCCTGTAAAAGGCATGGAGTTTCTTTTTAAGGGAATGAAAATGTTTTAAATTTAGTGAGGGTTGTGCATGTCTGTGAATATACTAAAACCCAGGGAATTGGACACTTCAAATGGGTGAATTGAATGCTATGTGAATTTTATCTCATTAGCACTGTTTAAGAGAATATTTCTTGCTGGGCTGATCCGAGACAATGTGGAAAAAGAAATGAGAAAAACCTAAGAAAAACTGGGTTGGGATGTCAGAGTGCTTGAGTGAAGGTTAAACTAAGTAAATAATGCATGTAAAAGTGCTCCGCATCTCGCTGACAAGGAATGGGAGGTCAGAAAGTGCTAGATTCCCTTCTGTCTTTCCCTTTCTCCCCTCACAGTAGTTGCCAAGAGAACATCCAACAAGATACCAGCCGAAGAAAACAAGAAGCTCTTTATGCCAAATCACAGGCACAGGCAGGGCCGTGTCGGGGAGGGCAGAGAAGGCCTGGGAGGACACCCCAGCCCTCTTCATTCACAGGTTTAAGTGTTGTTCCATCTGCTCTCGAAGTTTGTATTTCTGGATCTAGAGGAAAGAGAAGGGACTGAGAGCCAGGCTCGGTGCCTCTGCCATTGAGGGCAACCAGCCCTTTCAGTCTGCCTGGAACCGAGATGTTCCTTAGGCTGAGTCTCCTGGGCAAACCGGGATGGGCTGACCAGTCGGCCATGCTGCTGCCAGCCACTGGACAAACTCTTGGGCCCACTATGCAGAAGGCATGGTTGGAGCCTCTCGGCTTTCTGCACCTGGCGCCCCAGACCACCCAGCCCTCCCTAGCCTCCTCTACCTGGCATACCTTTCCGGAGACAGTGAGGGGGTAGTCTGTGACAAACACAATGTACCGGGGAATCTTGAAGTGTGAGATCTACAGAAGAGAGGAGATAAAGCGTGAGGCTGGGTGGGGTCCTAGGGGCAGAGCTAGGGGAGAGCGCGCTGTAGGTTGGCGGGGAGAATCAGTCACACCAGCTGGAGGGTGGGTTCAGCGTCCCACCTTCCCTTTGCAGAAAGCCTTGATCTCCTCGGCCGTGGTCTTCTCCCCGTGCTTCAGTCGAATGCAGGCACAGACCTCCTCGCCCATCCGGTCATCCTTCACGCCTACCACCTTCGAGGGTCAGAGGCAGATGTTAGACATCCCCACCTGCATCTGTGCCCATGTCTCCTGCTCCTGGGGGCCCGCCGGGACTGGTGCTTACCTGTACTTCCTGCACCTGTGGGTGGGTGTGAAAGAAGTCCTCCAGCTCCGCAGGATAGATGTTCTCACCGCCCCGGATGATCATGTCCTTGGAGCGGCCCACAATCTTACAGAAGCCTTGTTTATCCATCATGGCAATGTCTCTGCAGGTGAAGCCCAGGAATGGCCTCTCACCTCCACCTCACTGGGCTAGCTTGCTCACTCACTCATCAAACATTTATCAAGCACCTACAATGTGCTGGCTCTGTTCTAGGCTCTGACAGACACAGCATGAACATGACATGTCTAGTGGAGGAGACAGACAAAAACAAACAGGCCAGAACCTGTCCCGCCTTCTCACCCAGTCCGATACCACTTGTCCTGTCCAATTGCTTCTTCTGTCTTCTGGGGCTCACCCCAGTACCCCAGCATGACGCAGTACCCTCGGATGAACAGCTCTCCAGGTGTGTTCAGCTCTACCAGGGTCCCCGTCTGTGTGTTCATGATCTGGGCCTGGGAGCAGACAGCTTCAGGATGCGGCCTCCCACCTTCTCACCTTAGGCTGGGGAGGGCCTCAGGAATGGGGGCAACTTTGCCTTCTCTCTCCCCAGTAACAAGACCCCCTGGACCTGCCTATCCCAACTCAGGGCAGAGAGACAGCCTGGACTAGATCCACCACGAGCCTGGACAGGAAAGAATGGTGCAGGCCCAGGCCAGGAGAAGCTAAGGAAACGGAGCGGGCAGAGGTTGCTGCAGAGGAGGCCTGTGGAGGGCCAGGCCAATTGACGAGTTAGAAACGGTAGAAATAACGGAGCAAATAAAGAAGCCAAAGAGGGTGGCGTGGCAGGGCCACGTGAATGGGAAAAGAGAGACAGGCAGAGTTGAAAGCCTAGCAGAGAGATGAGCCACGGCCCACGTGCAAGGGGCGCTTAGCCCGTGTGCCTTGGTGCCTGGACCCGTAAAATGGGGAGTACTACCCCTGCCCCGTCTAGCCCACAAGTGGGTGCCCCCATGAGCAGCAGTGGGCGTCGGGTACGTGGGAGGGTACACTGCCATGGCACTCACTGCCATGAGGAGGACTGCAGACATCTCAGCATGGTGTGTTAGCCCTAGCGAAAGTGAATGCTCGGGCATGTTGGCAGTAACCCCAGAGGGGCGAGGATGCAGGAGGCAGGGGACCCAGGTGTGGGGTGGCATAAAGCACCAGCGAAGGAGTCACAGCTGTAGCGAAGAGGAACTCTGCAGAACTGGGGGGCAGGGAGAATACAGGAGAAAAAGAGCTGTGTAGGAAAAATCTCTGTGCTCTGGCTCCTCTTTGAGGCTGTCCTGGCTGCCCCGAAACAGACAGTGGGCTTGGCAAAAACAGACCTCAGACAGGAAGGGAGGCTGTGGAGAAGTTCGGCTGGCCGCTGGTCAGGGCCACTGCTCCAGCTCTTCCCCTCAGGCCTCCACCCACAGAGGGAGCCTGAGCCAGGCCCTCGACCCTGCAGCGTCTGGAGGAAGCTGTTCGGCCCTCTCATTGAAAGCAATAAATGTTCTGGGGCAGGGGCAACCTAGGTGATCAGTGGGAGGTGGGATCTGAGGGCTGGGCGGGGCTCACCTCTGTATGAGGCATAATTCTGCCCACAGTTTCTGCTTTCTGCTCCAGAGTGTCCTGAGCAAAGTTCATGAAGGTCACGGGACTGTTCTCTGTGGTTCCATAAGCCACCTAGGGAGTCCGGAAAGGGTGTTGGAGGGAGCTCGAGGACTGAATGGAGACGGGGTGGGCTGCTCTGAGGGAATGGGACGGAGACTGGGGGAAAGTGGAGGGCAGCAGGATGGTGGGAAGACACATACTCAACAGGTCAGGGGTCCGAGGTCAGAGGTGCTGAGATTTTGAGTAGACTAGCAGACTAGCTCAATGAGCCGGAACAGCAGGCCTGACATAAAATTGAGAGCAGGGAAGCCATCCCCTTCCACACAGGGCCCCCAGTGTCCGGCTTCTCTGGGGCAGTCACCAAGGCCCCCAGCCCTCACTGCCCCTGCCTTCCAAGCCCTTCAACCCATGAACTTGACAAGACAGCCAGCTGGGCTGGGCCCCTCTGGCAGTGGCATAGACACAGCCCACCCACCCAGCCCTACCCTGCCTCACCCTTCTGAAGCTCAGGACAAGAGTCTAGTCTTGGGTGGGTGTCCCCAAGCCTGGAGAGTTTCCTGTAAGTTTATTTCCATCAAAATAAAAAGACAGCCAAAGCAAGGATTTCAAAAGCCAATGGCACCCCCGCCCCTTCCAGTGGTTGGAACACCCTGAGCAACAGAAAACAGAAGCCAGCTTTGGAGAAGGCTAAATACCATCAGGGAATGTTCTGGGCAACCATGACCCCCGTCAAGAGGCAATGGGCAAAAGGGGTTTAGGAAAGGGGCCTCCATACCCGGGGACTGGAAGAAGGGTGAAGGGCTAGCTGCCCTGTATTCCAGGTTCCTTCTGGGCAGCAAAGACACCCGACCCTTGTCCATCCTCCACCATGCCACCCCTCAAGTCCCCCCACCCCCCACCGCCCTCCAACTGCTCTGTGTTAGCTGGGGTGAGTCAAGCACGGAGGGTCTGCCTTCCCCCCCTCCTCCCTCCAATACAGACAACAATCTCCTACCAATCATCCCAGAGCTGAGATGCTATGTTGCCCACCTCCCCTTTCCCGAGGAATGGGGGGCCACCTTGGTGGGTAAGTGGACACAGAGACCAGGCCGGCTGAGGGCTGGTGGCCCCCAGAAAGCGCAGCCATCCAGGGCCAGCTCCCTGCAGCCAGGAGACCTGGCCCTGCTCCCCTTCCCTCACAGCCCTGGGGCCACTGTCCAGGTGTGGCTTCTGCTGGGTACACCTTGGCGCCACTCTGGCCGCCACCCCAGAGACCCCTGGGGCAGGTCCTGACCACGGACGGACGTGGGGATGAGGTGATGGAGATATTTTAGGAAGCTTAAGTAAGGGGAGAAGGAGCCGCTGCAGCCGCTGTTCCCGCGCTGACTCTGCCTGTGTCTTCAGGTGTGTTTACGAGTCCTGGGCGACTCCAGACTCCACCCTCGCCACCCCACTTCCCCATCTTCTGGCTAGCATTCAGCCCGGGAAAAGGGGGATGGGGCACAGGAGGCCGGAACTCAAGCCCGGAGCTGGGAGAGGGGCCACCGTCGAGTCGCGGCAGGCGGCCTCGCGGTCGGAGGGGCCGGCTCTGCGCGTCTGGCCGGAAGGGGGAGCCCGCGCCAGAGCGGCGCTCACGCTCGGCCGGCGGCGCACAAGAGCCCCATTAAAGCTCCGGGGCTGGCGGGGCTGGCCGAGCGCGGCGGACTCGCGTCCGGCTGTCCTGCTCCGCTTCCTCCCTTGCTGGGTCCAGGGCTCCCGGCCGAGCGTCTAGGGTGGGGGGTGGAGGGGGGCAGTGACCTGGAGACTCAAACTTGAGCAAACAAATAAGTTGAGGGACCGCCTCCATCTCTTTGGTGTAAACTCGGGGCTCTCGACACACCCATTCCCCCTCCCCGAAAAGTCTGAGGGAAAGAAGGTAGGGGGTGGGGTGAGGAGCAGGCTCTGAGAGCGGAGAGAAAGGGGGTGAAGGATGGGGTGAGGTTCGGTCAAGGTCCTAGTCCCAAACAGCCGCCCTGGGGTGGGGGGGTGCCCCGCCGGGGTGCCCCGCCCCTCCCCCTCGAGGGGGGGGCGCATCTCCGGGCCGGAGGGAGTTAAGCCGGTGCCTCGATGCTCCACGTAGGAGCTGGCGCAGCCTGCAGCCTGCGGTCAGGGCCACCGTATAAATAGGCCGGGAGACCCGAGCTCCGAGGACTCGCCGCTGCACGCACCCCGCCGCCGCCC
>NW_004567118.1:7930401-7961637 GCF_000260355.1 Condylura cristata | reverse complement strand
CTGCTCAGTCTCGGCCTCCTGGCCGGCCTCTTACCGGTGCTGACCGCCTGTCCCCAGAACTGCCACTGCCACGGCGACTTGCAGCACGTCATCTGCGACAAGGTGGGGCTGCAGAAGATCCCCAAGGTGTCGGAGAAGACCAAGCTGCTCAACCTACAGCGCAACAACTTCCCAGTGCTGGCCACCAACTCGTTCCGCACCGTGCCGAACCTCGTGTCGCTGCATCTGCAGCACTGCCAGATCCGCGAGGTGGCCGCAGGGGCCTTCCGCGGCCTCAAGCAGCTCATTTACCTGTACCTGTCCCACAATGACATCCGCGTGCTGCGCGCAGGCGCCTTCGACGACCTGAGTGAGCTCACCTACCTCTACCTGGACCACAACAAGGTGACTGAGCTGCCCAGGGGGCTGCTCTCCCCGCTGGTCAACCTCTTCATCCTGCAGCTCAACAATAACAAGATCCGGGAGCTGCGTGCAGGAGCCTTCCAGGGTGCCAAGGACCTGCGCTGGCTCTACCTGTCCGAAAACGCGCTCAGCTCCCTGCAGCCCGGTGCTCTGGACGACGTGGAGAACCTCGCCAAGTTCCACCTGGACAGGAACCAGCTGTCCAGCTATCCCCTGGCTGCTCTGAGCAAGCTGCGTGTGGTGGAGGAGCTGAAGCTGTCCCACAACCCCCTGAAAAGCATTCCAGACAATGCCTTCCAGTCTTTTGGCAGATACCTGGAGACCCTCTGGCTGGACAACACCAACCTGGAGAAGGTGAGCTCCCAGCTACAGACTTGCGCCCTGGCTCCTTCTCTGTCTGGAGGCCTCAGGGTGCAGGGCCACAACTGGGCACTATCCCCTCACCCCTAAAACTGCTTTTCCTCTGGCTATCTCCAAAGAGAGGGCATTGCATTGCATTGTCCCTTATCCTCTTACCCCCCACCCCTGCCCTCACCCCTCACCCCTGCCCTGCTGCCCCTGTCCCCAGTCTCAGCCACTACAGCCTAGGATTCCTACTTAAAAACAGGGCTGAGGTTGCCCTGGTCCCACAGATGGCCTGGCCCCTAAGAGGCATCTCTAGCGCGCCCACCCCACCGCGCCCCCGCTGTGGGCAGCAGCCACCTCTTCCTGTTGGGCCTTCTGCCCCTCCTCTGCTGTTTTTTCCTGTCTCCAGTAAACCTACCACCCCATAAAGGAAGGTTTGTTTATTGAGGAGCCTTCTAGAGGAGCTGGGTGAATCAGGCCCACAAAGAGACCCTGTTTCTGATGGGGAGCTGGGGAACGAGGGGGGAGCGGTACCTGGGGAAGACCTCCTCCATGCCCCCCAGAGGCCCTGGCAGATGCCCCCACACCCCCGTCCACACATATTCCACTCTCAGGTCCATTTCAACTGTGGGCCAGGAACCCGGGGCTCCCGGCCACAGGCAAGGCACCGCGGGCTCCCTGAAAGGGAGAGGGCAAGTGCCATGCACCACTGCCAGCCTGCAGCACAGGACCCGGTGTCTCCCCACGGGGAGGCTGCACCTCTGTGCCCACACGGCTAGCTGCCTTTGCACGCCATAGCCACTCCCGGCTGCAGCCTCGCTCAGTCCTGCCCCCCGCACAATACCCAGCCTGGCCTGTTGGAGCTGCCTCGGCTGAGGACAGAATCCCTCCCTGGCCTGGAATCCCTCCTGGTACAGGGGCTTCGGCCGGGCAGTTTGGGCAGAACGGCCATCTGCACGGTCTGATTCCCGGAGACCTTCACATTCTCCCTGGTCACAGGCCTGAAGATGGGGCAGGATCAGCAGCCAGCAGCCAGCCTTTATCTGGGCAGAGGGAGCCTGGCCACCTGCCCTTCTCCAGCCCCAGCCTCTCCCCAGCTGAAGTCAGAGACCCTGCAGCCTTTCACTGGGCAGCAGAACAGGGCATCAGGGGCTGATCGGCGGCAGGGAAATGAGGCAGGAACTGTCACGCCTGGGCCAAGATGTGGGCATCAACAGAACGTTTCCTCTGGCGGCATCCAGTCTGGCTACAGGCTCCACCAAGGGGCTCCACAAATAGCGTTTGGCAGCAGTGAGGGAGCAGTGAGGACAGAACTGGGGAAACCCCAGGACCCTGGGGGTGTGGGGAGCCTGGGCCCACGGCCCACCCCACCAAACACTGGCTGACTTCGCTGTGTGCCAGCCGTGGGCCGTGGGCCCAGGCTCAGGCTGCCTCCTCCTCCAGCCCAGTGTTTGTGCAGGGAGGAGCCAGGTATGGCACTGCAGCCTTGCAAATATGACCCGGCGCGAGGGGCGTCGTTTTTATTCCCTCACCCACACTCTGAAGGTAACGCCGCGGGCATCTCAAAAGGTGGTGGCTTGGCTATTCACCTGAGACAATCAGTCCCGCGTCAGGCTCCCTGAGGTGCCACTGCTTGTGTCCAGGGAAGGACCCTGCATGGGCCACGGGCCATCGAGCTGGGAGAGGCTGCCCCCTGGGACTGGGGGCAGCACTCATGACCACCTCACCCCCAGTTTTCAGACGGTGCCTTCGTGGGTGTGACCACACTGAAACACGTCCATCTGGAGAACAACCACCTGAACCAGCTGCCTTCCAACTTCCCCTTCGACAGCCTGGAGACCCTCACCCTCACCAACAACCCCTGGAAGTGTACTTGCCAGCTCCGAGGCCTTAGGAGGTGAGGACACCCCTGTGTGTGCCCCAGCCCCCCTTATGTGATGGAGCGGAGACACAGCAGGCCCTGCACTAAGATCTGCAGGCATACGTGCCAGATGTGTTCCCAAATAGCTTCCCTGCTTGGGGTGGGGGTCCCCATTATCCTGAAGCCGAGCCAATCCTGGCTCATTGTCCCTTCCCCAGCATTCCCACATCCCTTCCTGACCCCAGCAACTCTCTCTCTCTCCAGGTGGCTGGAAGCCAAGACTTCCCGCCCCGATGCCACTTGTGCCTCACCCGCCAAGTTCAAGGGCCAGCACATCCGTGACACGGACGCCTTCCGAAGCTGCAAGTCCCCCACTAAGAGGTCCAAGAAAGCCGGCCGCCATTAAACAGGTGGGGGCTGGGCGGGCAGGTACCCCATGCCCTCTTGGAGATTCTGGCACACGAGGAGGGGTGTCCCAATGGGAGAGGTTGGAAGACCCCCCGTTTTGAGAGGGGAGGTCTGGGACTCCTCTCCAAGGGTGATGTGCCCAGGACTCCCAGCTTCCCCTCCAAGCATCAGGTCCTGACACGGTTCTTTGCTTCTCCACAGGTCCCGACCCAGCTGGTCCTGGTGACTGGCCTCTGCCTTCTGCCGGAGAGACTACTGACCTTCCCACTCTGACCCGGCCTTCTCCTCACAGCCTCTGCTGATGCACAGAGCTGTCCACACCTAGACATGTCCTGGCGGGAGCTCGGTGCTCCAGCAGAAGCCCCGCTCCACCCAGCAGCGAGAGCACCATCACACCTGCCCCCACCCCTGGGCTTTTCCCAGAGAAGCGGTGCAGAGACCCCCCCCCCAAGGCCTTCAGAACCAGAACAGGGCAGTCATCAGGATGGCCGCCTTCCAGAATTCTCCCCCTCTGCTCCCCTTGCCCTGCCATTTGGAAATAAACATCAACCCCTTGCCCCAATCCTTGCTTCCAGAAAGGGTCCGGAGCCTAACTCTGCCAGCCCGCCTGCCAGGACACGCTAGCAGGACACCGGTGCTTTGCTCCATATCCTGTGCTGCGTTTCTTCCTCAGATTTCTATAAATATAAATGTGTGTATGTATATTTACCCCCTGCCCCACCTCCATGATTCTCTGGCTGCTGAGGTCAGACTGTATTTGCTCACGTCTGCTTACTGGAAGGGGGGGGGCGCTTTCCACGTGACAGCGTGGCCTCTTGTCAGTCTGCCCTCACCCAAGCCTGGCCTGTCTGCACCCCACCCTGGCCCACAGCCCCGGTCATGGGTGCCACTCACCACCAGCTCCTTCATGTTCAACTTGTTGGTCATGGCTCGGATCAGTTCTGGGGGTGCCGGGGACCCACCAATCACTCCTGAATCAGAGAGCAGGCTGACACAGCTCCCCCCTTCTCTGGGTACAGGAAATCCCCTTCTCTCCCTGACCCTGGATCTGGGCAGCAGACCTTCAACTGGGAACATTGGGAATTTGCCTCCCCACGGGCCCTCTACCTTTCTACAGTGAGCCCCTTGCCCCTCAAATAAGAGGTCCAAATCAGCTCCCTCTGGCCAGTCCTGCCCTGGCCACCCTTGGCCCCATCCCACCTCCACACATGGTTGAGACGTCATAACTGGAGAAGTCTGGCTGGTTCAGAATGTCCACGAACATGGTGGGGGTGCCGTAGATGTAGGAGCTTCTGCACGGGGCCAGGGAAAGGAGGGAAGGCATTTCAAAATCACTCTTGGAGGGAGAAGGGCACTCCTACTTCTCACCCACCACCCTGAATCTGCAGAAAAGACAAGGCTCAGCCTTGGGGAGCAGACAAAGAGTAGGGAGGGAGGAGACATTTTGGAAAAGGATGGGGCCCAGGAATGAGAACAGGAGGTTCCCCTAAGCCTGTGGGTAGCTGCCCACTGATGCCCACCTCTCTTTGCTGATGGCCTCCAATGCCTTCTTGCCGTCAAAGGCCGGAGAAGACAAGATGAGGGTGAGGCCATAATTCACGCTCACCATTGTGCCGCCCACAGAACCCAGGCAGTGGTACAGGGGGCTGGGCAGGACGGCCCTCAGCTCCTCTGGCGGCTGGGGATGAAGGCAGGAGGCTGAGTCTACGCTGCAGCCAGAAGCCCCGGAAGCCAGTTCTTCCAGTCCTCACCCCTGAAGGTGCCCATCAGCTTTGGCCTGCACCCCCTCACCTTCAGGTGCAGTTTCATCCGCTCCCCAATCAGGTGGGCATTATTGACAATATTGTAGTGGGAGAGGGTGGCACCCTTGGGGCTGCCTGTTGTCCCCTGACAAGAGAAGAAAGTGACATATTGATCTTCTTTCTCCAGTGGCCCCTGACCCATTCATTCATTCATTCATTCATTCATTCATTCATGCAGGTGCACACAGGTCTCAGGTGTGCCCGCCTGGTGCCAGCTGTTAGGGTCCAGAAATGTGGGAGATAAGGCCTCTGTCTTCATGCCACCCATAGGTGACTCAGAGAGCTCTGTGGCCCACCAGCAGAGTCCCTCTCCATGTCAGTTCCCCATCTGCCAAAGGAGGGGCAGGCTAGACCAGCTCTAACTTACCTTTGCATCCACCCCCAACCCCACCCAGCCAGATGCTGGGGATGAAAGGTCCAGGGGAAGGAGGCAAGGACACCCAGTGCTGATGTTTTCCAGGGCAGAGGGCCAGCCCATGGGCAAGAGTCTGTACTCCTGACCTCCTCCACTGCCCCGCCCCCCACTCTCGGGGAGGGGTCACGGGGCCAAGGGTCAGCATGCCTGCTTGGGCTCAGGCCTGAGTCCTCTGACCTACCGAGGTAAACTGGATGTTGATGGGGTCATGACAGGACAAGAACTTCTGGGCGTGCTGGAGTTGAGCCAGATGCTGCTCTGTGCTGCCAGCTGCTACCACATCTTCCAGGAGCAGGGTCCCCGGCAGAGAGGCATCCACTGAGATGACTGTGGTCAGGTCTGGGAGCCTGGGTTGGGGGGTGGTGAGAATAGAGGCTGAGGGAGGGTTCTGAGAGATGCCAGTTTCATCCCTAGGGATGGACAAGAAATGAGGGACCAGGACACTGCACAACACGCCCCTCCCGCCCCGGGACACCCCCACCTCTGACTCTTCAAGGCACCAGGCTGGGATGTCTCCAGCTCTGGACAGATCTGCTTCAGGATTTCGTAGTACTGCTGAGTCTTGAACTGCTTGGGGAACACGAGGGCTTTGCAGCCCACCTGTGGAAGCAGACCCCACTCCCAGTTAGCAGGAAGCCCCAGACTGGTCACTGAGGGCTTTTTCTCATACATATCACCACTACCCTGATACGGACACACCATCCCTAGACATACACCCCAACTTACACACCTCAACTCACACACACACCAGCTCACGCACACTACCCCCTATAAACACAAACATACACACACTACAAAGCCCCCCCCAACCCCTGACAGAGGCGTGTCACCCTGACCACACGCTCCAGCTGGTGTGCCCTGTCCTCCCACACACAGCCCCCAGACACACTGGTGTCACCCACCCGTGCACGGCCTCCCCACGCCCTCAGCCCTCTGTGACCATCGGAAGCCCCCTGTGCCAGGCACTGATCAGGCGCCCCTCCCGGGGTGGGACCTACCTTCCTGAGCGCATACTCGAGCTCAATGGCCTGGTAGGCTGGGTTCACAGACACCTGCAGGAGAGAGCAGGAGGGCACCAGTGTCCTCTGCAGCCCGTCTCCCTCACTGTGCCGCCACCCTCTCGGGGTTCAGACACACTGTGTAGATAGAGGCAGTGCCTGTACCCCAGGGCCTCCCGGGTGGACTTCAGGAGAAAGCACTACCTGGTCTGAAACCAGCCTAGCATTGGTTTGGTTCTGGGGCCAACAGCCTGGGGGTTCTCCCTGAATGAGGCCCCCCACCCCAGCTGTGCCAGTCTGCCCGTCCTCACCAGAATGATGCCCGCCTTGGCCGTGGCCAACTGTATGAGCACCCACGCGTAGGAGTTGGGGCCCCACATGCCCAGCCGGTCACCCTTTCGGAGGCCGATACTCAAGAGTCCAGAAGCAGTTTTGTTCACCTGGTGTAAACAGACAGGACAGACGGGGCAGATGCAGGCACAGTAGCAAGGGACCCGAGACTCCCACCTCGGCCTTTGGCCCAGGGGTTCACATCAACACCGCCTGGGAAGAGGGCACAGACAGATTCCCAGGCCTTGGCACCTCTGCAGTGGCCCGGAACTATACATCATAACCAGCGCCCAGTAGCAACTGACGCAGACAGCATCCAGGCCGCCTCTGCCTCAGCCTACCCCTTCTCCTGACACCCTGGGGGTCTCCGCAGCCCCACACCCTGCCCCCAAAGCCAGGTGCCACCTTAAGGCTCTGCCCACTCTGCCTGGGAGCAAGCACCAGTTCACTCTGAGGATTCATGATCAGGACCTACCTCCTCCAAGAGCTGAGAGAAAGTCAACCTGACATTTTCATGGGAGACGATTAAGGCCTCTCGGTGCGGGAACCTCTGTGCTGTGGCCTCCAGGCACTGCCCCACGGTCTTGTTGACTAGTTGCAAATTGGTGTGGCCCTGGACATAGCTGAGGCCTCCGATGGGCAGTGCTGCAGCGTGATATTCCTCCCCAGAACTGTGGGGACAGAGTTATGGACTCACTCGTACTAGTCTGGACACCCTGGCAACAAGGGCTTAGCACACGCCGCTGGGAGGCTGGCTGCTTCTATGTTAGAGACTGCTCCAGAAACCCCCTCACCCCGCCGCCAGGAACCATGGCCATTAAATTTAGAGGCTGTTTATTTTAAAATTTTAAATAAGAGGCTACTTGAGAGAGTCAAACCCTCAGCTGATTTCCTGTCTTTCATCAAAGAGAAGTTTCTTTTCCCCAACCAGTTTCTAGAAGAGCAGCCTGGAATCTTGATGCAGAAACCCCAAGAAGGGAAACTGAGTTAAATTGTGCTGCTTTGATGAAGCATGCCACGACTCATGCCAGACCCTGCTCCCTCCTGATAAAAAGGCCCCTGGGTATCTGTTGAAACCCTCGGGATAGTCTAACACAAGGACTAAAATGAACGCAAACAATGGGGACAGTTGATAATAACAGATGGCACCAATCCACTAACTGTCACGGTACCGCACACTTTGCTAATACAGGAGGAAGCACCTGCCTCGGTAGGTTGTAACTATTACACAGACTATCACCTGAGTTAGTCTGTAGCTCAAAAACGTACTTAAAAAAATGTCTCCTGATTAATAACAACAAACATTCCAGCTGTCACCTGCCAGTTCAGACCGCGTGTTTGCCCGGCGCTGCCGGCTCCCAACCATGGCAGTGAGACCAGTGTGCTCCCGTCTGAGCCGCTGGTCTGAGCCGCTGGGTATGCCCCGGCCCCAGGCCACCACCCCGTGGTGTGAGCCACCAGGCGAATGCCAATTATCTCAGCTCTGCAGTTGTACTAAACAAACAGGTCTATCTTTTGTTGATTGACCACAGATGGCTGTGGGGGAGAATTTCGAGAACATGCAGCTATGGGATAGAGGTCAAGGCAGCAAAACTGGGTGTCGTTATAAATGGGAGAGGAGGGTGAGTGAGCGTGTGGGCTGGCAGGGAGGCCCGAGCGCTGGGGACTTGAGCCTGAGTCCCCAGGGCGAGGACACAGGTTGGGGCAGCATCTGTCTCAGGTGTCACCCGGGGGGGCTGTCAAATGCCTGGACACCTATGCAGACACCTTGGTGTCCCAGGTCACATCTCTGCAGCGTGTCTCTGGCCTCAGAACCAAACAGAACCTGGGCATTCCCTTGGGGGTGCTGTCTGCTCAGGCTCCCCCTTCTGCATTTGGACAGTTCTTGGAAACATCTGTGCTTCCCGATGGATGAACCCACTGGGCTGGGCTGAAAAGTTCAATAAATCATGTCTAGGCTTCTCTTCCTGCCCTGCTCTTAGGGTCACAAATAATCTACGCACAGCCAAGCCCTTGTTCTCGGGACAATCCAAATGAAAACACAAGCTCTCTCGTCTTTACATTTCAGCGTCCCACCTATGAAACTGGTGTGGATCAGTGAAACTGGGATTGAATCAATGGTTCCTTTCCAGTGGAAGAGCAAGTCTGTGGACACAACCCGCTTAAGAAGAAGCCGACACAGGAGAAGGACACGAGGGACGAAGAGGAGACAGGGACAGAGGGGGGGACGCAGTGACAGATTTCCTTCTGAGCCTGCTGAACCCCTAGACCTGGCCTGGAGTGATGTTTACCCACCTCTGGACTTTGTACTCTCGGGAGCCAAGACAGCTCCTCTTTAAATTTAAGGCAGTTTGGGAGGAAAGGCCTAAGTCCATTTCTAACAACATGGATGAAGCTGAAACACATTGTGCTAAGTGAAAGAAACCAGCACAAGAAAACAAATACTGCCTGGCCTCACTTATCTCACTTATACGTGAATCTCAAATGCAGATAAATACAATTTAAAACAGTTGCAGTTGGGTTTCTGGGATTAAAACTGGTGCACTCAGTCCCTATTCCCCGGTCAGCCACTGTGGCCAAAGTCAGTCCAAAAAGGTGATGAACAGGAAGATAGTTTGACAAAGACCACAATCATGTAAATTTTATTATACTATACTGATAAAATTATTCTATAGTTATTAATCTCACTCTTCCCCTCGGTACTGTTTTTGAAGTTTTCTTTTACATTTCATATACAAAGAACTTTACATACTGTATAGTGCTTCTGCCATGAGGCAGTCGTCCTGAATGCCCCGCTCAAGGAAGTACAACTAGTGCAACTAAGCAAAGCTTCTAGACTCCTGGTGCTGATGGAAATCACTGGCAAGACACGTTGGAACTGTATTTCCAGGGGACTCTGAACCTGCTGGAGCAGAGGAGTGAGAGAGAACCTGCTGGCTGAATTTTCCATTAGCTGTTGTTAAACCCATACTGTGTCTATTTATTACTTTGGAAGTTTGTTGTTTTTAAAGAATTATTCCTTTATTCTAATATTTTTGTTTTATTTCTTTATGCATACAAGAATTGGGGTGTAGGCCTGGGGTGCAGGGGGTGTGAAGATTCACCAGAGACAGAGTGGGGAGCAGAACAGGCAGATAGATGAAGCACACTGCTGAGGGGAGCAGCGGGCGGGCCAGGAGAGGTCTGCTGCACCATATGAGTCAGCTCGCTGGCTGGGGATGGAACTCCAACTGCTTTGCTGAGGCAGGGGTGGGAGGGGGGTGCACATCACAATGATAGTTCTGAGACTTAATCCTGGGCCACCAGGGAGGTCCTGGTTATGAATGAAGGGTCTTGTGCATTGTCCATTGCTTTTGCTATAAGGTAGTCATGGTGACCCACTCAGGGAGCTTGAGCTGCTGTTTTGTTCTGTTGAATGGAACGAGGCAATAGGTCTAAGTCAGAAGTTCACTTTATTATAGGTGTGTATGTATAGAAAAAAACAGAGTTTAGCTTCTATACTGTCCTGGCGGGAATCGAACTCAGCTGAAACAGCTGCAGCCAGCTTCGCAGGACTATGCCTTAACCCGCTGCACCACCAGAGAAGGCCTGAAACTAATTTTTAAAATATTAAACAAAAGAAGCCAGAAAGAAAGATGTGCATACCCTCTGGTTCTATTGATATGTTCCAAACAGGCAAAACTAGCTGATACGTTTAGAAATCAGGAATGTAGCCAATGGTTATGTGTAGTGTTCAGTTTCTCAAAAATGCAGTAAGCCAGAACTTAAAATCTGAGTTTTTTGGGGGGGCCTTTCTCGTGGCAGAAGGGGTTACATCTCAGCTCTATGAAACCACTGTAGCACAAGTTCATCCCTAGCCAGGGAGCTGACTCACCTAGTGCAGCAGACCTCTCTTGTCTCACCTGCTGCTCCCCTCGGCAGTATATTTCAGTAGATCTGCCTGTTCTGCTCCCCACTCTGTCTCTGGTGAAGGCTTCACCTCCACCTCCCCCACACCTCCCGGCCTGTATCCCAGTCATTGTATGTGTAAATAAGTAAATCTTAAAATTAAAAAAAAAGAAAGGAGAGGCCCATGTCATAAACCAAAGCAAATAGCCACAAGGTATTTGTTCCCCTAGAGATTGACGAAGATGTAAACATTTATATTATGATGTCTGTAACTGATTCTCAATAATGTGTGCATGTGTGTATGCGTGTGTGTGTCCATGTTTGCAAAGAAAGGGCAGGGAGAGACAGCAAGATATACTCCCTGATCTTAAAGCAGCCAGTATTCAAAATAAAGTCCTTTTGCTCATTCATCTGGATTATTGGGTCACCAAGACCAAAAAGCTATTATTTAAAAAAATTCATTCAATCTTTCTAATACTGTCATAAATGAACAGTCACAAGAGGGAAATATAACAAATCAGTAATCATCTGTCAAAACCAAAGGTTGCCGTGTTTAATATTAAAATTCCAAGACAGGTGTCTTGTTGAGGAGTACTAAGGCATAGCGGAAAGCAGTTTCGGCTAAATGAGAGTTTGCCTTTGCACTGGAGCCAGCATGTGGGATTCTTGGCTCCATGCAATCAGTAAGAGAGTTTATCCTAAGAAAAGGGGGGCACTTCATTATAAGGTTCCCCTGAAAATTGCCTAAATAAAGCTCTCCACTAATAAAATAGCTATTAAGTTCAACATAAAACCAAAAATGTTGGCAAGAATGTGGAGAAATGAACCAGAATATGAATGGGTTCACGATTTTTTCTTAAGGCAAGAAGTACAGAAGCCGGGCCTCCCTGGTGGCACAGGGGTTAAGTCTCAGCACTGTCAAGCTATCCCGAGCCAGGGAGTGACCCACATGGCACAGCAGACCTCTCCTGTCCCGCTCCCTGCTCCCCTCAGCAGTGTGTTTCAGAAGAACACTGCCTGTTCTCCTCTCCACTCTGCCTCTGGTAAAGTCTCTCACGGCCCTTCTCTGGCCTGTACCCCAGTTCTTGTATGCATACATAAATAAAAAATAAATCTTAAAAAGAAAAGTATAGAAGCCACGAAGCCTATGAATGTCATGCTTCAGGAACCCTCAACACACCCTTGTACTGGAATTCTAGAAATGGGAGAGTGGAGGCTGATTGCAGCTCAAGAAGCATTTATAGGTTAGCAAGTCTGGTAAATTGCCTAAGAAATCTCATGAAAAAAGCAACTAAATCTTCAAATCACCAATAATTTGAAGCAAATTCTTTTCTTACCCTATACCAATACTCAATTTGCATTACATTTGGTATCTGTAATTTTGTATTGTCTTTATAGAGGCTGCCCCAAATCTGGATCCCTTCAGTTTGAATACCTATTAATGTTCGAATATACATATTTTTTGGTGATTCTACTTTTAGGACTCTTTCATTAAAAAAAATTAATCAATGTTTAAAGGTGTAAATAAGGACATTAACTGCTGCTTAGAAAAGGATTGGCAGGAAAAAATATGTGTATGGGTAAGAGATTAGCTAAATAAATTATGGGGCATCTATACAACAAAACACTATTAAATGCCATTAAAAATAAAAAAACACTATGTATTTAGTGATATGAAAATCATCTAATATATATTAGGTTAAAATGTACATTGCAGAATAATGTGCTTTGGTGTATCCCATGTCAGCTCTCTTGTAATAATCCACACACCAGACCTCTGACCTTCATGACCCTCCAAGACCAACAAATACAACCGCTTTACATAAGCGGGAAGGAAGCTCAGTGCTGCTAAGTGGCCTGGCTGGCGTTCAAACCCTGGACTGTCCGGCTTCCAAGGCCTCCATACAACACAGAATACACCTATGTAGCACCTTATGCTTTGCAGTGGGCTCCATGTTCGTCTTCTCTGATCCTCACACAGGCCTAGGATCATTCCTTTCTATAGGATGAGGAAGGGAGAGATTCATTTTCTTAAGACCCCAACGCTGGTGGGTAGCAGCCCTGGCGCTCTCTCTGCACACACCGTGTGGGGCTGGAGCGGCAAACCTGAAGGTGATGGGGCCCTCTGGGTTACAGGCCCACAAAGCATACCTCCTGGAAGCGTCCTAGCAGTAGCCAGCCCCACTGGGCCCCCGCCTCTCTGCCCGCAAACATGCTAGTCCTTTTCTGTGACGTTCGTATGGTATCGTGTTCATCCTCTTCACTGCCTCTGATCTTGCTGGCCTGTTCTCATGGCTGCAGCTCATCTTCCTGATAACATAAAACACCATTAACCTGCCTGGCCCCCGGCTCCCCCATTGTGGAAAGCCTTTGTGCCTGAATTATCAGCAGAACCTGGACAGAAAGCGTGGGCTGGCTGCCCTGGGGAACTCTAGGTGCGACAGCTGTGGCATTCTGTGACATTCCAGAACCAGCAACAAAAGATCACACAATTCTTCACACACGGGGTCAGGCCGAGACCATGGCACAACTGTGCTCTAGAGGAGCCATGGAAGTCAGGAATGGTGGAGAAGCCAAAGCAAACAGGTCTGCAGAATCTACTTTGGGAGAAACTGTTTTGCCTCCTGCTATACCCGCTGGGTGGAGGCACTTGGGATCTGAGCCAAAAGCATGCAGGTGGATCCTGCCCCAGCTGAAGGCTGAGATTATCCTAGGTCCTGGGCAAACCCTCTTACTCCTTTCAGAAGGCTCAAGGGAGGGAGGTGACAAGATGCCATGGCCAGTGGATCTGCAGAAACACCCCCAGGCTGCAGATGACCACTGTTCCCCTGGGCAAGGTGCCATGCCAGGCACCAGCAAGGCAGCTTTAGAAAAGAAATTGAAAGCAATAGCTTGTTTTTTGTTCCAAGTGGTGTACAGGCTTCTGCCCTGCCCCCACAGGCATTTGCTTCAGGCTGACTGTTGGGCCCTAAGGCAAACATAAACCAGACACAAAGCTAGAAGACAAATAGCCCAATGAAATAGATACATTTAATTTTATAGATATCAGATGTAGGGATTAGTACTTTGCCTGCATTTAAACACACACACACACATCAATAAGGACAAATAATCATGATACAAAGCAAAGAATATGCACAGAATATACAGAAGACATTTCAAAAGATGTTCAGTCTCACTGGTTACTAGGGAAATGTAAATTTAAGGCACTAGACACCCTTTACCCCCACCAAAGTAATAAAACTTCAATGTTCAATAAATCCAGCAATATTGTAGCATAGCCTCTTCAGGGAAACTTCTGGAAAAAACTGAAAATGAAATTCTTTTAACACAGCAATTGCACTGCTAGAAGCATAGTCATACCAAGGACTACTATACAGTAGGTAAAACAAAAGCTGTAGGTGTCAACATAAATAGAAGTCAAAAGCATAATGCTGAGTGAAGAAAAGAATCCCCTGGTACAATTTTTGCTAAAATTATAAAAGCATTGTAAGAGTTCTTTATGGATATAAAATATGGGGAAATTACTAGGGCTTATTACTTGTACAACATGACACTAAGTACTTTACAAATGATATAAAATAATACATTATATGGATTCAGAGACAATATTACACATTAGGTGGATTTATTAAAAGCACAATGTCTGTTCTGCTATGACCTGCATTAAATTTATGACAGTGGCTATGGTGAGGGGTGGATTGGGGATACTTATCAAGGGGATTTGAACATGATGTTTTATTTCTTTCATTTATATTTCTGTAGCATGTTTCTATTTTATTTTGGAGTGGTAGGTACACAGGTTTGCTATTTTATCATGGAATTGTGTTGAAAAATTTTGCCAGATGAAATTTTTAAGAGGAAAGTTGCAAGTGGTTTGATGATCTCCCAAAATGGGTATCTAAAATACTCAAAAGATGGTACTCCCTGGTACAGACAGGATAAGACAACCTGTTATGTGAAGAGACTAACTTTCTCTAACGGGGAAGAGCCCCAGCCTGACCCTGAAGTTCATGTGCTATGCGGACAGGCAAGCCTCAGTCCTCAGTCAACAAGTTTACCCTTATATGAGACACAGTTCTAGGCAAATGTCAGTTCCTAGCTCCCAATCAGATCAGAAGTAGGCTCTCCTCTTCCATTCCCCTAAAGTCGCTCCAAAATCATCACCCAGCACAGCTAATAACCTTGGTAAGCTCTCTTTCTGTCTAAAATTCCTTCCATTCTATGTTAGCCTGTGAAAACCAGCCCCATCCATTAGGTGGGGCTTTAATAAAGTCAATAAAGCTCCAGATCTATGAATTTTGTTTTCGAATACCCAGCAGTTGCACTTCTGGAAAAGTATCTCAAAGAAATGAAGACCTGTGCTCACCAAAAAACCTGCTTGCAGCACTCACAAGCTAAATGTTCTTCCATAGGTCAACAGTTAAACCAATCGTCCTTCCAAGCAAGGAGTACTATTTAGCAATGAAAAGGAACTATTCAAGTCCTCCCTGGTGGTACAAGGGGTTTAAATGCAGCACTATGAAGGCATCCACAGCCACTGCAGTGTGAGTTGTGTCCCCAGCCAGGGAACTGACCTATATGGTGAGGCAGACCTCTCCTGTCTCATCCGCTGCTCCCCTCAGCAGTGTATTTCAGTCAGTCTGCCTGTTCTGTTCCCCACTGTGTCTCTGGTGAATCCTCTCACCCCACAGACCTCTGACCTGTACCCCAGTTCTTGAATACATAGATAAATGAATAAGACTTTAAAAAAAGAAGTGAGGGCCCTCCCTGGTGGCACAATGGGTTAGGACACAGCACTGCAAGTGCAGCAGTCACTTCAGTGTGAATTTGATGCCTGCCCCAGAGGTGACCCACATGGTGCCCCAGACCTTTCCTGACCCGCCTGCTGTTCCCTTCAGCAGTGTACTTTGTCGATCTGCCTGTTCTGCTCCCCACTTGGTCTCTGGTGAATCCTCTCACTTCCCTGCACCTCTGGCCTGTACCCCAGTTCTGTATGTATAAATAAATAAATCTTAAAAAAAAAAAAGAAGTGAAACTATTGGTACACAAATCAACATGGATGAATCTCCAGGGAATTACACTGGGTGAAAAAAATCAACCTGAAAGCTCACACACTATATGATTCCATTTATGTATCATCTTGAAATCACAAAATCATATAAATAGATAACAGATGGCTTGAGATTAAAAAGTGGGTGGGGCAGGAAGAAAGTAGAGATGGTTATCAAAGGGCAACATGATGGATCCTCGTGATAGAAATATGCTGTATCTCCACTGCATCAAAGTCAACATCCAGTTGTGAAACTGAACTATAATATGTCACATGGGGAGAAACTGGATAAATGGTATATAGGATCTGTCTTTGCATTATTTCTTACAACAGTCTGTGAATGTATAATTATCTCAAAATAAAAGTTTTATCTAAATAAAAGTGCTGAGATTATATTATATAATAATGCTTATATTATATGATTATATTATGTAATCTAATGCTTAGATTATATTGGTGTAACTGGATCGCCCAGTTCAGCGAGCCAGGAGACCAGACTGCCCTTACTGCCCCGCTGGTTAGCACCTGAACCTCAGATTCTCAGGTCATTTTTCTGCTGCCACACTCAAGAGATGAACTATCAGGCAGATAACACCATGTTCTCTACTTCATGGTTATTGAGGTATGTTAAACTGCTTACTGGAACACATGTTTTTGTGAATTTTTGTCAAGGTTAATAGGTTGCTCCTTTCAAAAACATCCTTTGGCTTTGAAGCAAAAGAAACTAAACACCAGTGTATACACTCCATGGCTCAAGAACAAACAAAATTACCCTATGGGGGTTAGAAATTTGGAAAATAATGGCCTCTGATTGGGGAAGGGAGTTGGCTAGAAATATCTAGAGCTGTGCTGTCTGTGTAGTAGTGTAAAGAAATAAAGAAAGAGAGAGAGAGAACAGAGGGAAGGAAGGAAAGAGGGAGAGAAAGAAAGGGAAAGAAGAAAGCAGCCGGTTCAAAATGGAGTCCTTGGTGCTAAGGTCACCTAAGATTTGATACATACCTTAATTGCAGCTTCAGATTTTCCCAGGAATGTAATCGTTTGTTTTTTTTTTAAAAAAAGATTTATTTATTTGTGCATACAGGACTGGGGTACAGGCCAAAGGCTCAGGGGCGGCGAGAGGCTTCACCAGAGACAGAGCGGGGAGCTGAACAGGCAGATTGACAAAGTCCACTGCTGAGGGGAGCAGCGGGCGGGTCAGGAGAGGTCTGCCACGCCATGTGGTCACCTCCGGGGTGGGCAGGGATCGAACTCACGCTGCAGTGGCTTCAGCTTCTTAGTGCTGTGCTTTAGCCAGCTGTGCCACCAGGGAGGGCCCCCAGGAATGTAATCTTAACCAGTCTAAGTCAACCAAAGCAGGCCATCACATGCTAAGACCCCCTCAGAAGCCCTTAACCCCCACACCCACTGGGTGGCCTGGTCTGAAATCACCTTTCTGTGTGTGTCAAATAACCTCCTTGCCCTGACTTCTTTCTGACTAAAAAAAAAAAAAAAAATTTGTACAACCATCACAGCCTCCTCCTACCAGCTGGCTGGGCCGCTGCTCCTTCTTGAACCATTCAGCAAACCCGATTAGATCTCTACCTTTACTCAGCTGAACGCTGCTTTCACACAGCCACAAGCCACATGTGGCGAAGGAACACTGGAAATGCGCCTCGCCCCAGCTGAGGAGTTCTGTAAATGTTAACACCCACAAGATTTGGAAGACTGTGAAAAAGAGAATGCAAAATATCTCATAAACTATTTTGAAAAGGTATTTTAGCTATACCAAGTTAAAGAAAATAAATCATTAATGCCCACTATTTCATGTTACTTTTTTAAAAATGGCTTCTAGAAAATGTAAAATTACTCATTGGCTGGGCCCTCCTGGTGGTGCAGCGTGTTGAAGCACAGCACTAGAGGTACCTGCAGCATGTGTTGGGTCCCGGCCAGGGAGCTGACCCACATGGCACAGCAGACCTCTCCCAACCCGCCCGCTGCTCCCCTCTGCTCACTCTGCCTGTTCTGCTCCCCACTCTGTCTCTGGTGAATCCTCTCACCGCCACCCCAGCCCCCAGCGCTTGTGTGCATAAATCAATCATTCCTTTTTTAAAAAAGAACCTTGCCCTATATTTACAATGATGCCAAGCGCTTCCATTTTCATGTGTTTGTGAGTATGTACAGCAAGTGCCCGGGAAAATGTGTCTAGCAAAATCTCATTAAGATGAGGGTATTTCTGAATTCCTGAAATCCATGGGACGGGAGGCATCGCTCGTGGCTTTTCCCTTGGGACATTTGTACAAGCACATGGGAGTTAGGGGAGGGGCTGATTCAAGAATTTGCCCCTTGATAGGATCATAGATTTAGTTTTCTGGGGTCCAGGCTCCCCCTGGACTAGACAGGATCAGAGTGTTCAGAAGGTTAGGAAGAGTGTCAGCAAGTAGGCCTTTGTGTAAACATGAAGGCTTCCCATTTGACCACAGCCCTGTGGCAGGTCAAAGATCAGCCTCCTTAGCAATCACATCAGCAGGAATGAGTGCTTCCTGCCCATGTGGCCTCTTTGACAAAGATCTCGAGGTAAAGACAGGGAGAGTGACTTGCCTCAAGTCATACCCAGGTAGAAGTAGTTGGGTAGAGCTTCCCTGGCATCTGACTGTCAAACTGTAAAACAGAATGCCAACAAGATCACAAAGCATGAGCTGCAAGCTAGAAACACATCTTGTTTCTAGCTGAAGTGGCAGGTAGCTGGCAGAACTGTTGCTACCTATTACTTATCCCCTACCAGCGAGGACCACTCAAGAGCTGAGACTGCTTACTCTACTTTGTCTTGGTCACTCTCTGATCAGAAAATTTAAGAGCTGCTTTGTATCCCAACACCAGTTTATCAAGCTGGAGCTGCTCTATTTCCCTTGGCAAAACTGTCTTCCTCCTACTCTCCAAACCCTGGGCTTGGGGTCAGCTCTGGAATGTGCAAGGAAGGCCATTGTTGCACAAGCACTATTTGCAGAAGAGCTCATCACTGTGAGGGGTTGAACATTTCCTCGGTGTCAAGCTGTGGGTTATGCAGTTGCTTACGTGCCCTCATTTCATACTGAACACACAATCTACTCATGAGAAAAGTCAGGGTCAATTGAAGTTCCAAAGTGACCAACGAGAAAGTGGTTCATTCCAACCCATCTTTGTCTGGCTCCAAAGTTTCTGTCTGTAGCCTGAATATGTAAAATAATGTGGGGGTGTTGGGGGAAGGGTTTCATACCCAGGGTTTATAAGAGTTCAAGCACAAGAAAGACTGCATCCAAGTGCACAGACTGCACGCTTCAAGCCATGTGGTTGGGGGACTCAGGTTCAAATCCCAACCTCCTCAGGAAGTCTTCCCAAATCCTACTCCTACCCATCCGACTCTTCCCTGATTTGACTGACATCCCTGAGGGATATAGCATCCTCTCTGCCTTGAATCAATGGGTCTATGGGCTTCCCTTGGAAACCCTTTTGGCAACAAAATAAGGAAAATAAATTCATCCATCTTTATATGACCTACTGTGTGCAAGACCTACTGTGTGCAAGAGAGGAAAATCCGTGTGTGTCATTCGCTGGTTACAAAGTCCAATTCTGTAGTTGTCTATTGTTACATTTTCTTTTCTTTTTATTGCTACATTTAGACTGGAGGATCCCTGGTAGAATGCAGAGGGATGTCATTACCAAGTCATTTGTTAATCACCTTTTCAGGATAATGTGAAAAGTCTGCTTTTTGTTAACTATAATGGTTTCTACCCAAAACGTTTCCTGGCTTCATACATGCTGTCCCCCATATAGGGACAGCATCTTAGTTTCTGATGCTGGTCTCACCTGATTACAATCACCCCCCTCCAGAGGGCAATCCATGAAGCCCTCCCACCCTCTACCCCTACCATATGTATCCAGCCACAGAAGCCCAGATCTGAGCATCACACCCAATTCTGACAGACATAAGTCACTCTGCATTTTTACTAGTTTCAAGTGTCCTCAACATTCACATGTAGCTGCCTGGTTTGTAGACCCTAGCTAACATTAGAAGCAGTCTGGAGAAAGTCTGTCCATCTCAAGTTCATCAAGCAGTCTGCATTGGATTCCTCCTTCCCAGAGCCCCATCCCTCTTCCTCAGGCAAGGAGGTGTGTGAACAAAATAAAGGTTATGGAGATCTGGAAAGCAACAGCCAAATTCTTCTTTCCTTCTGGGAGAAAAGGCTCTGGACAGCCCTGACTAATGGAGAGGGGAATGTTTAGCAGAATCAGGGGCTAGCTTGAGGCCAGGCAGAGGTTACCATCTTGACAACTATCCAGAAGAGAAAAACCAAGTATAAGATAAAGGCCACTGAGGAGAAGATTCTCTCCCACTTTCAAATCAGTTGGAATTCCTGCCCAGACACCATTTGAAGGTTCTCAGAGGTGAGCCCGGCTCCAAGAGAATGGCTGAGGAGAAGAACAAGCTTTTGTCCACAAGTAGACAAGTATCTGTATCAACGAACTCAACAGATTCTGAGATTATGAAATAGACCAGTGGCAATGCAGCTTGACTAAGGGCGATAGCCCAAGTTTAATTTTTTTATTAAGATTTATTTATTGATGCATACAGAGCTGGGTACAGGCCAGGGGCACAGGGGCGGGGAGCGGAACAGGCAGATCGACAAAGTACTCTGCTGAGGGAGCAGCGGCAAAACAGGAGAGGTCTGCCGCGCCATGTGGGTCAGCTCCGGGGCTGGGGATCGAACTGGCACTGAAGCTGCTGCAGCTAGCTTGCAGTGCTGCATTCTAACCCACTGCCCCACCAGGGAGGGCCCCTGCCTTTAATTTTATTGCTCTTTCCTAACAGGCAAAACTAGGGAACTGAAAAATAATAAGCCTATGGTACTGGGCAGTATTAAGCAGGTTGTATGTCACAGATTAAAAGAGAAGGGGACAGAAATTCAGGAACTTTCTCTGGCAGGGCATTTAGAATGAGCAGTGGTCACTTTTGACTTATCGGTCCTCCCCACCAGACCGCAGGTTCTGGGAGGCTCCTAGACCCACAGCACCCACCAGTATATGTTCTCAGGAATGTGCTGAATGCTTAAGATTCTTGAAGGTTTCTAAAGGGAAAAGAAGAAGAGGACGAGGCCAAACCACCATAGCTAGCAGGTAAGGATTCAAGCACAAAGAAAGTAAAGGATGATAAGAATTAGGCCAAATATCTGGGAAATCTTATCTCTGAACAATTGGACAGAATCAGAATTTCTCTGAGACCTGGGGCCCTACCCCCTAGAGATCACAGACTTATCAAGGGTAAGAAATCTGCCTTGATAACATACAAAAAAGTCAAAGGTCAGGAAGGTGGCCTGAATAGCATTACGAAACATGGTACTCTTGGGGGTACCTTTCGGGGTACCTTGGAGCCCTCAGTCTAAGGGAGCACCCAGTAATCTAGAGATGGGACTTGGAATTCAAGGGATGGGATGGAGGTGTTTGTTCATGGAGGCACTAGAAGGTAGTGAGGGAACTAGCAAGAAGAGATCCATCTCTCCACCACAGTCCCACCACCTAATCCACCCCCCAGCCACTGTGTGGCTAGAAAATGAGGCATGCGGTATGAACGCAAGCAGGTTTTCTAGCTTTTGGGAACCAGCAAGTTAAAAATGTGCTCTTTAGGGCCCTCCCTGGTGGTGCAGCGGCTTAAAACACAGCACTAAGAAACTAAAGCCACATCAGCATGAGTTCGATCCTCGCCCCGGAGGTGACCAACATGGCACAGCAGACCTCTCCTGACCCGCCCTCTGCTCCCCTCAGCGGTGTGCTTCATCAGTCGGCCTGTTCTGCTCCCCACTCTGTCTCTGGTGAATCCTCTCATGCACCTGCACATCTGGCCTATACCCCAGTTCTGTATGCATGAATAAATAAATCTTTTTTTAAAGTGTGCTCTTAGCAATCTTGCCAAAAGAGGCATTTGATTCCCTCTCCAACTTTTTGGGGAAAAAAACAAAACAAAACAAAACTGAGTTTCCTAAGATAAAATTTGTGTTCAGAAGTCCCCCTTTCCATACCCAAAGCCCACATTCCATTTGATGCATCAAGTCAGCCCTGACCACAGACTTAGCACCCGACTTGGCTGTAATAGAAACCTAGGGTAGAAAAATTGGGGATGGACATTTTCATGGGGACCAAGGTGAGGAAAATCAGTTGGGTTACAGAAAACCCAGTCCACCCAGCCCCAAAGGAATTATCCACAAAGTAATTCCACAAGGACTAAATTCCATCAAGGAGCACACACACACACACACACACACACACACCGTATGTACCATGCCACTCTCTCCATATGGGTGTCTACACAGGCATTTCCTCTATGGCTCCTCATCCTTTCTAAATTCGTCCCGTGCCAGAGAGAGACTCTGCTCAGTTCATTCTCAAAGGGAACCCAGGAACCCTGCTCACCAACCCAAACAACGGGGTGGCAAAACGGGCTCAGTGGTGCCCAAGCGAGTCCCCAAATAATCACACCGATAATGTCAGTGGGGGCTCAACTCTGCTCGAGCAACACACTTTCACATTTGCACTCAACCAAAGGCAGCATGATTTCGGATACTGCTATAGAGGCTGCAGCTCACAACCTCCCCCACCAGCCTCATCCCACTGGTGGCCCTGAGAGCAGACCAGGCTGGGCTAAGTAGGTAACAAGGAGCACCTTAGTGTTTGACAGCAATGAGGAGAAGGGACGGTTGCTGAGCTTAGTCACTCCGTGTGGGGAAAAACCGGCAGAGTTTACTAAGAGCGCCCAGCTGGGATGCAGTATCCTGGAGAGTGAGCTCTGCCTCCCGTGTCCCCTGTACCTCCCCTCAGGCCAGACTGCTAAAGCCCAAACTCCTGGCCCTCCGTGTGTTCAAGAAGGAAAGGATCTAGAGCCAGGCCTGAAGGAGCTGGGGTCACTGTCAGCCAGCAGCAGCCCCCAGTCTGAAGGGGCCTGGCCCGTGTTCCTGTTGCTAGGTGCTGGGCTAGGTGTGGGCTACCTGCTTTCCAGAGAGCACCATCCCCAGTCAGAGTGGGACGGCCCCTCAAAACTCTACAGGTTCACCCAAAGTCCCCCTCGGGGACCCTCCGCCCCCTTTCTTCCCCCGGGTACCTCAGCAGACGAACGCCCTGAAACCTCGCTTCCTGCCAACCCGGAGGGAGGACGGCTCGGACGCCCAGCACCCCCGGGGTCGCGGCGCACAGCCTCCCGAGGCGAAGTATCCCAATGCAGACAGCCATGGCTCGCTACACCCCGCTTCCCGGCAGGAGTAAACTTTTAAGGAGAGATGAGGCGGGGCGAGCACCGAGCTAGCAGGGAGGCGGGAGGGTCGCCTCTGCCTATGGGGTGCAGAGGACGCGGACCCGCGGGGCGGGGCGAGCCGTGGAGGGAGCGACTCGGCTCCCCCTCCCCGCCACCCTCGCCTCAGACCGGCCCTCTCCCTCACACCCTCCTAGAATCGCCCTGTTTTCCCTCTCTCACCGCCCAGAGCAACCCCTCCCCTCCCCACCAGCGGGGGCCAGAGTGGGAGGAAGTTGTTTCTAGAGGTTGTTTCCTCAGAGCCAGCGAACTCAGGCTGACAAGTCCAGCTGCTTTTACTGCTTGGATCATATGTCGCAGCCCTCCACCCTAGGCTAGGAGCCCGTGGGCGGGTCTAGGCTTCCTCCCCCCCTCTCCCCCCTTCCCAGGTGTGCCAACTGGAGCATAGGGCGAGTGGGGGTTGGGGAGCCGGCCCAGACAGACGGTGGGCGGTGGAGATCTGCAGTTGCGGGATTAACCACCTTTGGTACTCTCCCACAGGAGCGGCCCTGCCCTCTGACGCTTAGCCTCTCTCTGCCACCCAGGGCTTGGGTCATCAGGGATTGGCACCTGTTGCTCACCCCATCTGTGGCGCTAGCTCAGACTCCAGCACAATACCCAGACCTGCACCCCTGTGTGTATGGAAAACTGTCCTCTGAGAGGCTGAGCCCCTCCTCACTCTCTTTCCTGCCCTTTCTCGTGGGTCTCCTGAGGCCAGGTGGAGGTGGGTGTTAAGAGCAGAGCAGAGCAGCCTGGAGGATGGAAGGTGACTGCCCCTGTCAGTAGAGACAGGAACCAGTGGTGATGTGCCAGGTCCTTACTGTCTAGTCCAACCCTGACCTTTCCTCCAGAGGAGAAGGGAAGCGCAGCGGGGGAAAGGCCCTGGCAGGGCAGGGCCTCTCCTGACGCACAGACCTGATGTAAGCTGGGGCAGGCAGAAGGGGCAGAGACTTGCTGGGCCTGGCCTGAGAAGACCTTTACTCTCATCTGTGGACTTTGACTCCAAAGGTCCAAGTGACCTTTGGATCCTCCTGAAAGCCTGGGTCTTGGGATCTTGGGGAGGAGGGTCTCCACACTTCAGATTGTGTGGGGAAGACAGACAAGCAAGAATAAGAAAGGGAAGTAACAAGGATGGGGGTAAGGAGGGAAAGCTTCTGACCAAAAAAGAAAGAAAGCATTAGACCAGTCAGATTGGCAAGGATATGTTTCCCATGAGAGTCACTCACTGACTCTGATAGCCACGCCCAGGGAATGGGATGCTGTGGAGCATCCCAGTCCTAGGTACCACCTCTGACTGGCAGCCTCTGGCACTAGCTTGCTGAGTAAATTGTTGCTCCTCTCTGAGCCTTTGCAGTAAGTGAGAAGTTGAAACTGCTCTCACAGCACTTCCAGCTCTGAGGGGAAGTCCTTGGGGAAAAAAGGGGAAGTTCCTCCTTTCTGGCCTCCCAGCACAGGTCTCTGACGCCACTGCTGCCAGTTTCACATCTCTCCTACAAGCCTCCAGGGATGTTCTGTTGGGCTCCTGCATTCACCTGCAAGGAACAGGCATGCGGTGGGCTGGCTCTGTGTTTCTGGATGAAACTGAGACCCCTCCCTGGTGGCGCAATGGGTTAAAGCGCAGCACTGCAAGCTGGCCACAGCTGCTTCAGCATGAGTTCCATCCCCAGCCAGGGAGGTGACCCACATGGCAAGGCAGACTGCTCCTGGCCCGCCCACTGCTCCCCTCAGCAGTGTGCTTCATCAGTGCCTGTTCTGCTCCCACTCTGCCTCTGGTGAATCCTCTCACCGCCCCTGCGCCCCTGGGCTGTACCCCATTTCTATATGAATAAATAAGTAAATCGTTAAAAAGAAAGAAAGAAACTGAGACCTAGAGAGGTTTGGTTACTTACCCAAGGTCAAGGAAGATACAGTGTACACAGGTCAAGAGGCTACCCATCCTTACTTTGTGACTTTGAGCAAGTCATAGGGTTTTTCCTACCTCTGTGATCAGCTTTTAAGTCGGGATAATAACAGCCTGATGCAGAAAGACTTGGTTATAGTGACACAGAAGTTAGTACCAGGCCCAATGTTGGGCCTTCAGGTTGGAGGTATGAATGAGATGGGGCACTGTGTGATTCCATGCATAGTTAGAGTGGCCAACTTCTAACGACAGAAAAGAGGTTGCTTCCCGGGGGCTGGGGAGTCATTGTGGCTAAGAGTTTTAGTTTGGGAACATGCAAACATTTTGCAGGTGAGTAGCAGTGATAACTTCACAATGATGTGAATGTACTTAATACTGAAACAGGGCAGAGTGGCCAGACAAGAGAGCAGCCAAAAGCCTTTATAATAGGGAACCATAGTCAATCAAAGGACAGCACCCAATGGAGGACAGGTCACCATCCATGGGTTCTCTTAAGTGCACCCACTTGCAAGATATCAGGCTCAAGGAACAACAACAGTGAGGTTTATTTGACAACAGAAAACAAAGAGCTTACTGTAGCCACAAGTGGCTGGCTATCTCACTCCAGATAGTGTCTACCAGAAATGCAGATGTGCCAGTCACCTGTCAACAGAGTTGAATAGCACTAACCAGTAGTGATGGTCACCACTAGTCACCAGGAGTGCTACACAGCAAGGCTGTGACAGACAACAAGTTTTAACTGCTCTTTGTAAATTACTGGGTTACCCCACCAATAAACAGCTCTTTGAAACACCAGGCCTGGGGCCTTTGCTGCATCTTTCAGGAGATACCAGAGACAGGACAGGAGGTCCAGTCTCTGGCAAAGGTCTTCGACTTCCCTTCCTTCCTTGGAGATTGACTGCTAGATGACGGGTAGCTTCTTTCTTCTACCTAGATCAGCAGCTGGTCCTTCTTCAGAGGCCAGGAACAGAGTCTTCACCTTCCTTTGGAGGCTGGTTAGTGTCCCCTTCTTTCTTCAGAAGCTGAACAGTGTTTTTTCAGCTCCCTTTTATCCTTTTTCAGGTGTCGCACCTTCAAGTCTGATTGGAGCTTTTTTCCCAACCCTATGGCTGATTGGACCATTTAACACCAATCAGCTCATAGCTTGCACCTGATTGGTCGATTCTATGACTTCAGCACCACCTATAAAAAGGAGGTTGCTGGACTCCAAGGAGTCACAACCAGAGCTGGCTTGTGGTAGAGCCCCAGGCTGAGAGACCCCCACTGCTGCTGCCAGCTCCTGGTGCTGGTATCCATATCACTGAACTGTACACCTAACACTAGGTTAAAATAGTAAGTTTTATCACAATAATAAAAAGAGCTTCTCTTTGGACCATGGGACTGGGAGACAGGGTTGGTATAGAAGAACTGATGCCTTTTGTCAAAAAGTCTTTCACTTATCTTATTTTCCTAAAACAGTGTATATGGATCATTTATAGGGATTAGCATGTTTTATGAGATTATAAATTTGTGAGATTGTAAATTAATGAGTGCAGAGAAGTTATTTAAGCTTCCGATCAAACTTGGAGTCAGATCTGGAAGAATACAGCTCTGTTATTTTTTCTCTCAATGACCTTGGACAAATTTTTTTTTTTTTGGCCTTTTGTAATTTTCCATAGCTCTCTGTTGTAATTGACTATTTCCAAGTAGTATGTAAAAATCTTCCTCTTGAAGAATTGTCTGCTCTCTGTATCTGAGATGGGAATTGTTTAATAAGGAATGAGGGTCAGAGAGAAGAGGTGGAGAAATAGAAGAGACGGCTGGCATTCATATCAAAAAGAGGGCAGTGGGAGGAGTGAAGAAGAGATGACAGTGATTTGGAGTCTAATGTTTAATATTTCTACTAATCAGAGCCAGTAGTCAGTACAAAAAAAAAAAAAAGGCTGACAACTGTTTTAAAAACAGATGTTTCTGATTTCAAATAAAAATAAGGAACTTGTTCTGAGCTGCTTTATAAAGTAAAATTATTTTAATCACAACTAAGAATTAATGGTAGACACAGGTAGATGTGAAAATATTATAAACAACCAGTATTTTCTGGCTGACAGCCCAAAATTGAAAAACTAAGCAAGCCACAATCCTAGCAATTCCTAAAAATTGTGAAAGCCTTGCTTTCATAGAGTTTAGTACAAAAATCTTTCTTTGGATGGTGTAAATTTTAGCTTTTCTTTCGTCCAAGTTAAAGGCTAAACTGTCAAGTCCTAGATAAAGCATGGCTGTTGTGGTGAGTTGGACACATGTCACTGTCTTTGTTTTACTCATTCCTTGGTTCAACAGACATTTCTTGAGTGTCCACCTGGCACCAGGGACCAGGCTGGACCCTCAGGTTGGGATATGAATGAGACAGGACATGTCCTTGGGATGGTGCCTGTCCAGTAGTGAAGGCAAGCCCTGGCGAGCACTGGGTCTGCTGTGTGGGAGAGGGGACAGCTGCTTACCCTGAATGTCTGCACCTGCTTATCCTGGTGGTCTGCACCAAGCCCTGAGACATTTCTCTGGGTGTTAGTTTCTTTCTTTCTTATTGGTTAAGATCTTTTCAATATTTATGTATTTATTCCAGTGTGTTAGTTTCTTATTACTGCTGGAATAAATGACAGTAATTTAATGACTTAAAAACAATAGAAATGGGCTCTCCCTGGTGGCGCAGCGGGTTAAAGCACAGCGCTAAGAAGTTTAAGCCACTTCCTCATAAGTTCGATTCCCGCCTGCCCCGGAGGAGATCCATATGGCGCGGCAGACCTCTCCTGACCCGCCCGCTGATCCCCTCAGCAGTGTACTTCGTCCATCTGCCTGTTCTGCTCCCTACTCTGTCTCTGGTGAATCCTCTCACCCTCCACATCTCTAGCCTGTACCCCAATTCTATATGAATAAATAAATAAAACTTTAAAAAAAAAACAATAGAAATGTATTCTCTAACATTTCAGGAGGCCAGCAATTGGAAGTGACTTATGGAGCTGATATCAAGGTGTTGGCAGAGTTGATTCTTTCCAGAGACTCCTGGGAAGAGTCACTGCTGGCCTTTCCTTGCTTCTGTTGGCTCCAGATGTTTGCTCTTTGGCCTGTGGCCACATCTGGCCTCCATGGGCACAATGCCTCCTTCCCTTCTGCACCCAATTTCTCTGCTTTCTTATAAAGGCCCTTAGGACAATATTTAGATCCACCCATATAATCCTGGGCTATATCCCTACCTCAAGCCCTAATTTAATCACATCTAAAAAGTTCCTCTTGGAGGGCTCTCCCTGGTGATGCAATAGGTTAAAGCACTGCATTATGAAGCTCTCAGAAGCCAATGCAGCACACGTTCAACACCCCACCCCCACCTCCACCAGGAAGCTGACTCACATGGCATGGCAGACCTCTCCTGACCCGCCCGCTGCTCCCCTCAGCAGTGTATTTCAGTACATCTGCCTGTTCTGCTCCCCACTCTGTCTCTGGTGAATCTTCTCACGCACCACACCTCTGGCCTGTGCCCCAGTTTTGTAAGCATAAATAAATAAATCTTTAAAAAAAAATTCTTCTTGGGCTTCCCTGGTGGTGCAAGGGATTAAAAGTGCAGCCCTATGAAACTATCTTTGGCCACTGCTGCACCATTTCAACCCCCCACCTTGGAGGTGACACACAGGGTGCAGCAGACCTCTCCTGTCTCATCTACTGCTCCCCCAAGCAGTGTGTTTTAGTAGGTCCACCTTCTATTCCCCACTGTTTCTGGTGAATCCTCTCACCCTCCCTCTCACCCCACACCTCTGGCCTGTGCCCCAGTTCTTGTATGCATAAATAGTAAATAAATAGATAAAGCTTAAAAAAAAAAAGTTCCCTTGCCATATAAGGGCATATGCAGATTTCAGGGAGTAGGACAAAGGCATCTTTGGGAGCCAGTATGCAGCTCACCACGGCTAAGACTGAAATTTATCACAAACAATGCATGCATGCACCTCGCAGCAAAGATTCAAGGAGAGCAAGCTTAAACATGTGGATATTCTTCCAAACATTTCCAAGGCTCATACAAACGTGTAGACACATCTATGTGCTTCTCCATCCATCCTTTATATATGGATAAGTTACAGGACCCAACCAGTCGCATTCTCCACTCACATTCCAGTAGGAAACAAACGTCCACCCTCACCTGCCAGCTAGCCAGGCCCTCCCACACGTTCCCAAAGGTAACCACCATCGCCAGAACAAACTCTGGGCTTTGCACATATGTTTTTCTCTCCCAAAAAAGTGAGATCATGCTGGACAATTGATGAAATCTCAATAAGTTTATAAATTAGACAGTATTGATCAGTGTTAACATGTTGATTTTTTAAACAATTGTATTGTGGTTTATATAAAAGATTCCCATGTACTTGGGAGATACACACAAATATATTTAAATAAAGGTGCATTGTGTCAGAAATCTGCATATATTTCTGTAGTTGGAAAATCTCAGAATTCTTCCTTCTATGCTTGAACATTTTTGTACATCTGGAATTATGCCAAATTTTTTAGTGAAAATTCTTTTTTTAATAAAGATTAATTTTATTTATTTATGAAAACAAGATGTGGGCTGTAGGTCAGAGAGAAGAGGTGGGGGTGAGAGGATTCAGCAGAAACAGAGTGAGGTGCAGAACAGACAGATCTACTGAAATACACTGCTGAGGGGAGCAGCAGGCAAGACAGGAGAGGTCTGCTGGCCATGTGGTCAGCTCCCTGGTAGGGCTGAAATTCATGCTGCAGTGACTGGAAATAGCTTGCCAGTACTTTAACCCCTGTGCCACCAAGGAGGCCCAATATCAAAAATTTAGTATTAAAAAGAGAAATTACACCATGCATTTTATTCAGTGACTTGCATTTTTTACTTCATCATAAACAACAAACTTTTTTTCCAGGTTCAATATATATAGTTTTACTTATTCTCTTTAATGGCTGCATAATGTTCCTGAGGAAGTTTCCATTGTACAAATGCATTTGAATTTATTCAACCACTCTCCTTTTGATGGACTTATCTTTAAATGCAATCTTAATTCTATATTAAGGACTTGTGTATACATTTGTATCTGCTTTCAGACTCTGTGGTTCCACAGATATCTGCTTATTAACAAAGATCATTTGCATTGAAAAGTAGGCTGAGCAGTCTAGTCTTCAAGGCCTGCTTTGAGGAGTGCATTTTAAATTTGCCTCCAGCTGTGGGGACACACCTCTGCTGCAATTAGGAAGACTGACCTGGCCCGCAAGTGCTACCTGGCCCTTTCTCACAAGTGTCCCTCTGGATCCTTGACACACTTTCCCATTCTGCAGAAGGAAAATCAGATGCCCGGTGGCATTGGACTGGGCAGTGACTGTGCAGCCTGAGAGCCAAGGTTTTCCTAGGAAGTGTACACATCCTGTCCAGGTCTTCATCTCTGCCTTCTGCAGGATTTCTGATATTTGCGTTCTCTTTGGCAACTCCTCATATACCTCAGTAATCCAGCACAGATGGCATTCGGTTGAGGGGTGTTAAAGTCTATTGTTCCCAAGGAAAAAGTTTCAATAGATGATAGACTTCATCTATGGGTTTCCAATTAAATAGTTAACAGTTAGGGATTTAACAATATTTCTGTCATTTCTCATTCTGCAGTCCTGTTTCCCTGGACTGTATCTCTGCTTGTCTGAAAAGGACCCATTCTTCAAAGCCCAATCTAAATGCTACCTCCTCTGTGGAGCCTTCTCTGATTTTTCTTCTCCTTCTCCTTGCTATACGAGGTAGGACCCTCCCCCACCACCACCCATTTTTTGAATGTTTTTACTAGCTTCCCTGGGCTGTCGCTAAGTCAGTAAACAGTTGACCCTTCAGCACTTCAATTTTTTTCCTCCATAAAACTGAAATAATATCTGTCTTACAAGGATGTTGTGAGTGAAAAGAAAAAATATATGTAAATCACAGCCCTAGATATAGAAAATGAATGCCCTCACCTGTGTTAGTCTGACATGCTCACATGCAAATGTATACCCACACAGCTTTGCACGTTCACACAGATTTTGTCTGTCTGTGTTAGGACACTATCCTTTGTACCTTATTTAATATCTGCCTTGACTTTAGTTTCCTTGGTGATAGAGAAAATAGGAAGTAGTGAAAAAGAAACAGGATTTGGAATCTAAAGATTCAGGTCTACGGGTCCTCCCTGGTGGCACAGCTGGTTAAAGCACAACACTAAGAAGCTAAAGCCACTTCAGCATGAGTTTGATCCCTGCCCCAAGGTGACCCATATGGTGCAGCAGACCTCTCCTGACCCACCCGCTGCTTCCCTCAGCAGGGTACTTGGTCAGTCAGCCTGTTCTGCTCTCCACTCTGTCTCTGGTGAAGCCTCTCACACACCTGCACCTCTACCTGTACCCCAGTTCTGTATGCATAAAAAAAAAGATTCACAAATACCTGGGAGTCAACCTAACAAAGGAGGTAAAGGACCTCTACAAAGAAAATTACAAAACACTGTTAAAAGAAATACAAGAAGACACCATGAAATGGAAAGACATCCCCTGCTCATG
>NW_004567118.1:7915132-7929051 GCF_000260355.1 Condylura cristata | reverse complement strand
TAGCAGGAGTATAATGGACCAGGTGAGAAAATAACAAAAATAATGAACAACCATATACCAGAGACATTTTGTGGTGGTGGAGTGGGGAATGGGATCAAAAACGGAGGGGGAGGGGGAGAGAAATGCACGGGATTATGGTAATGGCACACGGGTGATTTGGTGATGGGAAACCCATGGGGATTACAATCGTGATGGAAAAAAATGTACAAAATGATGTAAAAATAAACTTTTGTAATAAAAAAAATACAAAAAAAAAAAAAACAACAAAAAAATTCAGGTCTGCTTCCCCAACCCCAGCTGGATGATTAAGAACAGGTTACTTTTCCTTTTTTAAGTTTCTTTTTTTCTAAAGGGGAGATAGTAATAGAAGGTGCCTACTAGTCTCATTATGTGTGTATGTCCCTGTTTAATGTTATTGATAAGTCTTGAAAAATGTGACTTTAAGCAAAACCAGTTTTACCATAGGATAATTGATATGAACAAGAGTTAAGCTCCCCACAGTCATAAAATCAAGTTCTGGACACAAAAACATTACTAACTACTAAGTAATGAATAATGACCCCACCCCCAACTCTTCTATTGTTAAACACTCATCTGGTTTGTTCTTTCACTCATTTTCCCACCCCAGCTGTTGCAGTCCAGGAGGCTGATGGCCAGCAGCTCAGGACAGTAGGACAGGACACCTGTGTTTCATCATAGGGCATGCTCACACTCACACTCACTCTGATTGGGGCAATTCAGATTCACTCATGAGCTAACATACAAGTGCTCATCTTTGGGCTATGGGAGTAAACAGAGAATCAGGAGAAAATCTACACACAGACAACAAGAAATGTGCTAACTTCACACATAGTGATCCTGGTTGAGAATACAATTTCTTCTCCTCTCCACCATCAACATGACAAAGAAATCACTTTGAATGAAGCAATGTTATTTAAAGATCTGTTGCACATTATCAAAATAAGGATCAAGGGCATTAAAGATTGCTAACCTGTTGCACATTATCCAAATAAGATAAAAAGATGACCAAGGGTATTAAAGATTGTCAAGTGCTAATGTATTACTGTATTACTACCAATTTCCCTGAAGCCAGATAGTGCCTAGGTGGGGGCGGCGGGGGTTGCAGGGAGGGGTGTGCGCAGTGATTTGTTAAATGGGTCGTCCATTGAACTGACTTTGTCTTTACAGTTGTCTGAAATAAATTTTAACATCCTCATTTCAAAGATGAACAAACTAAGGATCTTGGAGTGGATCAAGGATTCCATCCATCCATCATCCGTCCATCCAACCAGAGAAAACTATGGAGGCTTGAAGCCTATATTGACTCCTAGTCAGTGGGTTACTGACTGGTGCTTGTAAGGAGGCTGCAGAGGCTGGCAGGACCCAGTGTAGAAAGAAGTGTGATTCAGTAGCTGGAGGTTTGAAGAGTTTTAGTCAGAGAAAAGATGTTGCAAGATTTAAACAAAAAATCAGAGCAGCTGGTTTGAGTGGGCAGGAGAGGGACTCATAGTAATCCAGACAAGAGTTGACTGCGGCCTGGACAATGGCTGTGCCAGTGAGGAGGAAATAAGAGAGATGCAGAGACTGACTTTTCTGGATGCTGATGATTTGGGACTTGCTGATAAAAGAAGGACAGGGACTCGTTTTTGACACTTCCTCAGTTTCTGCGCCCATTCCCGGAGAATGGGAGTGTTCTGATGAGATCAGTTTTGGGTGCAAAACCACGCCTCTGGCCCCAGGCCCGCGTGTCGGAGACCATAGGCTTGCCGCGGTGGTCCCTGGGGAACGCTGCGTGGTTCAGCTGAGCTTGCCGCGTTGAACCCCACCTCTCCCGCCGTGGCGGCGCCTGCAGTGCGCCACTGTGGGCACCAGAGGGCGCTCCGAGCGCGTTCGGGCCGCTCTGGCCCGGTCCTTCTCAGTGATCGCGGAAGGTGACGTGGACACGGAAGTGGTCGTCGTCGCGGCGGCACCGGTGGGAGCAGGGCGCGGGGCTTAGAGTGCTGCGGGAAGGAGGGCGGGCGGCAGCGGTCTCGCACCTTCGGTGGCGGAGAAAACAGGCGTCGTCGGTTGGGTGCGAGTCAGCTGAACCGACGAGCAGTTTTTCAGCCCGTTCCCTGCCCGTCGGTGCCTCAGAGCCGGGATCCGTTCTGCCGGCGTCACCATGACCAAGGCCGGTAGCAAGGGCGGGAACCTCCGCGACAAGCTGGACGGCAACGAGCTGGACCTGAGCCTCAGCGATCTGAATGAGGTCCCCGTCAAGGAGCTGGTCAGTGCTGCCCCACGAGCCCAGGCGCCCGCCCACGACGGGCGCAGGCCACTGCGTGGGCTTCCGCCTTTCCCGTGCCTCAGTTTCCTCGTCTTACTACCAAGGGGTTGGGGGGGGTAGAGAGGGGGGGTCTAGTCCCCAGGGAGGGTGTGCCCTGACTCAGTGCTCTTCCTGGGATGTACACGTGTCACTTTGGCACAGTTCCAGAAGCTGGAGAGTGACGGCCTGGCCTAGGCTTTTTACTGGTCAGGAGTGAATCGGTGCGTCTCCCCCGCGCAATTTGGGCGAGCTTTCACAGCGCTCAGCTCCTTGCCCGAACTAAAGTAGGCGCGCTTTGGAACGGTTGAGAGTTGTACTTGGAGAATGAATGAACAAATGAATGAATGAATCGGTGGAAAAGTAGGCCTTGGGGTAGACTGGGTGTGGCCCAGAGCCGGCTCTTCTTGGAAGTCCGCGATTTTTTTATTGGTTGCCCTGGCCCTGCGGCGTCCTTTCTTGAATGCAAGAGGGCCGCTGGGTTGGCAAGGTTTCTTCCCAACTCATCTGAAACTAGTGGGAATCCATGTGGCTGCAGCCCACCCCTCTGCCCAACTCCCATCCCCAACTCAGAAAACCGCGGTCTCAGGGCTCAGGAAGATTCCACAAAGAGTTTGTTGCCAGCGTGGAGAGAGATCCTACATCCCTTCCTTTCCCACCAGTTCCCAACACAGACTAGCCTCCTTTTGGATGCCTTACGCTTTCTGCACTGCCTTTAACCAATTACACTTGCCTTGGCACTTGGCCCAGCCTTCCCCCAGCCTTGGCAGCACGGCATGGAAGCTAGTCCTCTCCCGGCATTCCCAGGTCCTCTCCCAGCTCTCAGCTGGTGCCCTTGGCAGGCCAGTTGACCTGTAGCCAGAGACGAGCTTGCTCTTTTGTTTTTAGATTTTCTTTATTTTTACTTAGAAGAACTGGGGTATAGGTCAGAGTGACAGAGTGGGGAGCAGAAAGGGCAGACTGAAACACTGCTGAGGGGAGCAGTGGGGGAAGACAGGAGAGGTCTGCTGTGCCATGTGGGTCAGCTCCCTGGCTGGGGATCAAACCAGTGCTGCAGTGGTTGCAGATAACTTCATAGTGCTGAGACTTAACCCCTTGCACCACCAGGGAGGCCCCAGACTTGCTTTCTTATAAAATGGTGATAATGGTGCCCATCTCATAAGGTTGTGTGATTAGAGACTGTAACATTAAATACTTTGTAGTCAGCAAATGCTAATGTGTATGTAGCTATTACTGTAGTGTTCTTTCCGTTGTAATATCTAAAACTGTTTTAGGTGTCAAACTTCATTCTTCAGACCTTCTGACCACTGGACCCAGCTTCCTTACCTGAATAGTTGCCTCCTTCCCCACGCAAGAAAGGTGACTGGCCTCATTTCAGCCTGACCCTAGGTTGCTGCCCAAGGCCATTTACTCCAAGCACCTGCTCAGTGTAACACTGGCCATGGAGTTCCAAAGGGAAATGGAAGTGGACTGCGAGGGTCTATTTGCACTCAGGCTAGCACGCACTCGCCCACTTATCCACTCAGCCACCATTCAGCCAATGTGGGTATTGGGTTCCTGCAATTGCAGAGCTCTGTCAGGAATGGTCCTGACCTAATAAGGAGGAGTGCTAGGAAAATGTTAAATACTGTGGAGAATTTCTAAGAATTGAGTTTTTCTTGTGTTTTCCTGGGATTCCTGGTTGACTGGCTAATTTTTTCTTCTCCAGGAATATTATACTTTGGTGCCTTTTTTTTTTTTTAAAGGCCTTTCCTGATTGTGGAATCTTTCTTTGGAAAATGCTTCATTTGCAGATGTCGCTGAATTGTTCGATGTCTTGGTTTGACATTTTGTTCTCATTCTCTTCCTAGGCTGCCCTCCCAAAGGCCACCGTCCTGGATTTGTCCTGCAATAAGCTGAGTACACTACCAGTAAGATTGGCAAGCAAGCTGGATTCCTTCGAGAACCCTGCATGCTCTTCCTGTTTGTGAGAGTTGTATAATAAGACAGAAATGCATGATGGGCTGTAGATGGAGTACAACTGAGCCTGAGTGTTGAGTGTGGGGTAATTCTCAGTGGGTAGTGAAGCAAGGTACAGGCCTCCTTTAGAAAGAACAGTGGGAAAGTTAGGTCACATAAAACTAAGTCAACAGGATTCTGACTGAGTTACTTACTGGGTTCATTAGTTTTTTTTTTCTGCTGTATTTACTTACTGGGTTCATTTTTTTCCCCCTGCTATATTTTGTTCCTTTGACAAATAGTTTCTCTCCCTTTTGCATAAAAGAGGGTAAAGATCATTTTGTAAGTTGCTCTGCATTCCAGAGTGAAAGCTGTTTTTATGCAGACTCCTTGTACATCTTTTGATGAAGAAAAGAAAAAAAAAAAAAACAGGGCTTTCTGGAAATCCCTTATCATTATCCTCCCGAACCTTGGATTACTTGATGCTTTTTTTGTTCATCATATCCAATCTGTTTAAATCCTTTTGATTTTTCTCTTGCACTGCTTCTCCCCAATTCTCCCTTTGCTCCACCTTAGACATTAAAGTCATTTGGCCCTTCAACTTCTTGTAATAGCTGGTCTCTCCTCCACAGCAGTATCAGGCCTAAATTTATTGGCATCTCTGTCATTTCCATCCACTGCCTGGCCGCCTTCATGCCTTGCTATACCCTATGGACACTGGCTCAGGGATTGAGTCTCAGAAGTTGACAATTTCTTCTCTGGATCATTAGTCCTTTCCTCCCCTCAGTATTCTCCTGAGCCTCACTCATTGTTTATATCATCTTCTTGCTGCTTATCAAGAACAGTTTCTAACATTGAAAATGCATCTGAGATCCCATTTCTTCCAGGAAGTATTTTGTGTGTATTTACAGAAGGGTAGCAGTTCTTTGCACCCTGACACCTGCTGTCCACTTTCTCAGCAACCCTAAGTGCACTTTCCAATCTCAGTTTGTTATCCCCGCAGTGCAAATCCACTGTCACATTTACAAATCCCCAGGGGGTCTCCAGAGAGTCTCCTGATGGCACCAGCAGTGCCTCATTAGCTGAGGCTGAGCATCCCTTCAGATGGTGCTGAGCAAAGACTTAATGACAAGAGGGATGTTTTGACCTGTGCTGAAGAAGAGCCAGGATATGGACGGCCAGACCCGTTCAGCCAGCGACTCATTCAGAGAACACTCATGAGCACCTGTGCTAAGCACTGTGCCTGGGTTACAAAGAACAAAGCGTAATAAGAGTTGAAAAGCTGTGGCAAAGTGGGAGACAGCCAGAGCAGTGGGCGGGAAAGGCAGAAAGACAGCAAACAGGCCTGACCGTTACATGCACTGGCATGCAGGAGAGTGGAGACTGACGGCATGGTTCATACTGTGTTTTGACAGCTGCCATGCAAAGTGGATGTAGTGTGCTCTAGGGAGACAGAGCAGGTCCTTAACCATCCAGTAGCAATGTGGAAGACAGTGGGTTGGAGAACTGAGGATGAAGGAAGACCCTTTCGTTGAGCCTATTTTGAGTTAAACTCTTTACGTACGCACCTCACTACTTAATATCAGGAGCAGTGAGCATTTGCTCCATCTTCGTCAAGGTGGAATAGCTGGTATAAAAGGTCAAGCCCAGATTTATACATACGTGGGGCTCATTGGTCTGTTAACCAAAGTGTGTGAATCCGAGGCTTACGTGTCCTCCCTTTGGGTCCTAGTCGGATTTCTGTGGCCTCACACACCTGGTGAAGCTGGACCTGAGTAAGAACAAGCTGCAGCAGCTGCCAGCAGACTTTGGCCGTCTGGTCAACCTCCAGCACCTGGATCTCCTCAACAACAGGCTGGTCACCCTGCCTGTCAGCTTTGCTCAACTCAAGGTAACAACTCACGCCAGTGTCAGGGTTAGTGTGATGAGGGCTCAGGGGCTGACGGGAGAAAGGCTGACAGAAATGCCACCCCGCTGGCACTGCCTCGGATGACTTTCCTTGCGGCTGTCACGTTGAGGGGCTTTGTTGCTTCCTGCTCATCTTGTCTAGGATCTTAGCCAGTCTCTGCCCATCTCTTTAGAACCTGAAGTGGCTGGACCTCAAGGATAACCCCCTGGATCCTGTCCTGGCCAAGGTGGCGGGTGACTGCTTAGACGAGAAGCAGTGTAAACAATGCGCCAACAAGGTAAGCAGGAAGTGTTTCCTTTGCACACCCGCATGGGACTCACCTCTGCCTCCTTGCTTTTCCCTCTTAAGGCACCTGTAGCTGTGTGCTGATGAAAGCATTGAGGTCCCAGTGATATTTCTGTGATGAACCTGTCGAGCAAAGGGACCTTGTTTCTGTTTACCTGGCAAGTTGTAAAACAGTCCTGTGCCTGCTCTGTGCGGTGCCTCCATTCTTGAACCACAGCCATGTGGTCCCGCAGACGCACGGCCAGCACCGCAGTTAGCGGGGCAGGAGCATCAAGGCAGAGTCTGAGTCTCAGTTATTATGGAATTCCATAAAGGTGATAGTGTTTGCAAGTTTCTAGCACTAAGTAGACACCTTAGTGCTAGATGTAGCCTTTTTCAGCCCAGCCGCCTGCACTGGAGGAAGGGACTAAGGGCAGTGGAGGGCACTCTTTGCGACCACTGCTAATAACCTTTGTCACCTCAGGTTCCTTCTCGAGCACTGTATCCATTTCTCAAAAACTCCACTGGAGGCAGAGCCAGCTCTGGCCTAGGTGTGCAGGATACCTGCCCTCCTCGCTGTGCTGCTCGCTCACCTTGTGAAATGAACAGGCCACCCTGTCAGAATTTCGGTTTTCTTCCTTTTGAAATAGAAATCAGTCATTAAAGTACTGGGTGCTTATAATCAGTAAAGCTCTGATCTCGCCTGCAGACAGGACAGTAGTCCTGACCCTTAGGGAACTTAAGACTCTGAGGACTGGGAAGAGGGAAGCTGAGGGACCCAAGGGTGGCACACAGTAGGTAGGAGGGTCAAAGAGGTCAGCAAGGCATCTTGGAGATGCTGTTCCTGCTGATTAGAAAATGATATGGGGAAGGGGGGTCTCCCTGGTGGCACAATGGTTAAAGTGCAGCACTGGCCGCTTCAACATGAGTTCGATCCCCAGCCAGGGAGGTGACCCACATGGTACAGCAGACCTCTCCTGTCTTGCCCAGTGCTCTCCATGGAAGTGTCTTTCAGTCAATCTGCCTGTTCCGCTCCCCACTCTGGTGGAATCTCTCACCAGCCCTGCATCTCTGGCCTGGACGCCAGTTCTACAGGCATTAATTTTTGAAAAGGTACAGGAAGAGGTCTGTGACATCACACAGGCCAGACTACAGTTGGCATTGTGTTTCACAAACTTCCCGAAAGCTTCATGAGCTGGGCCCAGAACTCTTCTGCAACTGAGGTTGGTGTAGTAAGTTAGGATCCAAATACCCATTAACTCCATTAGCTTTGCACAGCCTCTGGGTCATGGTGCTCTGGGATCCCAGAGTGTTGTCTCTTTTGAGCAAAACTGTGAGCTGTCGGGACCTACCAGTGCCTCCTCCCTCTGCAGGTGTTACAGCACATGAAGGCCGTGCAGGCGGATCAGGAGCGAGAAAAGCAGCGGCGGCTGGAAGTAGAGCGAGGTGGGTGGCTGTCCCTCAAGATGTCTTCCAGGTACTCATCCTAGCCGGTGGTCCTCATGCTCCAGTAGTTAGAATTGAGGAGTCATGAAGCACGCAGGGAGCAGTGTGGCACTGTTATCTTCCCTGACAACCTCCTTTCAGCCCTTGGCTTCTCTACCAGGCTATAGCTTCAGATCCAGCCTCTTATTTTTCCATCTGCTGGGAGGGTGACCGGGCATCTCGATTGACAACTAGCTAAAACAGCCCCTTTGCACATCCCAGTTGTGCCCATGGTAGGAAGTCACTGTCCCTGCTGTTACTCAAGCTTGAAACTGGAAAGATGTCCGCATTCCTTTTTTCTGTTACTGCCAGCAAGTTGTATATGTGACTGTTTCTCAGTTTCTAGCGCCACCCCCATAATCAAGACCTTCTGGCATGATGTCCTGTCTCCATGCATGTCCTCTTCCACAAAGCTCTTCTCCACACAGCAGCCAGGGAGATCGTTTTAAAATACAATTATGTCACTATCTGCTGGAAGCTTTTTGTAGCTTCTAATTGTACTGTTTTCCCTGTGGTGCATATCACTGTCATTTTTACTGTTTCTTCACTTGTTTATCGCCTGTCTCCTCTAGAACGTAGGTGACTCAGGTCCTAGAACCTGAATTGTTCTCACTGCTGTATCCAGGAATGAGGACAAGACCTGGCACACAGTAGGCTAGATGGCCTGGCTGACGTCGGAGGCCCTCTCTGGGGACCCCTGTGGAGGGAGACCGATATACTGGTGGCAGCAGCCACTCATGCCTCAGGGCCATCCCGTCGCCCACACCGCAGCCCCGTTGACTCTGCTGGCTGCTGCTGTCACTTCTTGGGGGCATGCGTTCTCTCGCGGCTGGGTGTGGCATGTGCTTGGCATTTTCAGTGCCCAGCTGGAATGTGGAGTTTGTCCACAGAGAGGCAGTGGAAAGCTACAGCGCTTTTAGCATTGCTGTTCAGCTACATAATGGGCCAAAGAGGCTTTTAAGCTGCAAGAGGACATTTAACACCATTTGTGGCATCCTGGCTTTGGAAAAATATACTACTTCAAGCTTCCAAATATCTAATTTGAAAATGCAGTTTAGAAACAAATAATTTGTCCTTTGGGTCCACGCAAACATACTTGAACTCTGAAGTCAGTCTGAGTGTGTCACATAGATAACCAAGTTGATGTCTAGAGATGGTCCTCTGATAAACTATTGTTTCCAGAAATATTATTTCTATCATCTCTAACCCTGAACTTGAAGGTTCACTTTCTGTTCTTGAGAACCCCTCCCCATGCCACATTCCTTTCTAAAGCTTGGGAATACAGGAATCCCGTAGAATCAGTACCTCTGTTGTTTCTTCTCTTCATGACTGGGTTGTACAGGGCTGTCAATGCTGTGCCTTGCGAATCCACAGCTAACTTAAGGAGCACCTGACTCACCATCAGGACCTCTCTCAGGTCCCTCTTGCTGTGTTACTCTGGCTCCCCTGCTGTGGCCAGGGTTCTTTTAGTAGGATGCAACTCAGCAAACCCAGAGAGCCACTTCATGTATTTAAGTCTCACTTCCTGGAAAGCAGAAGGACAGCTGTTTCCTTAAAGTCTCATGTGCTTCAAGGCCTAGGGAAAAGATAGTGGGAGCCATATTTCTAAATACCTGGAAGAACAGACTGGCGGGTCTATGGGAGGTAAGTCATCTGGGGCTATACTTTCTTGTAGAAGCTGAGAAGAAGCGGGAGGCCAAGCAGCGGGCTAAGGAGGCGCAGGAGCGGGAGCTGCGGAAGCGGGAGAAGGCAGAAGAGAAGGAGCGTCGCAGAAAGGAGTACGATGCTCTTAAAGCAGCCAAGCGGGAGCAGGAGAAGAAACCCAAGAAGGAAACAAATCAGGCTCCGAGTATGTTTTCTCCTTTGCAGGGTTCTAGCAGGGCTGTGGTGGGAGACTCATTTTGCAGGCATAGGTGAGGGGGTGCACGAGCTGGCAATCTTTAGTCAGTACAATATCCCTAGGGCGTGGGAGCAGCTCTTGGAGGGTAACAGATGTGGGGGGGGAGGGTGCCCTCTAGGGGCTGAAGGCCTTGGCTGGTTTTTCTCCCTGCCCTGCATCACGTTTATGCACAGGTGTTTTCTTCAGGTGAGCACATACTCCCTGTAAGGGTTAGATTCCTAACCGGAGACAGATTGCATATGGCCAGGTTCCCCTTAAAAGCCCTTTGCATCATCCACGAAGTGCGCTGGACTGTGTTGAGCGCATGGCACTTCGGCAAGGCTGGCCCGCCTGTGCTTTTCTTTCCAAGTTGGCACACATCACTGTTTCTGGCTTGAACACCAAAGGAATCACATGCCTCTGTTCGCGGAGCCATGCTATAAAGGCGCACAGCAGCGGTTGCCTGAGTAGGTCCGGTTGAGTTTCTGCATGGATGTGGCTGCATGTTGTGGGAGGGTTGTGCTCCCCGTGGCCAGCAAGGACCCCTGTGAGGGCAGGGCTGTGTCAGGAGGCTGGCGGCCAGCTTGCCTATCCCCACTAGCCTTTGCTTGCCTTCAGCAAGTAGCCTAACCTCACCAACTTTTTGTTTTCTTGAGTAAAATGAGGTTCACACCTCCTTACCCAGGGTGGCGATAAGGTTGAGTGAGAAAGTCTCAGTGACAGAATCATGTAGTTCTTGGCTTGTGGGTGCTCAGTCAAGTGCCTGGAAATCTCAAAGCCAATTTTTCTCTCTAATTATAAGTGTAACATATGTCACTGCAGAGATTTAGAAAAGTTCTGTGTATCAGAAAATGGCACCCCCAGCAGGTAATCCCTGTTAACAACATGCATCTTATATTAACAACACTTAGTAAATCTCAAACCTGCCTTTCTCCAAAGGGGCAGCCCTCTCGCCACACAGGGTGCCTCCTAATAAACTCCTCCACTTGGCCCCAGGGGTCTGGGTAGTCACCATGCAGCAGAGAATTGGAGGTTGGGCCTGTGGGAACTGGACACCCAGAAATGAGTCCCCGCCTTTAATAAATGTTTCAGTCTCTGCACAATGAGCTTTTTTTTGAGAGTTTAGGTAGTCTTCAAAGTTTTCTCTTCAGGGCCTGGTAGTTTGCATTTGAGAAGAGGGGTGCCAGTGGATCTATGTTGAGACCAGCACTGATTGGTAGAATACTAGTGGGTCTCCCCAGCCTCACTGAACTTTTCTGTCTACTGTGAATCTCCCTCCAGAATCGAAGTCTGGCTCTCGCCCCCGCAAGCCGCCACCCCGGAAACACACCCGGTCGTGGGCTGTGCTGAAGCTGCTGCTGCTGCTGCTGCTGTGCGTGGCTGGCGGGCTGGTGGCTTGTCGGGTGACAGAGCTGCAGCGGCAGCCCCTCTGCACCAGCGTGAACACCATCTACGACAATGCGGTCCGGGGCCTGCGCAGCCACGACATCCTCCGGTGGGTCCTGCAGACCGATTCTCAGCAGTGAGCTCGTCCTCAACACACCTGCTGCCTCCCGGCCTTGGAGCTTGGATTCCTATGGAATTGGGTTCTGCTGGACACAACCTCTTTTTAGCGTCAGACCTACCTGCCGTCATCAAATGGCTGCTGATTGGTACTTGAGAACTCCTCTGTAGGACTTCTTTGTCCCTTAGTCAGGGTTCCCTGGTGGAATAAGGTGAAACGGGAGGTGGGGACAGTTACCTGCATGCCTGAGGAATAGCCTTGGGGGTGGGGAGAGGAAAAAACAGCCTTTTCTAGTTGTTCTACAAAGCTGTGTGAGGCAAGGCTTGTTTCTACTAAATGGTCAGCTGTCACTACATTTATACTTTTGTATGTCACCAACACTTTCTTTCATTCCTCCCTGGGCGGCCAGGGCAGATCAGGAGGCAGCGTGTTACTGGGGACAGGGGGATTTCCACACTCAGCAAATCTGGCATAAATTGGGAGGGAGGGCACATCTATTTTCTTAAGGACCTCAGACATTCAAACCTATTAACGATTAGAGAAAATCTCAGCCCATGAAAGGGACCAGAACCATTCATTCCAATCTAATACTTGAGACAGGGAAACTGAGTCCTTCCATGACTTCCCTGTGGTCTCCTAGCTTGAGGCAGAACTGGGCTCCCACTACAGAATCCTCTTTCCATCATTTTGCCTCTTTTACCATGTCCTGAGAACAGAACTCAGACCAGACTGACTCTTAGCCGTGAGTCTTGGGCAGCTTCTGCGGTGTGCTGGCCCAACTTACATGGCTTCCATCAAATGGGGACCGCCCAAGCTCTCTGCCTGTTTCAGCACATTCACTGCGGTTGCCAGTGGATAAGGAAGCAGTTCTGCCTGGCCAGGCCACACTGGTGACAGCAGTTAGTAGTTGGTGTGAATACATACCTCAAAGGCAGCCTAAAAACTCAAGCTTCATAGAAATTAAGATCTAAATTGTTTTCTAGACCTCTGACTATACCTGTAGCTCACGGGGAGCCAGTGGCATCAGGGGGCTCAGAAGTAGGGCCCTCTCTCTCGAAACTGACAGGTAGGGGCAGGTGGCTGTTCTCAGTCTGCCAGCTTCAGCTTTTCTCACTCTGGCCTCACCTTTCACAGCAGCTACATGAATCTGTTCAGAACAGAGAGTGGGTCCAGCCTCTCCTGATGGCCCATGTGGACAGGACTGCCACTTGTGATGTCCTGATCCTGAAAGAAACGACACGTTCTCCCCCGAAGAGAGCTCTGCTGCATAGGCCCACACCTTTCTCAGTCTCTACACATCCCTTTAGTCTTCCTCTAAACTCCAGAGCCATTGGTACAAATGCTTTATTGAAACTAAACATACAGTACGCGAGACAAGATTGAGAGAACAGAAGCCGGCACAGGGATCGGCTCCTGCGCCTGCCGACCCACTGCAGGCAGCTCGCGCGTGCGCTCTAGACTGGATGCTGAGGTTCTTTTGCATTTCTACATTATTAAATATGTGTCTGAGTGGTCTGGCTTTGTTCCTTTATGTCTGGCTGACTGGGGCAGGGGGCCCCTACATGGCACCTGATTTTTGCTACAAGAGGAGGAACATGCTGTGAAGGCAAGGGATTCTGTCCTGTGTTGACAGTTAAGGAGGCTGGCACAGATAATGAGGCCCAGGAAAGCTTTGTGGGACTGGCTCTGGGAGAACTTTCCATCCTTGGCCCTGGGGGCTAGCGTCAGTCCACACAGTCTAAAGAGAGATCTGGCTGCAGAGTGGTCAGCTGAAGGTAGATACGCCTGGACAGCTCTGGTCCAACACGGCGGGAGGTGGATGTCACACCTTCCCCACGGCGCACCTTTATGTCTGCAAGCAGATTCTGGCGCTCTTGCTCCGAAGAACACCTCCTATAAGCCTGGAAGTGGCAAATGACCTGTTATCACCGTCCAGTCTTCCCTTGCCCATGAATGAGGACAGCAGGGGGCAGTAAGCTTGGGGTGGGGGGGCTGAGAACCTGTCGTCCCTAGGTCACTCAAACCACGGATCTCTGCAGACCTGCAAAGGCCTCCCAGAGCCATCCACTGGAAACCTGGAGTCAGGCCACAGGGCACTGGGCAGCATACCTGGAGCAGGAGCTGTGGGGAGGGATAGGCGTCCACAACAGCGCTGGCCATCTCCAGGCTGACACGGTTCAACTGCTGAATCTGTCTCTTCCACACCAGTGCAAGTCCCCTGCCAGTGCGGTCCACCTTTGCCCCTCCAGCCCAGTCACTCTCCAGGCAGAAGGAGAAGCTCGTCTGGTCTCGGAGCTGCCTGCAAACAGCACAAGCAGTCATTTTCCTGCCCTGTCCCAACTGGGAACTTAAAAGCCCTCCCCAGCACTGACCAACAGTGCCCCAGCGTGGGGGCAGTTTTGAATCTACATGAGCGCTCACTTTGTTCCCAAGCAGTGCTTGTTGCTGATCCCTTTAATCATAGCCTCTACTGTCAGGAAACACACCAGAAAACTAGCAGGTCTGCTTATACTGAGATTGGGTTGTGAGGCCATGGACAGAGGCAACTGGGATCCTAGTTCTGGGGCTTCTAATTTGCTGGAAGCTGGACCCATGTCTTCAGGCCTCACCTCAGGTGTCTTGGGTATAAAATGAGGGA
>NW_004567118.1:7902623-7914945 GCF_000260355.1 Condylura cristata | reverse complement strand
GGGTCAGGAGAGGTCTGCCACACCATGTGGTCACCCCGGGGCAGGCGGGAATCGAACTCATGCAGAAGCGGCTTTAGATTCTCAGTGCTGTGCTTTAACCCGCTGCGCCACCAGGGAGGGCCTGAGGTCCCTTCTAATTTAAAATTCTAGGAACGCTCCTTGTGCTGCGTAGCTAAAACAGTGCTTTGTGAAGGTTTACCAGTGTGACTTGATCTGAGATGGATTCTGGTGACTTGGTCCACGGGTGAGCTTGTGCCAGCTTACAGAAAGCACTAGCACATAGGCTGAGGCAGAGTATCTCACAGAGAATGGGCTGGAGGACACTGCAAGAATCCCCAGTGAGAGGTCAGCTCCTGCCTCAAACATGAGTCCATGGACTGGCAACAGTACAGGGGGAAAGGACATGAGGGTTCCAGAGCCACATTCAGAACATGGCTGGGCGGCGAGCCAGGCCTTGCTGAGGGTACTCACTTGAAGGGTGCCTCGGCCACCGCCTTTGTGAATGCACATGCCAAGTCAGCCAGCTCTTTCCAGCTCTGCACAATTCGAGCCTGGGCTTCTGTGTGTAGCTGCAGATCCACCAATGCCTAAGATCCAGAAGCAGAGGGACTGGGTGAGACCAGGGTCTCTGAGGTTCGCCTCTCTCTGTTCACTGAGTTGCACCCCAGCCCCCTGGCTCCCTTTAGGCCCTTTGCTCCCCTCTCCCAGCAGGCATTTTACTCTCAGTAGGAGATGTGACTCAGGCGACAGTTCTTACCTCTTCCATATCTACTCTAGATACCACAGACCCTGTGCTGGGCTCTGGTTGTCTCTGCTGCTTCTCCTTGGCCTGTTCTCTCTCTGCCACTCCCTGTTTCCTTCTCTTTGGCGGATGTGGAGCACTGAAGCAGGGGAGAAAGTCAAGGGCAGCAGCTCCAGGCTGAGCTGAGGCAGAAGAGAAAGACGACAGGACCAAAGAATCCCATGGGCTTTGTCGGGGCCCAGAGCTAGGAGAAGTGAGTCTACTCCTCTTGATCCAAGAGCTGCCCCCTTTAATGCTAAGTCTCCAGGACAAATGCAAACCTGAAGTACTTCTCCTGGTCCAGAATCACCAATGACAGCGCTTTCCCTGATGTCCTGGCTGTGATGTCAGCTACAAAGCTCCGAAGTGTTTCCTTCTCCCTCTCGGTGCTGCTCAGACTTCCCTGCATGCAGAAGCAGAATCTGCACTGGTGCTTTGCTCTCTAGTCAGTTGGCCTGTCCTGGGTCTCGGCACTCACCTTTCAGGCTCTGCGTACCTGCTTGAAGTTGTAGATCATGGACACAAAGACCTCTGCCAGGAGCAGCACCAGGACCGAGGGCTCTTCCACCCAGCCCTCTTCTCCATCCTGCCAAAGGACCCGGAACCCAGCAGGGGGAGGCAGGTCAGCAGGTGCTCAGCACCTGTGAGAAAAACCCAGGCTTTCTGGGTGAATGAGCCCCCCAAGCCCCCCGTCAACAGTCAGTCTGGCCTGTTTTGTGGTATCCTTTTTCTTCCGCATGCAACCATGATGGCAAGAGATAAGCCACGATCCTATCCCCCAGCCCTTGGTGTACATCACAGCTCAGAGGCAGCAGGAAAGGAAGGCCCATTTCAGCTGAAATGGGTGGAGGGGGAACTGCCAACTCCCCCATACATTTTGGAAAGGGGAATGGAAGGCAAAGCAATTCTTTCAAAGGACTGGTACAAATAAGTAACCCTGGTCTGAGGGTAGACGCTAAGTGAGATGTGTGACCCTCACAAACATACGTTTTGTGAGATAACGACAAGAATCCTAAGGGCAACTCCAGTCTATGCGAGCACCTCCTCTTCACCATAGCTGGGATGTCAACAAAGCCAAGGCTGTCTCAATTTTGCCACAGTAGTGTTATGGAGTGACTGTGGAACCCAACTTCTGCAGAGTTTTGGTTGTGGGAACTGAATGAGGCTGGCGGCCAGAGAGCACAGTAGACACAATCAGAGAAACAAAAGCCCAGGCCCAGGTTGCAGGGACGTCTGAGTGGGAGGAGGGCTGGGTTCTACTTCCTGCCCACACCGCACCAATGGGCCATGCTTCCCGACAAGGCTTTCCAAACCTCTCGGAGCTGAGCCTCAGTTTCCCCATCTGTGACATGAAGCTCAGAATTCCTTCCTTACAGGATGACTGCTACTGAAACACGGGAGGGAATGCAGAAGTGCTTGAGGCTAAACTGCTATTGGATATAAAGTCTGCCGACACCCCAAATTATAGGTGTTTAATTGCCCTGAAAATTAGGAGAGCTAACAAGAGAGGGGAAAAGCCTTCACGTTTCATCTCTAGACTCCTGCAAATGACGGGTACAGTGTTCAGATCTGCAGGCAAGAGGAGTGGCAGGCGCAAGAGGCTGTAGCGACTAGAAGTCGATGGGACCAAACAGCCTGCTCACTCCCCAAGCTCAGAGGGCGAGCACTAGGATTCTGGGCAGTCTCCCCTGCCGAGAAGGTAAGCTGCACAGCCACGTCAAAGGTCTGATGCTCTCTGGCTAGGAATGGCCTGCGGGGAGCTGGAAGGAGACTGGAGGGAGAGGGGAGTAGCAGCAGGGTGCTGCCTTCCGGGATCCCTTCCCTGGGGTCACCTGCGGCTGCCACACGCCACTGCTGGAGATGAAGCCTCTTGCCGGGTGTTCCTCTCCACACTGGCCTCTTTCCCCTCCTGCACTCGGTAATTACTTCCTCCCATCATCCTTTCAGGCCTACGCATGGCAACAGCTAAACCAGTGGTTCCCAACCAGGGATGATTTTTCCCACAAGAGATGACTGGCAATGTCTGCAGGCATTTTCAGCTGTCACGACTGGGAAGGCTGCCGTTGGTATGCAGTGGGTAGATGCCAGGAATAAACATTCTACAACCAATAGTCAGTCCCCGTAACAAAGAACTGTCTGATAAGACAGCAACAGTGCCAGAGGTGGAGAACCTGGGTTACGCCGTCACTACCCTCAAGTACTGAGCTGACCCTCAGAGTTGCCGGGACCCTGCCCACGCCTGGAAAATAGTCCCTTCGTTAAATTCTCCTCCAAATCTCCTGAGTGTGCCATCTGTTTCCCTGCTGGGGCCATGACTGACAAACATCTTTTTGACTAAAAGCATATTTCTCCTGTACACTAAGATGGGGCGGAGAGGCGAGCTCCTACCTCAGCCAGACCAGCCCCTCTTCTCCAGGTAACGCTGCGAGGCACTTCCTGCGCCTCAATCACACAGTGGCACTCCATGGACTGCAGCGCTCCGAGGAGCTGGCCCCCACCTTCCATCTGCAAAAGCACTGCAACAGATGGGGAAGAGGCTGTCAGTGGGTGGCCCAGAAAGCAGGTAACTCAGCCCCAGGTAAAGACAGGTGCTGGGAGGACCTGGATCGAGCACCACGACAATGTGCTTTAGGCACTCCTCTGGCCTCTGGGCTTTCAGCCTCGGAGCCGGTGCTGCCTTCTTCCCTTCTCGTCTCAGGGTGCTTTTCTTCCGGCTCGTTTGTTCTTGGGGCTGGTCTCCTTCTGTGATTCTCCTCTGCACCTTCTGACTAGGCTTGCTTCTCTTCTGAGGTGAGGAGGCCTGGGCATTTGTGTTGGTCACTGTCCAGCTTTGGCACCGGACAGGGCAGGTGGCTTGGTAGGCTGGAAGCTGGTGGCATGGATCAACTACTGAAGAGGGCTTGTTATTGAATGCAAGTCTCTCTGAGGTGGCTTGGAGGGGAACATCAGGACTCTTTGGAAAAGGCTGCTTTTTCCAGTCATGTGCTGCGCCTTCATTTATTTTGTTTGGAGAGTCCGAATCCTCAGGACTCAGTTGCTTGTGGGTCAAAAACTTGCAAGCAAGCCTCTTAGCCAGGGGAACAAATTCCTCCTCACCCTCACTTCCACTGCTTAGCACCCTGACTGGCTCTGTTTGTGTGACAGTTTGAGATGTGTGGGGGGCAGATGGTGGGTCTTTCAACCTTGGTGATGGAGGACAAGAGGTCTCCGAATCTGAGGTGTCTAACACTACAATCTTCTCCTTCTCAGGGTGGCTTCTCTTCGTTGAAGCTGGTTCCTTCTTAAGGAAGGTAAATATTGGCAACTCCTCAGAGTCACTATCGCTGGATTCCAGCAAGAACGGTGACTTCTTCAGATCCATCAAATTCAATTTCTAAGAGAAAGAAAGATGACACACAGACTGTAACACTGAATTCAGTCCACTGGACATGTTCTAAGGACAAGCTTTATGGGGAAAAAATTGAGATTAAAAACAAACAAATAAAAGAGAAACAGGAAAAGACAAGGTTCCAGCACACTTGACCTAGAATTTGGAATAGTTATGCTGTAGTCTAATGGGAGCCCTCAAGTCCTTTCTAGCTCAAGCTGAGCTATAAACAAAGTGGGGGGTTACTACTGCAAACTTTTTAATGGATAGTAACAAGACTCAACAACACTCCCTTTTGCTCTCTGAATTTGAAATGGAGATGCCAAAAGTCATCCTTAAGTGAGAAGCAATCTGGATACCATAAAATTCACTTTATACAGTTCAGAGGCCTCCCTGGTGGCGCAGGGGTTAAAGACAGCATTATGAAGGTTATCTCCAGCCACTGCAGCATGAGCTCAATCCCCAGCCAGAGAGCTGGCCCACAGGGTACAGCAGACGGCTCCTGTCTCCCTGGTTGCTCCCCTCAGCAGTGTATTTCAGTTAATTCACCTGTTCTGCTCCTCACTCTGTCTTTGGTGAGTCCTCTCACTTCACCCTTCTGCCCCCCCAACACTTGTATGCATAAATAAATAAATCTTTAAAAAATGCAGTTCAGGCCCTCCCTGGTGGCGCAGAGGGTTAAAGTACTGCACTAAGAAGCTAAAGCCACTTCCGCATGAGTTCGATTCCCGCCTGCCCCGGAGGTAACCACATGGCGAGGCAGACCTCTCCTGTCCCGCCCGCTGCTCCCCTCAGCAGTGTACTTCGTCGATCTGCCTGTTCTGCTTCCCGCTCTGTCTCTGGTGAAGCCTCTCACCCTCCACAAGCCTCTCATTGGCCTGTACCCCAGTTCTGTACAAATAAATAAATAAATCTTTAAAAAAAATGCAGTTCAGTGGTTTTTAGTTCGTTCACTAGGTTGTGCAACCTTCACTTCTCCCTAATTTCAGAATATCTGATAACCCTGAAAGGAAATCCCATAGCTGTCATTCACTGCCCGGTCCCTGTCCCACCAACCCTCAGCAACATGGAATCTACTTGTCTATATGGATTTGCCCTCTGGCATACCGCATTAATGGAATACACAACAGCACGCTTGCAAATTTCATTTAAGTTGTAGTGCTGGGTCGTGTGCAGGAGTCCTCCTTTGGTCACATATTTAATGACACCATTGGTGTGACCAGAGATAAGCCAGATAACATTTCTGGGCTCCGGTTTTCCAGTAAAACCAGGATAATAACAACTGTGAGAAGTAAAAGAAACTATGCGTCTTTTACAGCGCTCGGCAGAGCAGCATAGTCTCTGGCACATCACAAACGCTTAGAAATATATAAAGAACGATTAGGGAGGGCGCTCATCCTTGCCCGCTCCAGGGCCTCGGTAGGTTCACAGCGCCGCGGGCCGGCTCCGCTCCCGTCAGGGCCGCACCAGGCCGGGGCGGTGAGTCCACACGGCGCCAGACCCCGCCTCCCCGCCGCCCCACCACGGCCGGGGTACCCCAGAAGGAGGCCCCCACCTGCCAGCCGCGCGCGCCGGCAGCCCGAGCGCTCACCCGCAGCGTCTCCCGCCGCCCATTCAACCGCCACGCAGGACCCGGAAGTAGATCTCAGGAAGCGGAAGCCGAAGTCTTCTGACACCGGAAGCAGGTGTAGGGCAAATATGGCGTCGGCGGTCCTGGCGCTGAGGGCACGCACAGCTGGTAACCAGACGCGGGGGCCATTGCGGGGGAAGAGGTGGAGGCGGATGGCGCCCCCGCGGAAACCTGGGGGGTGGGGGCTGGCCCCTCCGAGACCGTACTACTGCGTGGAGGCGGTGTGGGCGGCAGCTGGAGCGGGTCACGTGACGGATCTGGCCGCCTGAGGGTGGTACTTTGAGAAGCACGTGCCTCTCCCTCACTTGAGGGCCAGGTAGTTTCCTTCCAGTTGTGAAATTGACGACAGGAAAGCTCTGCTGCTCTGGCGGGTTAGGATAGCGAAGCTGGTTAGGAGTGCGAGTTGGTCCCGAAACAGGTAGGCTGGAGGAACAGAGACCTAGGTCCTCAAAACACCGTCTCAATTTTCTGGGCAATATGCTCAGTTTTTATGGCAGTGTGCCCGGCAGGAGAAGGGTTTCGGTCTCAGCCCTCCTGTTGCAGGAAGTTGGTTAGCGACAGTCCCTCCCCTGCGGCGATGGCCTCCACGCAGTTCTGGCCTGTGTTACACGAAGGACAGGTGATGTGGCCCAGGACCCTGGTCTCTCATTTCATGCCTGCCCTCTTTCAGTTCTCAAAGGCCGGTGGTCGGTTTTCAAACTGTAGAATTGGGTGAAGTCCTTCCTTGCCAGCTCTCACCAGGCAAGGCCTCCTGTCATCCTTTGGGTCTCAACTTTGATGTTACCTCTGTAGAGACCTTTCCTGGCCACCCAACATTCACAAAGACACGTGCACATTTTTTGTACTACTTATGTGCTTATTTATGGCCAGACAGAACACCCAGAAGGTAGAAACTGTCTTTTGAGACCCCCATCACCCACCACTGTCTGGCACAAAGACAAACCACAATTTGTGGAACCAGAGGGTCAGCTTTTGCTGCAGTGTGTCAATGTCAGTAACTCATTTTTAGATGTGAGAGGCACAGAACAGTGCCTGAGCTCGCTGTTGTTGAAACCTTCCAAGACAGGAGTTCTCATAGCTCCCTAAAATAGCCTTGAGGAACCTCCCAGCACCTACCTCACTCCTTCCCAGTTGTTTTCGCCGACAGATGAATTGAAAAGGCATGAATTATCACAAAGCACAACTCTGGTCACTTTGCCCCTGGACAGGCCGACACAGTGGGCCCGTCACTTTGGCCCTTCACTCTCAGGGCCAGAGTGGACGCCACGCTGGGCAGCATCTTGCCCAACAAGAGACAGCATGGAGTGACTTCACCCAATTTTGCAGTTTGAGAAACCAACTGTTGGTCTTGTGTGAATTGAAAGAGGGCAGGAGTGAAGATGAAGAAACCAGAGAAGCTGTGATAGCCCTGAGGAGAGACTTAGCCAGCAAGTTAGCAGTGAACTTGGAGGCAAAGGATGGATGTGAGAGCTATTTTGGAGGCAGACTCCAGAGTTTGCTGGGGAGCTGGGTACATGAGGTAAGCAAGGGCAGGAATCTGCAGTGATTCCTGGTTTCTGCTTGAGCAGCTGCCTGGGTGGTGGCACCGTTTACCTGGAGGACATGATTGCCATTGGGCACTTTAGGACGAGCATGCAGAGCAGCTTGACAGGCACAGGGTGTGGGTCCCCTTGGCTGGACTTCTGCTTGCTGGAAAAGGCCGAGCCTTCTGGATGGCAGGAGCCTGTGGGCGCCACCCCCAGAGGAGCTGTTGTGTTTGTTTACAAGTGGCTGGCGTGCAGTGGATGGGTGGGTAGCTGAGAAAGTGGTGGGCAAAGCTGAAGCAGGTTTCTCTGGGTGTTCTGTTGCTGGCTTCTGTGGTCTGGCCCCTCCATGGGCCGTGGAGCCTTGAGGGCGTGGTGGGGAGTGAGGCTGAAACAGCCAGTGTGGTGTCCTGTGTCTCTGATGTGTGTTTCTTGACAGGGCTGAATGTGTCGGGATCTAGGGTAGATGGTGTTTACATTTTCCCATCAGTATTTTGCTCCCCTCACCCCCTCCTCCCAGGGCCACTCATACACTTCATGCATGCTTACACCATAAACACTGCAAGCAATGACTTGTCCACTGTCCTGGGGAAAGGCCAGTGGCTTCCAGACATTCCCTGAAAGCCCACACAGTCAATGCATAACTGCACATGTTTTTCTCCCCTCGCCTGTCCCTCTCAGTGTGCCAGATGGCCTTGTGATGGGAAGCATCTCTGTCTGAACATTTCTGTTGTCTCTGCAATTGCAGCCCTGCTGAACCCCCCTCAGGTGGCAGCTCTCGCTGTCAGATGCGCATCCAAGAAGACAGGAGGCAGCTCCAAAAACCTTGGTGGAAAGTCACGAGGCAAACGCTACGGCATCAAGAAAATGGAGGGTGAGGCTGTGCCTTGCTTTTCGGTTCCCGGCTGCGCCCTGCTCTGTTGGCCTCTGCGTCCCTTTGAAACGCAGGAGAATCACGCTGGTGGCTGATCCTGTGCTCTCTGCTTTGCTCCCCTGCGCATTTGGCTCTGGCTGAAAGGGACCGAGGCTGGTGGCGGGGAAGGGGCCTGGAGAAGATCACGTAGACGTCAGACTTCTCTCCATGGGACTGGGGAGGGGGCAGGCCGCTCGGTAGACCCTCTGGGGGGTGGTTTTTTCAGGGGCAGCTCAGAGGCTGGGTGGGAACACGCAGCAGCTGGCTATACTGCGCCTCACTGGGACTCAGGGCCATATCCTGTGGACTCTCTTCCAGGTCACTATGTTCATGCTGGCAACATTCTGGCAACTCAGCGCCACTTCCGCTGGCACCCAGGCGCCCATGTGAGTTGCTCGGGGGCTCCCCCAGTTTTCCTTTTCTAGGACCTCTTCTCCACTTACCTAAGCACAGTAATAACAGTAACGACTACCTTATTGGGTGTTTGCCAAATGCCAGGCATTGTGCTGGTTCCTGGGCTCCATTATCCCATTTCATCCTGCACCCATCCAGTGAGGTGGCAGGCACCATCTCTGTTTTACAGATGAGGTGCCAGAAACGGAGAGTAGAGAGTCCAAGTGCCAGAGCTGGGAATGGAACCAGTCCAGTTTTGCCCGGAAGAGCATTTGCCTAGTTCTTTGGTTCGTTATAACCCTCAGTTCTGGAAGACGATGACTAGTGAGGAGGAGGATCACTAGTGACTCAAGATATTTTCTCAATCTTGGGAAACTAATTTCAGTTTATTCGGTTTTCCTTGTTTCTAAGAATTCCTTTTTGCTCAAAGAATGCTTGAGTTTTTATAAAATAGAATCCCCCCAAAATTAGGTCCATACCAGGTAGGAATTTCAGTTTCAGCTAGTTGGAATTATTTTCTGGAGTAGGAAAGTTCTCTGTTAACATTGATCTATACTATGCTCACATGCTGTGCAAGCATTTGTTTTGTATTCAATTCCCCCTCTTCTCTGGTTTGGGACATTTTAGTAGGTACAGAAAGACTGATAGTAACCAGGACTCTTTCAAAATGCGCATCGTATGTGAATTGATTGCACATGTAAAATTTTTTTTATTAATATAATAGTTAATTTTTACATCATTTTGTGCATTTTTTCATCTCAGTTGTAATCCCTGTGGAGAGCCCACTTTTTAATCAGAAAAATGTTGAATAATGCTCGACTGCCTGGGTGAAAATTAATACACACGCAGTCTCAAGTTCTAAATGAGAATTACTGTCATACAATTAAAAGATTGTCTATATAATACACAGCTAATGTAATCTCATTGCTCATATGTCTTGTCTGAAAAACAGAGGTTTAGAAGTGGTACCTGCCTCACACGGTGGGAATTAAGTGAGTTACTGGATATACAGGGCACAACATACTCAGTCAGTACTAGCTGGTGTTGTTATATCTTACTGCACATCATCCATACAGCTTGGCATGTACTTTCCATGGGGCCTAAACTTCACAGATAACTATGTAGGTGAAAGTGAATATTAAACTAGAGCTTAATCTGCAAATTTCAGCCTTTTTTAAGTTTAAGTGAAACAAGTCCCCAGGGCAGGGATTAGGGCATTTTGCTAGTCCGGCTTGGGGGTTTGTATGGCTTCTGGCCAGCGGCACAGACACAGTCCAGGTGTCAGTGCCGAGGGGCTGAGCCTCTACCAGGACTGGCTGTTAGAGTTTTCCCCCCACCTTCTATTGCAGCCAGCCTGGAAGTAAAGCCAAGAAAGTGCCAGTTAGTAGGGAGGGGAACCCCGGTTGGAGTTTTTTGAACCCTCTCCTTCAGCTGCAGGACCTGGATCTTCATGAGAACTTCCTCCAGCTGATCAGGTGTGTGTTGCAGGTCGGGCTGGGGAAGAGGAAGTGCCTGTACGCCTTGGAGGAGGGGGTAGTCCGCTACACGAAGGAGGTCTACGTGCCCAGTCCCAGCAACGTGGAGGCTGTGGACCTGGTTACCAGACTGCCGAAGGGCGCTGTGCTCTACAAGACCTTTGTCCACGTGGTTCCTGCCAAGCCTGAGGGCATCTTCAAGCTGGTGGCTATGCTCTGAGCTCTTGGCTGAGGCTATTGGACAGATTGGAATCCAGTTGACAAGAGGGTGGCACTAGAAGTGAAGAGTTGGGTGCCAACTTGTCCCACGGAAGTCTGATGGGAAGATGGAAGTGATCGACTGTGAACCCTTTGGGAGACCTGCCTTGGGGCCAAAAATAAAGTTAATAGGGCTCATCAATCTGTGGTACTGGGGCGACAAACCTAGAGGAAGCTGCTACCTGATTTGTTGGCCCTGGCCCTTGTTCCCTAGTGCACACCCAGGGGAACCTCACAGCAGGCAGGACTGTCAGTGAGACAATAAACAGAGGGAACTTTGTGTTGAGGGGGAACTGGGGAAGGAGGGGAGGAAGAGGAGACGGTCGGGTCAGGGTGGGGGCATTGCTCCCCTTGAATCCCGCAGAGGCAAGGCTCTGGGAAAGTGGGGGGTTCCTTGAGGTTGGGAGAGGAAGCAGTATGGTCATGCCCCTTTCCCGGAGGCATAGTCATGGAGCTGGGCAAGAGTCCCAGAAATGGCTACATGCAGCCCCCTCCCTGCCTGTCCCTATAGGCCCATCTATCCTGGAATGAGGCAGGTCCCTCCAGCGAGAAGGCAGAATACAGACAAGTGGTCATCTCCGCCACGGGAGACCACATGCATATTCTTCTCTGGTTTATCTCAAATCAGCAGCAGCAAAGAATCTCACTTTAGGAATACTCATTTGAGGCCGAAAGTGGTTGTCATGACCCGAGGCTTGGCTTCGAGTAGAAGAGTGAGGGAGAAAAAATCTCAGCTGGCTCCGACAACTTATTCCTGGCAGCTGGGGTAGGCAGTGTTGGCTGCAGCCCCAGGGAGGGGCTGGTAGCGCCTAATGCTTCCTCCAGGGACGCAGGAGGGCAGGCGCTCAGGGCCGGCGGGCAGAGAGGCTCCCGCTTCAGGAGTTCTGCCTTGAACTCACGTTGCAACCTCCTTGATAGAAGTACCTGGGCTTACTGAGGTTCAGCTTGGCGCGTTTCTCACACGGTCTGTACCAAGCTGGCTGGTGGGGCGTGTCCACAGGCTCAGTGCTGTCGCTGTCTGTCCCCTGCAGAATCAGGAAGGGACAGGCAGGTGGAGGCTGCTCCCTGCTACACGGAGACATTTCCTGGCCAGGACGGGTGGGTGGGCAGAGCCCAGGTGGTCCTGGCAGTGGCCTCAGAGCCGCCTCAGCTTGGTGATGGCTGGAGGAGTAGGGAAGGAGAGCCATTAGCAATCCCTGGGGCCCAGTCAACCATAAAATACACAAACCCTGTTTTGGGGGTGCTCCTCTCCCCACTGATGGTCCTTCTTGGAAAATACCAGAGCTCTATGCTGTAGGCACCCCGGGAAACCCTGGCCAGAGCAGACTGAGCCACAGGCTTGTGCTGGACTGGTGTTTGCCTCCGCCCAGGAGGTGGAGCTCTCCATCAGGAATGCCCTTTTCCTGGCTGCTGGGCTCTAAGTGAACTCAATATATAAAAGGATGTGAGAAAAGCCCAGTTCCCCAGGGCACCCAAGACTGGGAGAGCTGAGCACGTACCTTGGCAGGCGTGGCCAAGCTCTATAGCTGGCTATGCTGCTGTGCGCTTGTGGCCAGGCAGGTGAGTGCATGGACGGGGCAGCCACATGGGGGACGGCAGCTGACGCACAGCACCCAGCACGCCCGGCCCACCTCCCCTCCTCAGACTGGGACTTCCCTCCAGAGGTGGGTGCCACTGGGCCGGTCTAGGGCCAGCTGGGCATGAGGGCAGAGGAAGGGGCAGGCAGCCCCCTTTCTGCTGCTGCACCACCTCCGTGCGGCACCGACACAAGGCGAGGGAGAGCAGCGTGGCTTTACCCCGGCTCCCTTCTGCCAGGGATGTGGGTGAGGGGCGTTGACAGAGGTCAGGGGCAGGACAGACACCTTAGAACAGCAGGCAGGGAAGACCCACTGCCAGTTGTTTGTTCTGGTCACTACCGTGCTGCCACCTAGTGTCCCGCAGAGGGCGCCCCGTCCCCAGAGGCCCCTCAGCCTGGGAAGGGC
>NW_004567118.1:7899619-7902393 GCF_000260355.1 Condylura cristata | reverse complement strand
GGTCATTGGGGAAGAAAAGGACTGTCCCTGGGCTCTCCCCCTCTCTAAAGCAATTATTGGACTCTAGAGCTTGGCCAGTTTCCCACCGCTGGAGGATGTCAAAGAAAGCTCTAGACCCAAGCCTGCAGGCTGAGCTTTCCTGCTGAAAAAACAGGGTGTGGTGGTGGTAGTGGTGAAGGGATTGAGAACAAGGTTGGCCAGGCAGAAAAGCTGCACTCGTGTTCCCCTTACAAGCTGGACAGGAGAACAGCTGGGAGAGAAGGGCCTGCACCCTGAGCCTGCCCTCTGAGCCTGTCAGGCGCCCCTGAGCCTGTGTACTGGCTGCCCCACAGTGCTGTTAACTGGGGCTCAGACAGGGCACCGGAGCAGTGGGGTGGGCGGGCTCCGTAAATCACGCAGCCTGGGGGAGCTCTGGGCCTAAGCTGGAGCTGGCTGCACCTCACACCACAGCTCAGAGTCCAGCTGGGACCCTGACCCATGGGGCAGCGTTTCAGCCCAGTACCTAGGCCCAGGTGAGAGGGGGAGGCTCCCTGGGTGTCTTTGTGCAGAGATAATGCAGGCGCACAGCACTCTCCAGACAGGAAGCCGGAGCTGGCTGTAATGGGGGTGCTTGAGGCCTGGGGCTTTTTGAAACCTTGATGGCTGCTAAGCCAGAAGAAACTGTTTGAAAAGCAAGTAAAGTGGGAGCTTGATTTACTTTCTCAGTGAGGCTTGTTCCTTACAAAACACCAGAAGGAGAGGAGTGATTCAAATGACCAGCATCTCTACTGTGTCCCTCCTGGGAGGGTCTTTGAGTCGCTGGTGTAAGTGATAGGTGGTCTGTTCCCAATGTTAATGGGATACCTGTTTGGAAGGAAGTGGGCCTTCCTTACTCAGGAGATTTTTGTGTGTGTGTGTGTGTGTGTGTGTGTGTAGCTTATCAGAATAGATTTCTGTATCTTGGTGTGTGTGTGTGAGAGATAATTTCTGTGTCTTGGGGTGTTTGTGTGTGTGTGTGTGTGTGTGTGTGTGTAGCTTATCAGAATAGATTTCAGTATCTTGGTGTGTGTGTGTGAGATTGATTTCTGTGTCTTGGGGTGTGTTTGTGTGTTTCACACTGTCCTGGACCAGTCACTGAGCACCTATAGAAGCACACACAGACCTGACCCATCTTTGCTTAGACTGAAAAACTGAAATGCTCACCCCTAGCCAGGCCTTTTCTCTGGGCCTCTCACTGAAATCTTGGCCATTATCCCTTGAAGATATGTGTACAAGCCTTTATGTTCCAGCAGGCTGCGGGGACTGCCTCAGTTCTGATCCACCTTTCATTCCCCCATGGTGCATTGTTCTGAAGAAACACTACTTCTGCTGTCATTGAGCAGAAGCTGCATAGGGGCCCCCTGGGGCCAGGGGCCATGCTGCTCTCCAGGCAGAGGAGTGAATTTCCATAATCCTTGGTCAGTGTTGTCAGTCCAGGAAATTTTGTTCAGCTGTCTGCACTCTCCCTCTCCACTGGCTGTGTGATTTGGGAATATACCTGTGCTGCTTCCAGCCCCCAGGTGCATGCCCCCATTGAGTAAATGGCTCCCTAGGGATGGAGGAACTCCTACACGCATGAAGCAAGGAATGCTTGGCTTTTGCTCACCTTCCAGGAGGAGGAGGATGCAGGTGGGGTGGCCAAAAGGAATTCTCAGCAGCACCAGGGTCTGGGGCTGCTTCCCAGCGTTCCTTTGGAAACTGAAGCTCACAAGCTCCTCGCTGATTCTGGACTGACAGGCACAGGAGTAGGGAAATGACTTCTGGAGTTAGCCCCAGGTCTGAGCTGCTGCACTGGTCCAGGCCAGCAGCGGAGGCCTGAACCTACCAATTAAGCATTCAGGGAGCTTATTACCCTAGTGAGCAGGTCTGCTCACTCCCTTTCCCCAAGGCTTAGCAGAGACAAAAATGGCACTTGGGAGCCATTATTCTTCCAAAGTGTAGGTTTCCGGGGTGTAGCCAGAGGAAGGAGGGCACACCTCCATGAGGAGTGGGGGAGTCAGGGGAAGATTGAGCTAAGGAGCTTTGGCTGTGGGAGGAGCAGTGAGAGCACATGGAGCCCTGATTTGGGGAGGGCTGAGCTAAGACTGGGTCCAGGGCCTTGAAAGCCTCCCCCCTCCACCTGTCAACCTCCCTCTGAGCTCTTGTCCCCAAGACTTCCTTGTGGCCCCCCCCATCTGCAGGCCCCGCCCACCCTATCCTCAGTGTTTTCTTTCTGAGTCAGGACCCTATACCCAGAGTGAAAAAAAAGTCTCTGACATCCCCAGACCCTCACTGTCCAGCTCTACTTTTGTTGAAAATGGGCGACTGCCCCCTGCACATCCTAGCCTTGAAGGACTGTGCTGAGGCTCAGAGGATCTGCCCATCCCAGAGCTGAGGGCACAGGGCAGCCTCTGTGGGCAGGCCACAGTGGGGGAGGACCTCTGGGCAGGGCTGGGTGCAGGCCTGAGTTGCAAAGGTTTCAGGGCCTGGGAACTCCCAGGAGGCCCTGAGTGAGGCAGAGAGAGCCATGCAGGGCGGCTGGGCAGAGTGCTGGGGCGGCCAGGCTGCAGAGAGCCCATTCTTCACCAACCGCGGCTTCTCCAAGAGCCACATCATCTGGCCCCTAGCCTGGGACAGTCTGGGCTGCGGCGCTGTGCACGCACACGCGTGTGGGCGTGTGCCATGTGAGTGCGTGTGTGCACAACTGCGTGTGCCTGTGTGTTCAGCCCCACCCCGGGCTCATGTGGCAATGCCCCTCAGCTTGGCCCTGGCCTCCT
>NW_004567118.1:7894440-7895469 GCF_000260355.1 Condylura cristata | reverse complement strand
CTCACCCTCTCCGCCTCGGCTGTACCAAGGGGTGTGCTCGATGTTTCCACCAGAAGAGCCAAGAGCACAAGGAGAAACAAATCCAGCCCTTGTCTGCACTGTGGAGAGGGGAAGGGGAGCGATGGCCGGGCCCCTGCCCTGTCCCCTTTCCCGCTGCTCTCTTCTCGGACACCCACCTGCTTCCTGCTTCGGGACCCAGGGGGAAAGGCCCAGCTGGGAGCATCTGCAGGGCCCTAGCTTTCCCATGCCACCCTGGCATAAAGTGTGGGGCTCACAGCTTTGCCGCATCAGGGTACCTTTACAGAGCTCACAGCTCTCATGTGTACAAGCCTGTTTGGACTATTCTTCCCCCAGGTACCTACAAAAACTGGCTCTGACTCTCTAACCATCGTATTTCAAATTACATCCAGACTGCAAAGCACTCCCCTCCCTTCACTGAGAGAAAGGAGGGCGCTAACAGTGTGTGCTCACGGGAAATGCTCACAGGGGAAGGGAGTGACCAGGCCAGCTGAAGGTCCCTGACCTGGAGGCCTCAGTCCCCAGAGGCAACAGCTACACTGCCCAACACTCACCTGTTGGAGGCCGGCCAGCAGGCCCAGCCGCAAGGTGGGTCAGAGGCCCGCACCGCGAGTCAGACATCCTGGCATGGCGGCCAAGGAGCATCTGTGTTTGTAGGGGAAGGAAGGGAGCATGGGGCCTCCGCTAAGTCCCTACACCTGTGCCCCTCCCACCAGAGGGGCGGAGCTTTGCGCCTGAGGACAGACTGTCCCAGCGGCTGAGCCTGAGGAAGGGGAGGGGATTCGACTGAGTTTGGGAACTGGGAGGTAGAACTGAAACAAACAAATAAATAGATGCATAGATAAATAAGTAATAAAAATTGTGTGGTATATTCAGGACAGCTGAGCTCTACCTCCCAACCCCCAGCTCCTCCACCCCAGCCGTGGGACGGCCTGCTGAGGCCCGACCTGCGGGGAACTGGGGCCCGGGAAGTCCCTTCTCACCGGACTGCTGCGGGCGGAGGTCAGGGAC
>NW_004567118.1:7891951-7893480 GCF_000260355.1 Condylura cristata | reverse complement strand
CGGCAGGTGGCAGCGTCGCCCAAGGCGGGCGCCGAAGCCGGCAGGCGCGAGGGCTGGGACCGGGTCCCTCCACCGGCAGCTGGCTGGGGGGCGGTGGGAGGGCGCCCGGCTGGGTGATCGCCGGGGAGACGCAGACCCCACGGCCAGACAGACGGGCGGAGGCCGGCGGAGGGGGAGAGATGCGGCCAGGACGCGGGGAGCGGGCATGGGGTGAAGGGGGCGGCTGCTCTAGGACTGGGGAGAGGGAGGTGGAGGACCTTAGGGGCTCCTGCCTCATGGCAAGTCTGGCGTAGTCACTGGAAATACTCCCAGCTTAGTAGGAAAGGACAGCGTCTTCCTGGGGTTTGGGGGTGTTGTTTTCCTCCTACCCCTCTCCCAGGTGACTACCCTGGGATGGGTGGGCAGAGCCCAGGTGGTCCATGCGTGGCCTCAGAGCCGCCTCAGCCTGGTGGTGGCTGGAGGGGTAGGGAAGGGGAGCCATTAGCAATCCCTGGGGCCCAGCCACCCATAATATACTCCCTTTTTTGGGGGCTGCTCCTTTCTCCACTGGCGTTCCTTCCTGGACACCATTAACAGCCCACTGCCTGGGCCGCAGCCAGGCATACATGGTGCTGCCAGCGAGTGTGCAGTCCTGCAGTCCTGCGGTCCTTCGGGGTGAGGACCCAAAGTGGGGTTCAAGGTGAGGGTCAGAGAAAGGACAAAAGCCTCTACCCCCCTTTCAGTAGCCCACGCCCTCTGCCCACCCTTCTAGCTGTCCCAAGCCTGGGCCCAGCTCAGACCTGCCCCACTCCAGAAATGCTCTCTGGCATGAAAAGCTTCCCCTCCTTTTGGCCACTAGCTCATTTCCTCAAGTCTGGCAGCCAGCTCCGCTGTGCTTCTGGGGAGTCAGAAAAAGCCTCCTGTCCTCCCGTCATGCTGCCTCGGTCCCAGAGATGGGGTTCAGAGCCCCAAAAGGTCAGAAGATTTGTTTTGCTTCAGTACCCGGGACCCCATGTGGCACCCGTCCCTGGGGGCCTCAGATGCTTGGAGAACGGGGAGACCACCATCTTCACTGAGCAGCCCCCTGTAGCCGTCCTGCCCGCAGTGGCTGGGGACAAGGCTGCCAGGATGTTACCAGCCTGGGCACATGGGCCCTGGCCCGAGCGCAGCCAGGCTGGGGCCACAGAGCAGGCTCCCAAGGCCCTTCATGCTGGCCAGTTGCTTCTGCTTGGCCAGAGCTCAGGTTCCCTTTCGTGGGGATGAAGTGAGGGCACATGAGGGCAAGGGCTGCTGGAAGAGGTGCTCTGCCTGCTGGGGCGCTGGCAGAAAGCCTGGCAGCCAGCCTGGGGGCTCATCTGGTGCAGCTTGTGCATAGCAGCAGGCCGGCCATGGTGGCCACCAGTGATGAAACTGCCCCTGCCCCTGGGGTGAGCACAGCAGGGCTCCGCCTACACCCAGCACGCCCAGCCCACCTCCCCTCCTCAGACTGGGACTTCCCTCCAGAGGTGGGTGCCACTGGGCCGGTCTAGGGCCAGCTGGGCATGAGGGCA
>NW_004567118.1:7881298-7891176 GCF_000260355.1 Condylura cristata | reverse complement strand
GGCCAGGCAGAAAAGCTGCACTCGTGTTCCCCTTACAAGCTGGACAGGAGAACAGCTGGGAGAGAAGGGCCTGAACCCCGAGCCTGCCCTCTGGGCCTGTCAGGCGCCCCTGAGCCTGCATACTGGCTGCCCCACAGTGCTGTTAACTGGGGCTCAGACAGGGTGCCGGAGAGCGGGGGTGGGCGGGCTCCGTAAATCACGCAGCCTGGGGGAGCTCTGGACCTAAGCCGGAGCTGGCTGCACCTCACACCACAGCTCAGAGTCTAGCTGGGACCCTGACCCATGGGGCAGCGTTTCAGCCCAGCACATAGGCCCAGGTGAGGGGGGTGGGCAGGGCTGAAACTGAACTGGTGTCTCCCTAGGATCAAGACAAGGGTCACTAAGCCTGAAGAGTGAGCTGCCAACCCCTGTATGCGCAGAGTGACCCCTCCCCTGCCTGCAGGCTGGGGTGAGTCCTTGGCCAGGACTCTGCTCTGATCTCTATTTTTGTGCTTAATCTCTGGGTCTCTGTCATTAACTTTTCTTCTAGATCTAAGAGTTGATATACACAAAAATCTAAAGAACTGGAGTATATTTCAAAATGGACCCTGAAAAGGGATTTTCTTCATCCTGGAGCCCAAACACTACTTCCTGGGGGTGGTCGCTGTTAGGAGGGTATTGCCAAAACCGAGTGGCCTGGCGCCCAGCCACCACCTGGTCCCTGTGACCTAGGACTGCTCTCCCAGCACTTAGCCTTGGTGTCCTGACTGGTAATTGGTGATAAAGGGAGGGGCTGTGAGGAATAGCAGATTGAATGAAATCTTGGACTCAGGTCAGCAGTGGCTAAACCATCCCAGCTCTTTGGTGGTCAGTGGCGCCCCCTGCTGGTAAGCGAGAAGACTGACCAAGTGGCCGCAAGAGTTGTCCCCGCCCCCAGCCCCTCCCAGGCCAGTGGGACTGACTGAGAGGATGATATTAAAGGCTTGGAGAGTCTTCCCAGGGCCCCACACTCAGTGGACACACAGGACTGTTAAGAGCCATGCTCCCAAGGCAGGAGAGTAGGTACTGGGCCTGAGGAGATGAGCAAACTTTTCCAACCTGATGCTCGAGGCCCCAGGGCAGCGGCCCAGAACCCAGGCCACTGCAGCATGTCCACTCAAGGGACAAGTTCCAGTGGTGACCAGCAGGATGTGGCTGGGGAAGCCTTGATGTTTGAGCCCTCATTGCTCAGGGTTGGGTAAGAAGGGGGCGAGGAGGCTTCTGGGACGGGCCTTGGTGATGGCAAAGCCCTTGCCTTGGTCTGGCATGAGGGCTGAGACACTCAAGGACAGAGCTCAGTTCCTGGCCTCCCAGTGGGCCTGTGTGGAAATGTGCCAGTGTCTCCTTAAGTTCTCTGTTTACCTCTCGGAAAAAGAGGGAGCTGGATTACATGGGGCTTGTGACCCCTCCGCCTCTGGCATAGGTCGTAAACTATACCCATTCTGGGGACTGCCAAAGTGCCTGCCGTGACTGAAGAAGGCCCACAGTGCCAGTGAGGATGCCTGTTGCCAGAGGAAAAACACAGACGCTCAGCTTAGAGAGATAGAGATCTATTTCTTCTGTTGCATATTTCAGACTTGACACTGAGCTTCAGGCACACCGCCACCCCAGGTCCTCCTGAGAGCCCTGACGGAGGTTCTCCCCATGCTGCTCACACGGGCTTGTCCCTCCAGGGCAGGAGCCCAGGCCCTGGTTGCAGTTCTGGGCCCCTGGGAGACTGCTTTGGTCTCAGGAGGCCCTGGTGCCCTGCTCTCCATCACGGGGCAGCAGATGCTGGAAAGCCCAGGAGCCAGCACCACCCCTCTTCTCCGGTCCCCTGGCTACAAGGGGAGAGCTGCCCCCGAGAGTCCAGCTCCACAGTGCTCCCCGGAATCGTCTGTTCCCCGAGCCTCAGGGCCTGGCATGGTGCTGGCAGCCCTACAGAGCCTCGGCCGTGACCACCACGGGCCCAGGCTGGGGACGGGCCCTGGAGAGCCAGCCCAGCCTCCTCCAGAGCAACGGCAGATGGGCTCATCAGGGCCCAGCTCCCCAGAGCCATGGCCCACTTCCTGGGGCTGCTCTCAGCCCTATTGCACATCTTTTCGTTCAGTTCCTGCCCCCACCACCCATTTTCCTCTCTGTAAAAACGAACGAGAGGGGAAGGTGAGGGAGAGCGGAAGAGCAGGGTGTGGAATGTCGGAGCCCTTCTCCCAGCCTTCCTGCCCACCCTCTGGCCCCCCCGCAGGCCATCAGCAGTAGTGAATTCACCGCCCCTTCCCTGCCAGCTGAGCGCTCGAGGGCCGACTCTGTTTGGGTGCCCTCTGGTACTTGCTTGGGGCAGGGGCTGCCCCTCTGTCCTCGTCTATAAGGTGCGAGTCCCCATCTTCTGGAGGTGCTGGCTGGGCCCTGCTACCTGAGTCGCCCATCCGCTTTGACAGGTCCCAGCTCAGATTTGGGGTCAGGAAACAGAGAGCTCCAGCTGGTCAGTCTGCAGAGCTCCAGGGAGGGGCAGGCGGAGGGGCCCGTGGCGCACAGTCCGGCCACAGACCAGAAGCCGCTCAGCTCCCTATCTGTCCAGGCCTCAAGTGCTGGACCTGTGAGCTCCGCGTGCCGCCGGGCGGCCTCCTCCACAGGCTCTGGCTGAGGCAGGTTCAGGATGCCGCTCAGGCCCTGGAAACTCTGCTCCATGTACTCGTTGTGGGGTGGTCCGGCATGCATCCAGCTGGCATCATCTGGGGGTGCAGAGCAGAGGGTAAACACGCCTCGCCCTACCAAGTCCAAGGAGATCAGACCCCGCAGCCAGGTCTGGGCACCCCAGGACCTGTCTCAACTCTGCCTCTGAGTCGCATCTTGCTGAGTGGCTTTTGGCTCACCCACAGGAGTTTCTGTGTCCATAAAACGGTTTTATAAAATCAACACAGCAATCCCCGAATTCCTGACTTGAGGAATTCAGTTAAAGAACAGGGGCAGGGCCTCCCTGGTGGTGCAGCAGGTTAGAGCACAGCACTGAGAAGCTAAAGCCACTGCAGCAGGAGCTCGGCCCCAGAGGTGACCCACATGGCCTGGCAGACCTCTCCTGACCCGCCCGCTGCTCCCCTCAGCAGTGTGCTTCGTGGATCTGCCTGTTCTGCTCCCCACTCTGTCTCTAGTGAAGCCTCTCACCTCCCCCGCCCCCTCAGTTCTGTATGCAGAAGCAAATAAATCTTTAAAAAAAAAAAAAAGAGCGGCCCTCCCTGGTGGCGCAGTGGGTTAAAGCACAACACTAAGAAGCTAAAGCCACTTTTGCATGAGTTCGATTCCCGCCTGCCCCGGAGGTGACCACATGGCGTGGCAGACCTCTCCTGACCCGCCCGCTGCTCCCCTCAGCAGTGTACTTCATGATCTGCCTGTTCTGCTTCCCACTCTGTCTCTGGTGAATCCTCTCGCCGGCCCTGCACCTCTGGCCTGTACCCCAGTTCTGTACCCCAGTTCTGTATGAATAAATAAATAAATCTTAAAAAAAAAAAAAAAAAAGAGCGGCCAAGGCACACCAGGGGCCGCTTCCTGGCCACGGCCTGTTTGGTCTCCTGTGACCCTCTCCCACTCCTAGCAGCCAGCCCCTTCCGTTGCAGGCCTGCTGGCCGTGCCAGCCTCCTCCTCACCTCCCTGCCTCTACTGCCCTCCCCCGGAGCGCCCATCATGCACCTGAGCCCGCCAGCTAGGTGCCCTCCGCCCTCCGCACGCTGCCTGCTCCTTAGGTCTGAGCGCCACGGCGCCTGCACGCATGCTTGCCTCTGCCCCCCTCCGGCCCCTCTGCGAGGCCGGCTTTTAGGAGAGTGGGGTGCAGTGGCCTACCCTGGGTCTGCCACAGCCCCGCCCTAGGCCTCCTCTGGGTCACCCTGCTCTGCCCACCCTCTGTGTGATAGGACGCGGCCAGAGGAAGGAAGTGTCAGTTGAGCGCCTACGGGCACCAGGCACCCAGATCACACCTCATGTCCCCTGGGAGCGGTTAGTAGCACCGGTCCCTTGGCGGGCGCTGCGGCTGCACCTGGGTTTGGCCTGCTCCCCTCGTCTCAGCTAAGGGGTGGGAGGCCACGGAAACCTGTCCACCTGGCCATACCATGGACTGGGATGGCCAGATCTGCTGTCAAGAATGTGGAACTAGGGGGCTAAGAAGCGCCGGTCAGCCTTGTTGCACCCAGAGGCTTTGTGTCACGTACGGAGAAGGCAAAGCCTGAGGCTGACATGCAGAGAGGGCAGGAGGAGGAATGCGAGGGCCCCGGAGAGAGCCGGGACGTCTTGGACTCTGGGGGACGGACGCCCTGCAGCCTGCCAATCACATCACCGTTTTCACTCGAGCCAGAGTGGGTTCGTGGCCCCGCGACCAGGCCTGCAAACCACATTGCTCCTACTTGACGTGGCATCAGACTGTGGCTTGGGAAGCAATTCGCCCAGGCGCAAAGTCAATCCGGGTGTCAGAGCAGTGCTCGGAAGCCAAGGCTGTGTGATGACACTACAGCACAGCCCCGTGCTGAGGGCGCGACGGCGCCATCCCGCCGCCTCCCCCAACTTTAGGGACGGGGCCACCTGTCTGATCAGTCCATCAGCCCGTACCAGATCCTTACCTTTCCTGAGAGGTAGTTTGCGGTTGAAGGTCAAGGGCAGCACGAGGAAGCGGGTCTCCCCCAGGGGTTCCCAGAACTGAAGCAGCCGGACAGTCCAGGCCCCGGGCCGCAGCGGCCGGCTCAGTGGGGGCTTGTACTGCGTGACCTCTGTCTCTGCGTCTACTGCAACGTCATAAGACGTGGCCACCACGTAGGTGGGGTCGATCCACACCACGGTGGCTGTGAGGTTGGGCCCCCGGGCCCAGCGCTGCATGGCAACGGGCTCATCCAATGGCCCCAGCAACCCCCCAAAGTTCCGGAAAAGGCGCTCTTTGGGGTCCCACTCGGTGCCAACCTGTAAGGAGAATGGCAGCTGGGCAGAAGCCTGGGGCGTGAGTCCTCCTCTCTACTCTGCTGCTGCCTCTAGCTCGCCGGTGGCCTCCGGCCAGTCACTGTCTCTTTCTGGGCCCCAGATGGATATTTGGGGATCTTTGGTATTCCCCCAGCTCTTAGCTGTGCTCTAGGCTACTGTTCTGAGCTGCTTGGAGTGGGGACAGTAAGGGAGAGGTGAGGTTCAACCCTGCCCAGAGACCATCCCCCACCAAGCCAAGCCTTGGAGAAAGAGGTGGGCTGTTCAGACCCCTGTGAAGAGAAAGCCCTGTAGTTTCAGACTGCGCTTGTGCTGTCGTGAAACTGCAGTCCCCTCCCTGCAGAATGCTCATCCTTTCTGCCCCCCAAGTGGGAGGTGCTCCCCAACGTGCGCATGCAGGGGTGACACAGGCAAGTCCGAAGGGCATTGCCTGGGTTGCCAACGCCAGAAAAGAAGAGTCCGAGGACCCAGCCCTCACCCTCCCTTGGTGTCTGTCCCTCTCCCCACTACCCTGAGGCTTGCCGGGGGTCAGTTGTCCCACCTCCAGACTCTGGAGCCTGCTGGCCTGGTCACTGTGCCCCAACAGCTTCAGCGACCCCTGGGGCATCAGCCACATCTCAAGCGTCTCTGCCGGCCCCTGGGCTGAGGGCTGCACTGCCTGTGTCACCAGGTAGCCCTGGAAATGGTCGTCATAGAAATACAGGTGCACGCTGGACGGCAAGCCCCTGGGCTCAAACCTAAGAAGGTTCCAGCAGGGAGAGAGGGAGATGCCATCAGCACACCTGACGTGGCCTGGAGTCCTGGGAGGGGTCTGGGGAGTCCCGTCCCCAGGCGTCCTTCACTCCCGTCCTTCACACCCACAGCACCTAGGTGCCTGGCTTTCGCCGTGTTTTGTTTGCATTTTTCTCCGCCTGACTGGGGGTCCCTTGAGGACAGAGGGCTCTCTCTCTCCCTGACTGGCTCCCCCGAGGGCCCACACCCTGAGGGGCTGCAGTGTCAGAAGGCCTCACCTGCAGAGCGAGCCGGCCAGCGGGGGCCCAGCCGTGGCCGCGTGGCGCAGGCCCAGGCGGGCGAAGGCGGTGTAAGCCGTGAGCGTGACGTCGCTGAGCCCGCCGGGGTCATCGGCCGCCTCGTAGATGTTCTCCCAGTAGGCCTTGAGGGCTGGCGTGCCGGGCGGGTAGCTGCCGTACAGGTGGAAGTCCAGGATCTCTAGTACCTCCTGGTTCACCGTCGACTCGAACTTCCGGGCAAAGAAGGTGGGTCTGGACACTTGCTGGAGTGGGAGAGGCCGGAGGGTGAAGGCCTGGAAGTTCCAGAGGGCAGGCCCGGGGCGGCCTCCAGGACAGGGGAACCAGTGAAAGCACCCCAGACGCTCTGGGCCATCCGGAATCCTCCCCTTCCTCCCGCCTGCTCCCGGCTGTGATCGGCACAGCGCAAGTCGAGGTGTGTGGTGGTGGTGGGGGGGGGATACACTTGTGTCACCGCTACGGCACCACCCAGCACCCCGCCATAGCCCGTCACTGCCATTTCTCTGGGGTGAGAACATCTCAGAGCTACTCTCTGCCTGCATCCCTTTCCGTCCTGGAGCGCTGGGGTGAGGCAGCGGCAGGGGCAGACCTCAGGGGTCCCGGGGGCCCCAGGGGCGCACCTGCAGCCGTAGGAAGTCCTGCGGCTTGAAGTCGTTGGGGGAGCAGCCGCACCAGTCCACGATGTGCTTGTACTGGCACTTGCAGCCCAGCTTGCGGTTCCAGTTGGTGACCCGCAGGTTGTTGTCCACGAGGCTCTCGCAGGCCGGGCTGTTCTCCAGCACCGTGTGGAAGAAGGACTGCGAGGGGGCGGGGCGGGGGGAGGCTGAGCACGGGCAGCACCCCTCCCCGGGCCCCTACGCCCCCTGGCCTGGGCGGGGCGGGGGTGCCCACCTCGGCGGGCAGCAGCGTGTACGAGTAGAACTGGCGGAGCTGGGCCACCAGCGGGTCGTCCGTGTACACCACGTACTCCACGAAGCTGCGCGTCAGCACAAACCAGTCGGAGCCGCCGTCCACCACGATGCCCGCCGGGATCTGCCGCTCGCCCAGGCGCCACATGTGTGAGTCGCATTCATGGAAGAGGCGGTCCAGGCCCTGCTTCTTGATGAACCTGTGAATGGCAGAGGCACGAGGCTGAGGGCCCACAGGATGGGGGCCAGGCTCTCCCACCCGCCAGGAGCCAGCATGCCATGGAGGCTTTGAGCCGGCTGAGCGCCCCCCCGGGGCAGGGCTTCCGCAGGGGCTTGGAGCCCCCCCGGGCCCCCCCCCCCCCCCGAGAGAGGGGTGATCATGACACCCCCGCCAGGACGTGCTCCCCCGACCCACCCACCTGGAGTTGTCCCGTCCATGGGACTTGAGGAAATTCTTGTCCCGGTTCTTAGATAGGAAAGCCACCAGCTCGTCGTTGGTCCTGGAGGAAGAGTGCGGGGGTCTCGTCTCCGACCCAGGGCAGGCACCCTCCAGCTTCACCGAGAGCTGTCTGGCCATGTCCTATCTCTGGCTGAAGGCCTGAGGTGGCTGGTGCCTGCGGCGCCAAGGAAGACCACTCACCCGCCCCCACCTTGCTGCCTGCCTGAGCACCGCGCGTGTGGGCTGCCCCCTCCCCGTCTCTTGTCGCTCTCCATCTCCATCCAGGTCATCTTCTACCCACCACGCCTCTAAAACATGTCTGGGGTATGGGGGTCCCAGCCTGGAGTCAAGGAGGGAGTCCTTCAGAGCCCTTCCGCCTCAAGTGCGCAGAGGGGCCCCCCACCCGTCCGGGGGAGTTCAGGCACCACCCCACACCTGGTTGGGTAGTCGGTGGCACTGAGGTTGATGAAGAAGTCCCAGGCCCAGCCAGGCACCTCCAGCAGGTCCTGCATGCTCCGCAGGTACATCCTCAGCAGGCTGGCCCCACCCCAGATGGTGACCATGCGCCAGGGAGTCACCCGCACGTTGTCGTAGCGGCGGGCCAGCTCCACCACCTCCCGGTGCAGGTAGTTGGAGCGCTGGGGGTGAGCGAGAGGGGGCTCAGCAGCCGCGGCCGATGACAGGGCGACAGCCCCCACCCCAAGCTCAGGGCAGAATACCGTGACATGGCATAGAGGCGGCACAGGCCGGGCTCCTGCCCGAACCAGCCAGGTCGCCTGTCCCAGCTGCCCTCCGCCTAGGCCTGCTTCCCTGTCCCTGGCCACGCAAGCAGGCCAGAGAGGCTGTGAGACCGTGTGCGTCTCTGCTCTGCTGGCCCGGGCCCCGGGGCCTCCTCCCAACAGCACCTTGTCCACGTGGATGTAGAAGAAGTGCTGCTTGTGGAAGACCGCCTTGAGCAGACGCCTCAGCTGGCGAATGGCCCGGCCGTGCACCACCAGCATATAGGCGATGCGAACTGGGGGGCCATCCACGGGCCGATGGGCCTGGCTCTCGTCCCACTGGATGCCAGGGCTCATCTTCCCTGAGAGAGAGAATAGAGCACGGAGGACGATGAGATGGGAGGCGTCTGCTCCGGGAGCAGCCAAGAGCCTGCTGCTGCTGGGTCCCAGTTCTGCAGCTGCTACTCAGAGCGCCTGACCAGGAAGATGGGCTTCCTGAGGGCTTTCTTGAGAAATGAGGTGAGGCCACATGCCACGCCCCCCCCAGGGCTGTCCCCTCTCGGCCTGTGCCTGTTCCTTACCAGGCAGCTGGCAGTGCCGGGGCACGGTCTTGGGCATGAGGTTCCCGGCCTGGTGCAGGCACACCACGTTGGCGATCTCCTGCTGGCACTGCTTGGAGCTGGCCCGGGCCAGCGCAGACAGCGCATCCTTGCCCACAATCTCACACTTGGGGGTGAAGCCATTGTCCGTGGGTTGCGGGGCGCCCTCCACACTCCCTGTGTCTCCATGGGGCGGGAAGCCAGCTGCGCCCACCAGCGCCTCCCCGGCTGCAGCCCCACTTAAGTTCTGGCGGCCTGGGGCCTCCGGGGGAGGGGCGGGGGGCACCCGCCGGCTGGCCCTGTGCCGGCTGGTGACTGCCCGGACCACCTTGGCCACGGGCACGCCTGGGTTCTCGGCGCGGCCCCGCCAGCGTCCGTGCCGCCTGCCCGCGCTGCCACGCCGCCCGGCAGAGCTGTCTGTGTCCTTGGAGCCCTCGCCGGGGTCCAGCGGCCGTGGCTTCCTCTGCCTTCCTTTCTGTCAAAAACAGGTAGACGGTGGTCACTGTACGGTCACTCTCCTGCTCCTTCACTTCTCTGCTGGCCAGAGGCACCTCAGGCCTCGAAGCCCCAACAGCCTCTACCTGGAGACGCACAGCTCACTGACCGAGGATTCTATGCAAATAGCACTGTTGTGGGGGGCTGCTCAGCCAGCAAGGAAGGGCACCCCTCATGGCATATGGCGCCCGGGCCCCACCAGCACACAGGTACTGTCTCTTTGGTGCTTTCCACTCAAATACCACTTTCTTTACCAGCAGACATGAAAATGAAGGTCCACATATATCCCAAGAGCTGGGGTGGAGACCCTGTGGAGGACACAGTGTGTCCACCTAGCACCCACCCCAGCTGGGGAGAAGGACAGCGTTCCGAGGACAGCATTTCCACACGGGCTTTAAAGGCCAGTGGGAAGGACAGAGGTAAAACCTGGGCCTCAGTCTGGTTGGGTTCTCTGGGGAGCAGAGTCAGAGTGTGGGCATTCACTGGGGACAACACTGGGGAGCAGAGCGGAGTCAGCACAGCCTTCAGACGCCAAGCCAGCCTGACCCCTGGACAAGGAGCAGGGAAGGAGGCACTTCAGGCCACCGTACAGCTCAGAGCGACTTGGCCACTAACAGGAAACCTGCGTACAAAGATGGCCGGTAGACATGAGCCCTGGGTAGACGCGAACCCTGGGTAGACGCGAACCCTGGGTAGACAGTGCCCTGGGGAGACAGCGCCCTGGGAGACAGCGCCCTGGG
>NW_004567118.1:7877990-7879112 GCF_000260355.1 Condylura cristata | reverse complement strand
GACAGCGCCCTGGGGAGACAGCGCCCTGGGAGACAGCGCCCTGGGAGACAGCGCCCTGGGAGACAGCGCCCTGGGGAGACAGCGCCCTGGGAGACGGCGCCCTGGGGAGACGGCGCCCTGGGGAGACAGCGCCCTGGGAGACAGCGCCCTGGGGAGACAGCGCCCTGGGAGACGGCGCCCTGGGGAGACAGCGCCCTGGGAGACGGCGCCCTGGGAGACAGCGCCCTGGGAGACAGCGCCCTGGGAGACAGCGCCCTGGGGAGACGGCGCCCTGGGAGACGGCGCCCTGGGGAGACGGCGCCCTGGGGAGACGGCGCCCTGGGAGACAGCGCCCTGGGTAGACAGCGCCCTGGGAGACAGCGCCCTGGGTAGACAGCGCCCTGGGGAGACAGCTCCCTGGGAGACAGCGCCCTGGGAGACAGCGCCCTGGGGAGACAGCGCCCTGGGGAGACAGCGCCCTGGGGAGACAGCGCCCTGGGCACTGCAGTGGAGGCGGCAGCTGACTCCCTGAGCCAGGCTCTCCATGGCCACCAGGCTGCTCCCTGGCTCCGCCTGCCTCTCCTCAAGCTCGGGTGCTGTCCCGGGGCCAGGTCACACCTGAAAGCATATATACCCACTCTCTTCCCCAGCCCGCCCGGCCCTGCCCTGCCTGACCAAGCCCCACGCCTTCCTCCGAGTCCCTGCTGAAGTCACCCGCCTGGCTGCAGGTAGGGGGGTGCCCTCACGCCAGCGGGCTCCTGCAGGAGGGACTGTCGTTCAGCCTCATGTCCCCAGCGTCTGCTGGGGAGACAGGGCGGGGGCAGAGGCACTGTGCCATACTCGGGGGCACCAGGGCTGCAGCCTCTGCCCGCAGACTCCTGCTCTCTCTGAACTGTTCCCTAGGCGGGAAAGCGCAGGGGGCCATGTGCAGTGAGCTAGAGCGTGAGCTAACCCGCGAGAAGGCACGTCCTGTGGGCTGTCCCCTCCGGCCCACCTCGCGGGCTGTCCCCTCCGGCTCACTCTGTGTCCCCTCCGGCTCTCCCTGCACGCTGTCCCCTCCGGCTCACCCTGTGTCCCCTTCGGCTCTCCCTGCACATTGTCCCATCTGGCTCACCCCGCAGGCTGTCCCCTCCGGCTCACCCT
>NW_004567118.1:7873487-7877785 GCF_000260355.1 Condylura cristata | reverse complement strand
ACGTTGTCCCATCTGGCTCACCCCGCAGGCTGTCCCCTCCGGCTCACCCTGTGTCCCCTCCGGCTCTCCCTGCACGCTGTCCCCTCCGGCTCACCCTGTGTCCTCTCCGGCTCTCCCTGCACGCTGTCCCCTCTGGCTCACCCTGCGTCCCCACCGGCTCGCCATCCCCTGTAAACCTCCCTCCACTGCTCCCCGCATGGCCTTTCAGCAGCCCGACTCACTGGAGAACTCTGGAAGTCCCCTCCACGTCACTAGGCCCCAGGATGCCCTCATGCCCTCCTCGCCTCCTCAGGACTCTTTGCGGACCCTCCTAAGCCCCCAACGGAGAAAGGGGCTTTTCTTCGCCCAAGCTTCCTAGGTGACCTCTGTAAACCCCAGCCACCCCGATTCCTTTCCTGGCTGCACTGCGCCCTAGATGCTTCAGGGCGCAGTGATGCTTTCGCTGTCACCTCCCTGGTTTCTCTCCTGGGACCCCGATAAACTGTCTGGGTCACGTCCAGATGTGAACTCCGATCTCCCTCCCCGCCGGCTCCTTCTGCCTCCCCATGTGGGGTAACAACCGCCCTTCGAGCCACCCGTCCGCACCTCTCCCTGGGCAAGCTCATCTCCTGCTCACCTCCCCTCAGGCTCATCCTCTCCAGCCACAACGGCCTCTAGCATCCTCCATCCGCCCCAACGTCCCCTCTGCTCACTCCTCGCCCCCCCCAGTTCTTTTCCTCAGATGGCACCCCCTCGGGACAGCTACTCAGCACTGCACTGAACCAGCCCCCCACCCTCTGCTCTCGCTCCCCCATACTGCTAATTACCACCCTCATCCCGTAACTTGTTTCTATTAAGTGACTGCATCCCCCAAGAACGCGAGCGCCCCGAGGACAGGGCTTCCTGTTGCTTTGCTCACCCCACCTGTGTATTCCGAGAGTCCAGAACATCTAATAGTGGGGGACGCTCAAGACTGTTTGTGGAGTGAGTGAATGGACCGCTTCCAGCAAAGACCCAGTGCTCATAATGCTGCTCTCTCATCACTGGGAGGGAGGAGAGAGTGAAACGGGCCAGAGCGCTCAGACGCTGCTCTCACAGACGCTGCTCTCACGGGGTTAAGCTGCCCCCTGCTTGTGGGAACGCAGGGCAGGCACCTCACCTACCAGGCTGGGCCCACTGAGGGCCAGAGCCCGGCTCCACACCCTAGCACCCAGGCCCTCTGTGCCTGCACCCAGCTCGTCCTCTGGGGACCACTGAGAGCTGGGGGCTTCTATCCTCCTCTGAGCAAACACCTGCAGGGTGGGGGCGAGGCAGCAGACCCTATTCCGACCCAGGGCAGGGACCTCGGTTGGGGACACCCAGGAGAGGCAAAAGCAACCCCCGAGTCTGGTGAGATCTGGCTTGGTCACACCCAGGCAGAGACAGTCTCAGGCTCAGGTGGGCAGACACGCAGAGGAGCTGCGGGCTCCCGGGTAGAAGACGGTGTCAGCATCAGGAAGTTGGGCAGGAGGGCAGGGCCCGGGGCACTGGGCCAGGCTGCCTGTGGTGGGGACAGGATGTGGGAGGAGATGGGCAAGCCGGTGCCCTGCACTGCAGTGGGAGCTGGCTGACCCTGAGAAGGACAGCCCCAGAGGAGGCCGGGGGACAGGAGGCAGCCATTAGCAGTCAATCCTGGGGGGCGGCAGCCCCGCAGCCTCCACTGCACCTGCCGGACTGGAGCGGGGCCCTCGTCTTGAGCCTGCAGAAAGCACCCTCCAGGGGCCCCTGGGGCCAGGGTCTCCTCTGGTGGCTGAGGGTGGGGAGCAGCCCTCTGGGGTCCCTTCTCCCCACTGAGGAGGCAAGGCCCTCCCCCACTTCGCAGCTGGGATCCTCCGAACAGACAGTAAGCAGAGACGCCTGCCCCCACCCCACTTCGGACTGCTCAAGCTCACTTAAACTAAGTGGTGAGATGAACATCGGTTTGTGGAAGAAGCTCCCTAGATGGTAATGACCATCACTGCCGTCCACTTCAGTCCACTCTGCTATGGGCAGGCCGAGTGTCTCCTGCACACACCTGATCCCGCTGCCACTCCACACCCTCGGAGCTTCTCCGCTGCACCTAGAATAAAACACCAGCCCCTCTCTGTGGCCTCAGAGATGTGCCTGGAGGAACTCTTAAATGTTCTTCCAGGGGACACGCCACACCCGCTCCATCCCTCACGGCCCCCTGCCCATCCAGCTCGATGTCCACCTCACCCCCACCCTCTTCCCCTGGCTGAGTGGCCGCTTCAGCTCACATGTCACTTCCTGCAGGACCCTGCCTGCCCCTCATTATTCCATCAAGTTTCTTTTCACTGCCAGACGCCCTGCACACTGTCCATGAGGACCGGAACCCCGTGTATTCTGTTTATTTCTCTGTTTTTTATTTCTCTGTTTCCCTCATTAGGACCAAGTAATAAGTACTTGTTAAGTGAATGAATGAATGAACACATGAACGAATGAACTGCTATTCCCAATGGGCAGTGCTGAAATAATAATAAGACTTATTTACCGACAGCTTAGCAAAGGCCAGGAACTCCTGCAAAACCTTCACAGGCAGTTTCATGTGGTCTTTCCAATCGCCCGGGCACTACGATTATCCCCATCTTGAGGAGGGATACTGATGAGGACACAGAAAGAGGGCGGGTGACCTGTGGATGGTCGCACTGCTCCTTAGCAGCAGCGCTGAAAGAGGACACGGGCACCCCTTCAGAGCCCACCTTCTAAAGCGCCGATATGCTCCGGACAACCCCAAAGTCAGGTCCTCGGGGGCTGCTGAGGGACCTAGACACAATGGCTGGCTGCATGGCGCGACCTTGAGGTCACGGAGCCTCTTTTTCCATTACAGTTTGGGGGTCCCCCAGCAGCTGTGTTGGGGGACTAGAGGAGAAGGTGGGGAGGCCCAGCTATTTTCGAAGCTCCTGTTCTCCCCTGTGGGCCAGGCGGCAGGGACCGGAGGCCCGGACAGCTTCAGCCCACCCAGAGACATGGCGCCAGGTGGCTCAGGGCCGTTTGTTTCTCAGATGCTTTGCTCTACCCCCCTGAGGGTCGCTGCACCCACTCCTATTATACTCTAGGGCTGGGGCCTCCCCAGCTGCTGCACAGCCCACCTCAACCTCAGAATGTCTCGGCTGCCCGGAATCTTTGCACATTGACCCCAAACACTCTCTTCCTCCTCCTTACGGTTCAGGTAGACAAGCTCACGCCCCTCCGTGTACAGAGCCAGCCTCGCTCGTGACTCCTGTCTGCAGTCATGACCCTATTCCTCACTTTCCTGGTCTCTTGGTTCTCCCCTAAAAGGCAAGTGCAGCTTTCCCTAGTCTCTACACCCGCCTTCCAGTCGGCCTGCGAGCAGCAAGGGAAAGTGGACAACAGGGCTCCCTGGGTCTTCACTACCTGGTGGACAAGCCAGAGGGGACATGGGAGCAGAGGGCTGACCCAGAGCCCTGGAGGTACCAGCGGTGGGGCAGCGTGAGGCAGGGCAACCCTGCCCACTGGTGCACAGTTTAGGGTCAGATTTGGACTCTTCCTGATCACACGGGGGAGGACATGACTGGGCATCCAGGGAGATGAATCAGCCAAGAGGAAGAGTCAATGGAACAGAGACTTGGGGGGCTGAGCAGGGCAGGGTTTGCCCCCACACCAGGGCCTGGGACTCTGCTAACAGCTGCTGCTGTCCAGTTCCTGCTGGGCCAGAGGGGCCACTCCCCAATTCCCTAACGTCCTGGGTCGACTCACCTGCTCACCGCCCCCTCCCACCCCCTCCTGAAGGCCCACTCAGAGGTCTTCAGACCTCTGGCTGAGGTAGCTGGCTTCGGGCTCTCTCCAGTGCTTTCTGTCGAGGTCACTTACTCCTGTTCCCCTGCTGGACGACTGAGTTCCACCCCCAGGCTCTTCCCACCGGCCGAAGCCTCTCCGCGCAGCCGAGCGCAGACGCCCAGGGCCCCTCGGCCCCACTCCCCGGCCCACGGCGCGCACGCCCCTTCCCCCTCCCAACTTCAGAAAGTTTGGCCTGGGGCTCCCCACCTCGGAGTAGGCTCAGGCCCAGCCCCGCCTCCAGCCGGGCTCCCGTCTCCCGGCACCTGACCTTCATTGCTCCCCGGGCCCGCGACCACCCCGCCGACACCCGATCCTCCGTTCGGGCCCCCAGTCCTCCCGCCGCCCGGGCCTCGGGTCACGCTCCGCCCCCGCGCAGCCCTCCGGGCCCGCCCGGGAAAGGGGCGCCATGGGTCTGATACCCGGCTTCAGGGGGCCGCCAGCACCCGACACACGCGGTCGGTGCCCCACTTCCCGGACCCCGG
>NW_004567118.1:7831207-7872988 GCF_000260355.1 Condylura cristata | reverse complement strand
CGCAGCGTCTAGGGCTGTGCCTTCCCTGGCCGGTCGGTGGCCAGCGCCCAGCTCTCCTGCTCCCGCACCGCGCGCCCCCCGTACCGGGTTGCGGGGAGGTCTGCGGCCCCACCTCCCTGGCTCGCCGCCTGGTGTCACGGGCCGTGGGAAAACTCAGCTCCGCGCGGATAAGCTCTGGGTACCAGCGAGCTAGACAATGCTGGGACCCCAGAAATGCGGAGTTAGGAGAGTGTAAGTACCACAGGCCCAGCTTACAAAACCAGTAGGCCGCACCTCAGGGACAAAGTACAGCTCCCCTGGTGGCTTTGTAGTCTTGGCTCCTGTCTCCCTGCCCTCTCATCTTGAGCCTCCTGAGGCCTCACACTCCAGTGTGTGTCAGTCATTTGGAGGACTTGCTGCTGTTACCCCCAGAGTTTCTGCTGTGGTGGGTGGAGTATGGGGGCGCCAGGACTACAATTCAGCAAGTTCCCAGGTGATGGTGACGCTGCTCCCCTGGGAAGCTCCTGGAGCATCTCTGCCCTTCCTCTCTCTAAGTCGTCCCCTTTGCCAGGTGCTAGCAGCTGTTCCACCCCCTCCTGTACCCCACTCCCATCTATGGCACCTTCCCCAGGTGCTCTCTCCCACTGGATCCCGTATCTGTGGGATCCATGAGCCTAGAGAGCTTGGCCTTATTCAGCTTGGGATCCTTAGCCTGGCATTGACTCAATAAATGCAGCAAAAGAACGAGTGGATGAACCCAATTTCCTGTTTAACCAGCTGACCCTAACATTCTTAGAGAACCTGGCAATTTCGAGTATAGCATAGACAAGATCTGAACATTTGCAGCCCTGCTGGCAGGTCAGTGGAGAGAGGGAGCGCTGGGAGAGAGAAGCGGTACCTCCCTCCCCAAGACAGGTGCATGCCTACCTAGCCCTAACGCGCCAGCAGAAGAAAGAACATAAAGAGCAAAAGCAAGCAGGAGGATGTGTGAGGAATACTTTAAGAACCACTACAGAGGCTCTCCCTGGTGGCACAATTGGTTAGGATGCATCCACTTCAGTGCAAGTTCAATCCCCGCCCAGGGAGCTGAACCACATGGCCAGGCAGACCTCTCCTCTCTCACCCGCTGCTCCCCTCAGCAGTGTACTTCTTCGATCTGCCTGTTCTTCTCCCCACTCTGCTCTGCTGAATCCTCTCACCGCCCCTGTATCTCTGGCCTGTACCCCAGTTCTGTATGCATAAACAAATAAATCTTAAACAAAAAACCACTACAGAAAGGTCTGTAGAAAAAGGAACAGTTAAAAAATAAAAAGTTTAAATAAAAAGGGCCCTCCCTGGTGGCGCAGCGGGTTAAAGCACAGCACAAAGAAGCTTAAGCCATTTCCGCAAGAGTTCTATTCCCGCCTGCCCTAAAGGAGATTCACATGGTGTGGGCCTGCTGCTCCCCTCAGCAGTGTACTTGGTTGATCTGCCTGTTCTGCACCCCACTCTGTCTCTGGTGAAACCTTTTACCCTTTGCATCTCTGGCCTGTACCCCAGTTCTGTACAAATAAATAAATCTTTTAAAAAAATTTAGAAACAATGATGAAGGGGGTTTGAAGTTGCCAGAAAATTATCTTGGTTAGGGAATCTAAACTGTGATGAGTTCAGGAGATCCAGTTATTTGGTGTCATTTAAATAAAACCTCCTTTAATCAAATCCTACACCTTTGTTATCTACAATCACCCATTCTGTAGTGTTAGTTAAATGGGAGGACTGTACACAGTGTTTCAGATGACAGTTTAGCTACTTAAGAGAAACTACACTTCAAGGATTTTGGAAAACATTAGTTGACATGCCAGCAATTGATATGCTAATTAAATATTGATCTTGTGTGCTCATTATCATGTCCCCTAGGAATTTCTACCTGTCAATACTCCCCCTCCCAGCAATAAAAATAGCTTTATTTCCTTTGGATTATTTAAACAATACATACACACATTTAACATCAAAAACAGAAACACATAAGGAAAAAGGTAAAATCCCTTGCAATTCCACCCCCTGAGATAATCATCACTATTTTGGTGCCCATCCTCCCATCTCTTTATGTGTACAGAATTTGCATGTATGTGGTCACATCACACACATTTATTTATTTATTTTTAAAAAGATTTATTTATTTGTGCATACAGAACTGGGGTACAGGCTAGAGGTGCAGGGGCAGTGAGAGGATTTACCAGAGACAGAGTGGGGAGCAGAATCAGGCAGATCCATGAAGTACACTGCTGAGGGGAGCAGCGGGCGGGCCAGGAGAGGTCTGCCGTGCCATGTGGGTCACCTCCGGGGCAGGTGGGATTCGAACTCATGCTGATGTGGCTTTAGTTTCTTAGTGTTGTGCTTTAACCCTCTGCGCCACCAGGGGGGGTCCACGCACATTTCTTTTTTTAAATACAGATTTTAAAAATATTTCCCTTTTCCCTGGTGGCGCAACAGGTTAAAGCACAGCACTATGAAGCTGTCTACAGCCACTGCAGCACGAGCTAGATCCCTGGCCAGGGACCCATGGGGCACAGCAGACCTTTCCTTTCTCCCCACTGTTCCCCTCAGCAGTGTGTTTCAATCCATCTGCCTGTTCTACTCTTCACTCTGTCTCTGGTGAATCCTCTCACCAGCCCCACCTCTGGCCTATACCCCAGTTCTGTATATATAAATAAATAAACCTTAAAAAAATATTTCTCTTCCATTTCATTCTACTCTTTTGCTTTCTTTATAATGTTCTTCTTTTCATCTTTTTCTGTAACAATTCTCTCACAAACAGCATTTTTTTTTTCACTGAGGGAGAGTACTGTCACATATAAAAGTTTGGATCACTTTACATATACGTCTTTGCCTTTTGCTTTTCTTCCTTAATTGTAAGTATGTAGTACAAATTTTCCCAAGGCAGGTGGGATAGATCTAACAGCTCATTCCTTTTGATGACTGCATAATATTCCACTTCCTTCTTGACAGGCACTCATTTCTGGGTTTTTGTTACTACCACAAAGCTTTAACAAACATGTTTGAAGACATATCCCTATGCACTTTTATTTCTTTTTTTTTTAAAGATTTATTTATTCATATAGAACTGGGGTACAGGCCAGAGATGCGGAGGGTGAGAGGATTCACCAGAGACAGAGTGGGGAGCAGAACAGGCAGATGGACGAAGTACACTGCTGAGGGGAGCAGTGGGCAGGTCAGGAGAGGTCTGTCATGCCATGTGGACTCCTCTGGGGCAGGCGGGAATCGAACTCATGCAGAAGTGGCTTAAGCATCTTAGTGCAGCACTTTAACCTGCTGTGCCACCAGGGAGGGCCCTGCACTTTTATTTCTATGGTAGAGTTTTCCCCAGAAATGGATTACTGGGAAAAGGGGAATTCAAAAATGTTTGAATTTAATAGCCATTACGAAGTTGTTTTCCTAAAACTCTGGAATAATTCACATGTCCAACAGCAGTGTTTGAGAGTATTGCTTTCCTGCATCCATTCCTGCAGCAGGTGTTATCACTGTTTTTATTTTTGCTAATCTGAAAGGTGAGAAGTGAACTCCTTGGTGTTTTAATTTTCAGCTTTCTAGCTAGAGAGTGTCTGTTAATTGGTTTCTTGACTGGATTTGCTCTTCCAAAAATGACTCTTCAAAATCTTCATGCGTTTACATATTGCTATTGCATTATTTGTCGGTTTCTCATGCATTTTAAGAGTTTTCATTGTTTTAAAACTTAAAAATACCTTCAACTTATCACTAACATTGGACTTTTTTAAGATCTTTCTAAAACTTTTGACTTTTTACAATATGTTCCCTTTATTTTTGTAACTTCTTGTTTTCTGGTCTAGTGTAGTAAATTTCCCAGTCCTTGAGATATAGGTGATCACATATTTTCTCCTCCACTTTCTCACTTACATTTTATACTTCTGAGTTTAACTCATCTGGAATTTGTTTTTGTATGTGGTTACAAGCAGAGGTGGGGAGTCTTTAATTAGCACTTAATCCTGATCATTCTGTCAGTATCCAGTCCAATTTTGTTATTTGTTAAAAATTTTGTTATTGGGGTATAACAGGGATAGATGGTTTAGACCTGACCAAATAAAAGGCCAGTTTCATTGCTCCCCACTGTCTTCTCTTTGGGTTCCCCTATAACTTCCATTGCGCTTTTTTTCTTTTTAAATTGTAGAAAGTCTTGCAAATACAAAATGGCGCTTCTAAAAATCAGCCCCTGAGAGCATGTGTTAGTTTTAAATGGGCTGCTTGTGTGCTGTGTTCTTTCTCATGGGAAGGCTTTATCCTTAGAGTCTTAGTTTTAAGAGAGATTTTATGAGACATGAATGCTGAATGTTTTCAACTGTGCTTTTTGCAGCTGGAGTTCAAACTTGGCTCAGAGCCAGAGGGCAGGGACGTCCCTGCAGCGATGCCGTGAGGCTATGCCTCCAAATATCTCCCAGGGCTTTGTCTTCTCGCCTTCATCAGATTTCTGCTTCTCTGTCCAGCTGGTCTGACACTTGTCTGTGCTGTCTGCTGAACTACCTTCACCTCTAGCTACTGCCTTTTGGAATCTCTCTGCCAGGCCCTACCCAACCCTTTTCCCCATCTCTGGGCCTTTGTTTGTCTGGAAGTAAATTCCAAAGTCTATTGAAATGATCATGTGTTTTGCTAATGTGGAGATGGTGGAATATTGTTAAAATAATCTCCACATAATAAAGTATTTTTGTATCCCTTAGAGTAAATGTAATGTGCTCTAAGTAGATTTTTTATTGTGTTTTTAAAATTGTGGTAACATTGCTTTACAACACTGCATATCATTCAGTATGATTTTTAAAAATTGTCACATAAGTTGAATTGTACTTGCTGGTATTTTATTTAAGATTTTTGCATCTGTTTATAATAGAGATTGGCGTCAGTCTAACCATGCCAATAGATGACTCTAGGAGCTTGTTTACTTGTCCAGCGCATTTGCTTTTGGATTCCTGAAGAGACACACTCTCTCCAGGTCCGGGGGCTGCTGCTTTCCCTGTCACTTCACACACAGGTCAACTTCACCCCTTTACATGACTGACTTGGTTCTTCAGTATACTGGAATTTGAGACCACATTGGCCTGAGACTTGCTTTCCTCCCTTCGTCCTTCCCTTCCTCCTCCCTCCTTTCTCTCCCTCCCTCGCTTCCTCCCAAGATTCCTCCTTCTCTCCCTTTGTCTCTCCCTTCCTCCCTTCCATCCACCATACCCATTAACAACATAAATTGAGGAATTTCCTCTCTATATTCTGTGTTTTTTATACAATAGACACTGTTGTTCCTTAAACATTTGGAAACCTTACCAGCAAAACCATCTTAACACAGGAGGCCTTCACAGAATTAATTCTTTGGTAACTTTTATAATTTTCTCTCTAGGTTATTGGGCTATTCAGAACCATGTATTTCTTTTCTTTTTCTTTCTTTTTTTTTTTTTGGAGATAAGAACTGAAAGTGTAGTTTGGGACTCTCTCCCTGGTCTGAGAGGGAAGAAGTTCAGCCCCTGCACAGACCAGAGACAAGTGGACCTGGCTGCTTTGTTGAGAGGACCTGTGGAAAAACCAGAGCCTGTGAAGAAATGGAATCAGCAACATCACACCTGTGTTGCTGAGCCAAAGCAGCTACAGGAAGATCAAAACAACCAGGAGTCTTCCAGGTGGAGTTTGGATAAAGTTTATCCTGGATGTCTGGTCTCCAGCCTTGTATGAACAACAGCTGTCTTGAATAAGAAAAACCATAAAAGTTGTACACTTCAGAATCTACAAATGAAAACCAGAAAACTTTGTCAAAATGTATTGTTTGACCACTGTACTGCTTGATGTAAGAAAATGATTGTTTCCTTCTCTCCTAAGTATACAGGAACCCATCTACTCAAAGGTGAGACACAGAACATTTCTCTCAGAGTCAAATCTGTCACCCTCTTCCTGGGTTCAGATCCTCACTTTGATGATTTAATATTCTAATTATCACTATTACTGCGATTTTTATCCCAGTGCACCGGATCAATATTAAATTTATGACTCTTTTTTCTGGGGAAGAATTTAAACATCCCACAATGACTTTCTTATTTTCCTTCCTCAGTTATATTGTTTATGTCATATGAACAGTACAAATTATTCCCAAAACCAAAGCATCACATATCTCTAATTTTTCTGTTTAGTTCGCTGTAGTATTAGCTTTCTCTTGGGTATCTGAGCCTGTGGTGAGCAGGTGTCAGCTGCGCTGGAACTACATTACACCCTTTCCGGCAGGTGAGCCCTAGAACTGGGACATTCTACTCATGCAAGTTGCTTTATAGCCGCATGGGGTCGCTGTAGGAACCTGGTCAGTGATTAGCCCTTGCCGGCAATAGATTTCACTGTGCTGGTTTCAATCCCTGCCCAGCCCCCGCTGAGCCCAGATAAAATGTACCATTGCTTGGACTCCTAGTAGTGTTGGTGTTCATGGCTTTCACCGCTCCACCCCCAAACTCTACCCACTAGTATGTTTCCACTATAAGAAGCAGGAACTTTATCTCCAAGCGACTTAAACATTAACAGAGAAAGATGGTAAAGTTCATGTTTGGACACACCCTCTATTCTCCAAACAAAACAATCAGGAAAAGTTTTAAAAGATAATAGTAAGACATAAACAGACGAAAAAAAAAAATTAAACATCTCAGTGAAACTAGAAAGTCAGGTGGAGACTGGACCAAAGCTAAGTGGGAACTAAAATGTTGCACATGGAATAAAGGATAAAGCCAGACTTTCAGGCTGAAGCCAGGGACTGGAGTGAGAACTCTCCCTTGCGAAAGGAAGCTGGGAAAAATAGCAGCTTTGACCAAAAGTGTGCTTAAGGAGGCAATGGGGTAGTCTCACGACCAAGAATTGGGTCAAGCCATCCCCTTTCCTGCTGACTGGGTTTGCAAGATCCCTGACAAGCAAAGAGTGCAAATTCTCAGCTGCCATCACAAGACCAGTTCTGCACTAGGGCACAGTGATTGCAACCACAGAAACGAAATCCACCGGCAAGAAAGGAACAAGAAAAATGAAAAGCACCCTCGTTCCCAGCCGTAACAGGCCTGCCTGTAAACCAAAATTCCAAAGCATGTGATGTAATCGAATGTTACAAAAGACAGCCAACTCAACAACAAACTCAGCAACAGATTAAATTCCTTTTTTGGACTAATCTGGCAAATACTTGAAAATACGGATACTCAGAGAGATAAATGAGGACATAGTTTGACAAACTGGAAATTATAAAATATTCAGATGAAAAGGAAATGAACATATAAATGGGTAATATAAGAATTATAAAACTCAAAAATTAAAAATACAGTTATGAAATTTAAAAGTACCTCAAAGGAGACTTGATAAAGTTGAAGATAAAGTTGATGAATTGGAAGATAGTGCTAAAGAATTTACATTAAATGCAGCAAGGAGAAACAAAGAGAATGAAAAATTAGAACTGGCCCTCTCTGGTGCGTTAGGACGCAGCACTGCAAGCTGTAGCCAGTCGCTTCAGCACGAGCTCCATCCCTGGCCCTGGAGGTGACCCACACGGCGCAGCAGACCTCTCCTGACCCTCAGCAGTGTACTTCGTCGATCTGCCTGCTCTGCTCCCCACTCTGTCTCTGGTGAATCCTCTCACCACCCCTGTTCCTCTGGCCTATACTCCAGCTCTGTATGCATAAATAAATGTCTTTAAAAAATAACTTAGGGCCCTCCCTGGTGGCGCAGCGGGTTAAAGCACAGCACTGAGAATCTAAAGCCACTTCCGCATGAGTTCGATTCCCGCCTGCCCCGGAGGAGACCACATGGCGTGGCAGACCTCTCCTGACCCGCCTGCTGCTCCCCTCAGCAGTGTACTTCGTTGATCTGCCTGTTCTGTTCCCCACTCTGTCTCTGGTGAAGCCTCTCACCGCCCCTGAGCCTCTGGCCTGTACCCCAGTTCTGTATGCACAAATAAATAAATCTTTAAAAAAAAATAACTTAGAACTCTTCAATTAGAGCAGGCAAATATGTTGAAAGACTCCAAAGTATGTTGATAGCACTTGTTGGGGGGTGGGGTGGGGAGAGAAGTAACATTGCAGGTATGATATATGACGTTATTCTAGGTTTGAAAGAAAAGTTGATAACACCCAATAGGATTCTATTTTTGTATTCAATTTGATGATCTGTGTTCTCCTAAGTGTGTTTAATTAGATCATATTTATTGCCACTGATGAGTTATTTGGGATTTCTTTTATTATTATGCTATATTTTCTATTCACTATAATTTTTCTTTACTTTTTCTTACCATTATTTTCTTACTTTTTTCCTACCATTTGTTGAATTGATCAAATCTTCTATTTTCCTTTTTACTCCCAGCAGTACAGAACTGGTAGTCTTTCTGTGATCTTATTTTATACCTTCTCCATATGTGTGTATGTATATATGTGTATGCAGATACATAAATATATAATCTTCTTGTGTTTTAACTGCCTCTTATTCACTTCTGGGATGGGAGGGATTCCACCCTAGGATTCTACTAGGAAAGGATTCCACCCTAGTCATGTGAATGACTGAGCAAAGATATCCAGTTCTGAGCAGCTGAGAGCAAGTGCGTGTGGCTTCTTAGTCACATACATTTTCTTCCCAGGGAGGATATTTCACACCAAGCGTGAGCACAGGGGCGTTGTACTCCAGAACAGAGTGAGTACCCAGCAGCTATGGGAGGTAGGCTTTTACAGTATCAAAAGTGTGGGGTCACCCCCTGGTTTTCATGGAAGAATGTTTTTGGTGTTTGAACACTTATGTAGACTAGCAGGGAACTGACACCCACTTCTGGGAACGTGGCAGGGAGTACTCCTGGTCCTCTTGATAAAGTGGGTTGTTTGAATGGGAAAGCTTATCCCAGGGACCAGAATGGGAAGGGGAAACTGGTGGTTAGCCCTCAACATCTTCCTGATTTTATAGGTCTATGCAACATTTAACACTGGGTCTCAGTTTTAGATCTAATACATATCTTGCTGTTAATTTTCTTTTTAGTGTTGTATAGACTGTTTATTGTAATAATGTAGAAGGTGATAATTAAAATCATTAATTCTGTGTATGTTTATCTTAAAGTTTTCAGATGTTTTTGATATGATAGTGACCTCAGTCCATAAAGAATTATAATTTTTACTCTCTTGTGGAAAAGATAAGTTTTCCACATTTATTCCTACTTTTCCTTAATTTCACCTGGGATTATAAACTTTGTCATTTTGTTTATAATAGTAAATCTCTTTTAAAGATATAAATATGTGTTTGACTCTTTCAATGGAAACTATTTTTAGAAATAAACAAAGTTGTTCATGTATATTAAAATTTTGAAGTTGTATAACTTGTAACTTTAAGTTAATGTCCTTAATAAGTATAACATTTTAAAAAAAAGATTTATTTCTTGGGCCCTCCCTGGTGACACAGTGGGTTAGCACAGCACTAAGAAGCTAAAACTACTTCAGCATGAGTTCAGTCCCCACTCCAGGAGGTGACCCACATGGCACAGCAGACCTCTCCTGACCCGCCCGCTGCTCCCCTCAGCAGTGTGCTTCTTTGATCTGCCTGTTCTGTTCCCCACTCTCTCTCTCTGGTGAATCCTCTCACCGCCCCTGCACCTCTGGTCTGTACCCCAGTTCTGTATGCATAAATAAATAGATCCTTTAAAAAAAAGATTTATTTCTTTATGTATACAGAATTAGGGTACAGGCCAGAGGTGCAGGGGTGGTTGGAGGATTCACCAGAGACAGAGTGGGGAGCAGAGCAGGCAGATTAACAAAGTACACTGCTGAGGGGAGCAGCAGGCAGGTCATGAGAGGTCTGCCGAGCCATGTGGGTCACCTCCCTAGCTGGGGATCAAACTCACACTGAAACAGCCACAAGTAGCTTCATATCTCTGTGCTTTAACTCATTGTACCTCCAGGGAAGGCCAAGTAGAACACTTTTTAAACTGGATTTACAAGTCCAAAATAAGTCATAATTATTGCAACAAGCCAGTTCAAGAATATTTTGGAATGGGAAGTAACTCCTTTTCCTTCCCCCTTCTGCTCCTACTTTTTAGACTTAACCAGTCTTGACAGTTTACTTTGTTCTTTCAGCATCTTTCTCTCAGCTCTTGTAAACTCATGCAGATGTCAACCCCATAAGGGGTTACCCTCTCTATATTTTACAGGAATGTGACCATATAAAAATAATTCAACTACTTACTTTTTAAATCATGGACATTCTTCTGTTTTTTTTTTTAATAACAGACACTGTCCCAGGTTAATAGATACACAGCTAATTTACTAGAAATAGCTATCTGATGTTTATTAGATTAGCATAGACACATCATCACTTACTAAGCCATGAACCTGCTTTTGGACATGCCGATATTGCTAGTTATGTTGTCACTGTCCATATTGCAGCAAGATGCAGCTAAGTCCACCTATGCTGTCTACTGGTGCCTTTGTAGTGTGTGTTTCCGAGAGTAAGAAGAGCAATGGGCATCACCCATGGAGAAGCTGGACGTGGCCAACTGGCCTAAGATGGCGGGCAGCAGGGTGGGTGTCAACAGCAGAAGACCTTCAGTCAAGTGGGGATCAAGCCCGAGATGACTGGTCATCACCTAGGTGAGTTTTCCATCACCTATGAGCCTGTCTGGCAGGGCGGCCCTTATTGAGTGACCTCATGCTCCTCACATTCCTCCCTCCTCAAATAGCCTGCATGAGCAGACTAGTTTTAAATATTACTTTTAAAATAGAAAGGGAAAAATAAGAAAGAAAGAATGGTATTGACATGAATAGAACATATTGAAGTAAACCTAGTAAGAATAATGATTGCATCATGAAATATCTGAAGATTCCAAATAAGAGGGAGATTTAAATTTTCTTTTTCTACCTTTTATTCTGTTGTTTTTTTTTTAGAATGTCTAGCTACAAAGTAAAATATATTTCTTTTTTTAAAAGATTTATTTATGCATACAGAAATGGGGTACAGGCCAGACGTGCGGGGGATGAGAGGATTCACCAGAGGCAGAATGGGGAGCAGAACAGGCAATGAAGTACACTGCTGAGGGGAGCAGCAGGGGAGAAAGGAGAGGTCTGCTGTGCCAAGTGGGTCAGCTCTGGGCAGGGATTGAACTCGCATAGCGCAGCTGCACCTAGCTTGCAGTGCTGCGCCCTAACCCGCTGTGCCACCAGAGAGGGCTGTAAAATATATTTCTAATGATGAGTTGAGGTTAAAAAATATTGATATTTACTCTCCGATTGTGAGACATCAGATAATTTTAATGTAGGCTCTATTTTTCCACCTCCTATATTTCTCTGTAAGACCCTTATTGACCACCCCAGCCCCCAACTTAAACCTATTTTTAAAACTATAAAAGAAATACATCCATGTGGTTTTTCTTTTTAACAGAACAAAAGGTCTAAAAAGAGAAGTAAGCTCTCCCCATTCAATTCCCTTTTCCATGTGTATATATCCTAGAAATTTTCATAATGCTTTATAGAGAATTCTAAATTGTGTTTAAATGTGGTCCTCTTTCCAGTAACTTTCCTGGGGACTGAAAACATACCCGTGTCCCACTGAGTCCTGTCTGAGTCCCAGCGAAGGGTCCGCCACCCAGGCCTTTGAGCGCCGTTTCCAGGGTATCTGCTCTTTTGTCCCGGAATTCCTGTCATTCCCAGGTTATGTCCCCTGAGCCTGTCTGCCGGCCTCTTTTCTTTTCGCCTCTTCATCATTTTCCCCTTCACCATGTTAATTTATTTTCTCCAGTGTCTTGTCCGCTATTTACAGCCTCCATCGTGGGTTTTAACCCAGCTACCGCGGTTTCTGTCTCCCTGGCCCACTTCCTGCTCTTAGGTTTCCGTCTGTTGATTATGCGCTTTTCTGGTTTCTAGATCTCTCCCAGGGTCCCTTGGAATCTTGTTGAGAATTTGAATCTAACTTTTTAATAAAAACTTGCAATCATTTTTCTTTTTACCCTCAGAGAGACACGGACCTCGGAATCTCATGGGATGTTTGTCTTCTGAGCGCAGAATCTTCTCAGGTCCGTGCGCTTGCCTCTGCCCCATCTTCCCAGAGGACGTCTAAGCCAGCTTGGTATGGCTGTCGGGTTAGCGTCTTACTTTCCTGCTTCAGTTTTTCCATGTGGGGTGAGAAGTGGCTGGGGGAGGCGTCCACTCTGGAGCTCCCCGTTGACTACCCAGCATAGGAATGTCTTAGCTGATGGTGAATGTGCTTCAGCTTCTCAGGAAGAGCCTTTTCAGTCCTGCTCTTTGCCAGCAATAACAGGTGTGGTCCTGCAGGAGGCAGTGCAGGGACCCATGGCAAGTGCCTAATTCCAGCGTGAACATCTAGGGAGTCCATTTGTCTAAGGAGCCACAACCATATCCTCTAATTCCCCTCGTCAGCATTAAACGTGACATTTTGCTCTCTAATTGTCTCATTCCTGTGACCTATTTCTCAAATGACTGCTACTGAGGAGTGGAAGGAAGTGGCATCATTTTTTGCCTATTCCAACAATAACTCTAGAAGACTCTAAAATAACCCCTGATGGTGCAAGGGGGTTATGACACAGCACTATGAAGCTATCCACAGCCACTGGGGGTTATGACACAGCACTATGAAGCTATCCACAGCCACTGCAGCACGAGTTCAATCTCCAGCCAGGAAAGCGACCCCACATGATGCAGCAGACCTCTCCTGTCTTGTCTGCTGCTCCCCTCAGCAATGCATTTCAATCAGTATGTCTGTTCTGCTCCCCACTCTGTCTCTGGTGGATCCTCTCACTGTCCCTGCACCTCTGGTCTACACCCTAGTTCTGAATGCATAAATAAATAATAAATCTTATATAAAAAAAAAAAAAAGACAGGAGCTTCAGTCAGTGGGAGCTGGTTAGAGTTTCTGCTGAATTTTCCTCAGGGCACCATTCAGGTTCAAACCAAAGGACTAAAGACTGACCGAGCGCAGTTGCCAACACCCCCAAGTCCATGTACGTTCTTACTTCAGGCCTCAAATTCAGGCAAAAGGATTCGACCTTCATACCCTGCACTGACCAGTTACTGGGAGGCCACCTCATTTCCAACGAGGAAGAAGGCAGTGTTTGGATGGGAGTGAATAGAGCCTGAGCTTGACTCATATGGGGTAGTACCTGGAGGACTCAGTGTTGAGCTGTCAGCAGCCAGTCCTGATAACCTGGAGCTTGAGCGCTGGTCCTGACGGGGAGAGCAAGGCAGCGCTCTCAGTACCCGCTGCCCTGAGAAGGGGAGGAGCCAGCAGAAGGCAGAGAGCAGATGCAGAATGCCAGGTTCTTGGTGACATCTGTTGAGCTGCTGGATGAAGCCATGCTTGAAGCCACATTTCCTTTGTACTCTTCAGTGAAGCCTGCAAGCAAACTCTCCTTTCTCTTCAAGCCACATGAGTTGGGCTTTCTATTTGTTGTAGCATACAGATGACCCATGAGCTATGAATCCAAGCACACATGTTAACGGCTTACTGCCTTTTCAAAAACCAAAAGCTAAGATCAAAACTGTGAATTGGAAAATTTACTAGTTAAAAAAAAGTTTCTGTTTAAATTAATGATGTCTCTCTGTTCTGGACTGCAGTGCTACCTGAATATGGAGTGGGAATTACTTATGGAGATATTTACAAGCTTATACTGTAGTATAATTGGTGCTTGTTTGAGTGCTTCGTTAATATTTAATTTTGCATCATTTCTTAAACTAATTTATTGGCACGTTTTCAGCATTCCACTGCGAGACTGAACGTAAATCACATTAATAATAAATGACACAAGGGCTCTTTATATTTCTTTTCTGAGCTATCTTTCAAAGATAATTTTCTATGACAGGGCATGGTAAATGTTCTATTGAAGAGAAGACTTTTCTTTTAAATTTCTGCTTCAGCAACCAATGGGAAACCCAAGTTGATTTGAATTATAAGCATGTTGTGGATTGTGACGCAGGGCTTTGCTGTTATCAATTCTTGTGAAGTGTACCTCTTCGTTAAGTGTTTTCAATCATCCATGAAAAACCAGGTTTGCTCAGACAAGTACTTAAGCCAAAACGAAACTAGAGAGACACGATCATCAGCTGACATATAAAGTTTCCTTTGGGGGTGGGGGGTATTTGTCAGAGTGGTGAGCACCCAGCTTCTTCAGGTACTGATATGTCTGTGGTCAGAAGGTGGCCCCATCCACTTCCTGAAAACCTTTAGATTAGCTCTTTAAGCAAGTCACCTTTACAAGTCATTTACAAATAATTCCAGTCTTATGTGGAAGAGAGAAAATATGATAAACCACTGAAAGCCTATCTTTAATGGTAGATCAAGTAAAGAATTAATCTCTCAAAATAAACAAGTCCTAAAATAACTTGAAATTCTTTTTATTTTTTAAAAGATTTATGTATTTATGCATACAGAACTGGGTTACAGTTCTGTACCCAAAGGTGCGAGGGCTGTGAGAGGATTCACACTGAGTGGGGAGTGGGGAGCAGAACAGGCAGATGGAGGAAGTACACTGCTGAGGGGAGCAGTGAGCAGGTCAGGAGAGGTCTGCCGCGCCATGTGGGTCACCTCCCTGGCTGGGGATGGAACTTGTGCTGAAGGGGCTGCAGCTAGCTTTGCAGGACTCCATGTTAACCCATTGAGCCACCCAGGAGGGCCAAAAATTCTTTTTAACGAACACTTTTACCAAAGCACATGGATATTTAAAATAAAAGCAAAAAAGAACCCCACCTCCACCCCCCACTGCTTCTATCACAGTTGTTTCTTTGGGTTGTGAGAAGTCCCGCATAGAGGGCAATGGGGATTAAAGTAACCGGAAATGTTAGTTAGAAGAAGGGGAATATTTTATCATATTCCCACTTCCAAGGGGACCCAGGACCTCAAGGTCAGGATAACCCTTAGCTTTGTGTGCTCAACCTTCTGGTAAAAGCACCCCTTTTTCTGGAGAAAATGAGCCCCACTCCTATTTGTGCTGTCAATCACAGGGCCCACCCCTGCAGTCAGGTGGGTGTGGCGCTCAGGCATGCTCCTGCACCCCACAGACACGCCACGGAGAGATGAAAATTACTGGCCAATCAGAGGCCTTTCCTCTGAAGGCCCAAGGGCTGGCCCTGGTGTGAGACAGCCCAGAGTGGAACTTGGCATTTAGGGAAAGGCTCCCTGTTCAGCAAGTCCTCTTGCTTCTGAAACAGCTCATTGGCCCTGCTGGGGTGGGGAGGGGTCTCCTGCGTCTGCTGAGGTTCCAGGAGCGCCCATTCAGTGAGACCCCACTCCAGCTCTTTTTCCTGCTTCAGAAAAATGGCATTGGCAAGCGCCATGGCTCCTGCCCGACATTGTGCAGCCGCCATCTTGACTGCATGGTAGGTGCAGCCGAGGCAGTAAGTTCTTGCCTTTCCCAGCCCAAACAACCTCTTTCCTGTGTTTCCTGCTAAGTGGCTTGGATTTGTTCTCTCAGCTCTGCTTTTGGGCTTTGGCTGCTCCACTTTGGGTCCTGTTTGGCTGAATATTTGCCCATGAGAAGACTCTCATGCCCGCTATTTCTAGTTGACATCAGAGTTTTGTCAGGAGTCTATTTTGAAATCCTTCTCACTCCAATTCCTATTCCCCCTCTCTTTACTCCCCCTTTCTGTTGAACTTCTCCAGTTAAAAATCTTTGTGCCCCATCTTCAAACAACTAGCAACAACAAATGTTGGCGAGGATGTGGAGAAAAAGGAACTCTCCTGCATTGCTGGTGGGAATGCAAACTAGTACAACCACTATGGAAAACTGTTTGGAGGTTCCTCAAACTGCTAAACATGGAGCTTCCCTATGACCCAGCAATCCCACTCCTAGGTATCTACCCAAAAGACACAAAAACACTGATTGAAAAAGATACTTGTACCCCCATGTTTATTGCTGCTTTATTTACAATTGTAAAAACATGGAAGCAGCCCAGATGCCCAAAAGTAGATGACTGGATTAGAAAGATGTGGTACATATATACAATGGAATATTACTCAGCAACCAAAAAAGAGAAACACATGTCTTTTGCAGCAACTTGGATGGAGCTGGAAAAGATCATGCTTAGTGAGATAAGCCAGAAAGAGAAAGAAAAATACCGGATGGTTTCACTCATAGCAGGAGTATAATGGACCAGGCGAGAAAATAACAAAAATAATGAACAACCATAGACCAGAGACATTCTGTGGGGGTGGAGTGGGGAATGGGATCAAACACGGGGGGGGGGAAGGGAGGGAAATGCATGGGACTATGGTGGTGGCACAGGGCTGATTTGGTGATGGGAAGCCTGTGGGGATTACAATTGAGATGAAAAAAAAAATGTGAAAAATGATGTAAAAATAAACTTTTTAATAAAAAAATAAATAAATAAATAAAAATCTTTGTGCCCACTAACTTTGCATTTCTGTACACCAATGGGCACAGACCCTTAGCGTGGCAATAAGGGGCTCTTATTGGTGGCACAAGGGGTTACAGCACAGTACTGAGAAGCCATCTACAGCCACTGCAGCATGAGTTCGATCCCCAGTCAAGGAGCTGACCTTGGTGCAGCAGACCTCTCCTGTCTCACCCGCTGCTTCCCTCAGCGGTGTATTTCAATTTCTGCCTGTTCTGCTCCCCACTCTGTCTCTGGTGAATCCTCTCAACACCCCCCATGTACCTCTGGCCAGTATCCCAGTTCTTGTATGCATAAATAAATAAATCTTAAAAAAAGAAAAGAAAAAAGAGAAGAGCAATATGGGTTTTTCCCCTTAACAGTTTGGAGGCCTCTGGCTACCCTTTGACTTTCCCAATAACATTGATAAGTGGGGTTTCCTGAGCCATGGGATGGAAAGGGTATATGTGGGATTGTGGTTAGAAGTTAAGAGAAATCAAACTATTCCACAAAAGAAAGGGGGGCAGTGGAGGGAGGGCCAGGGGAGAGTCAGGACTGGCTGGGTGAGGTGGTGGATGGTCAGGAGGGCATAGGCCCAAGAAGGGTATCAGGAGTACTGGGTGAAGCCCTCGCTGACTCTGGTTTCTCTCCTCTCCTGTGGCCAGGAGCCCCAGAAAGGGCCCATGGCAGGGGGTCTGAGAGGTGCAGGGGCATCTCAGCCTGGCCCACCGGCTCCATGTCCACCCCTCCTAGCACAACCCTCAGGGAATCCCTTTGGTGCCTCCTGGGTCCTGGCCTGGAAGCTGCCAGTCAGAAGACCTAGCTTTCCTAGAGCAGAGGGACAGACAGACAAAGAAGACCAAGAAAGCAGGATTGGGGGCCTGAGCACTGCCAGGAGCTATGCAGGGAGGGTCAGAAGAGAGCCCTGAGGCCCACTGAGGAAGAAGACAGACAGGGCAGGAAGAGAATCCCAAGAGCTTGCTCTGGAGTGAGTGATGGAAAAACTCCTGCCCAGTTTTCTTTACAAAATGCTCAGTAAGATCTACATTATTCTCCAATGCCAAAGAGTGCGAGGCAGACCCCAGGGCAGCAAGAAAGACCACACACAAAGACAGTCGGTATCCCGGCCCTAACTCCCAACCCTCACAAGTGAGAGTGGAGGCCGCCTTGCCTAATATCCTCAATCTTCTCCACTTGAAGACCAAAGCCAGCACCTTATTTAAAGGGGCCGTTTTCACCATCACTGTTTGACATGGCTCCAGAAGTATACTCTTGGCACTGAGGAGGGGTGTGGCGTGGCTGGAAAGCCTCACAAAGCCCCCTGCCCCCCAAGGGGCTGCCCTTTGCGTCTGTGCTGTGCCCACCGGGGAGACTACCTGGTTGCCACAGTATTCTGGGCAAAATCATCGCTGTTTCCATCATCTTTGCCTTACTCTACTTTTCCTCAACCATGGGGCCTTCCAGGACAGTATTGGGGTGGGGGGCAATAAAGACTGAATACTTATGGTTATGAAACATTAGGTGAAGCATCCGGTTCAGTCTAGAGAAGAACCTGGTCACTAAACTGTTCCCAAATGGGGAACAATGGGGGGCTTTCCCCTCTGAAGCCCGCACAGGGAGGAGGCTGAGCTGTGTGACTCTTGGTGGAAACAAGCCATGGAGTGGACGGAAAGGCTCAGGTTTCCTCTTGCAAGAACGGGATCTCCGGAAGAGAAGCCTGGGCAAGACCAGTTGTGTGGTGTCCTGGCATTGGCCCAGGGTAACAAGGTGCCTGAAGTAAACGAGGCTTCGTTATAGGTGTCTCCTGGGCAGATGCAAAGCCCCAGCATGGGCTAGTGCATGAGAAACAGCCTCTTACCTCAAAAAAGCCAGATGGTCCTGGCCACTCTGACCATGGCTGAGCTAAATCACCCAACAGAGTCTCCATGTTGGAAGGTGGCAGAATGAGCCAATTTAATCTGCTCTCCTTGGGAAGGTTAAGGTGAGAAGAAAGACAGAAAGCGTGATGGACAAGGCTGTGAGAGGCCTGAGTGGGGAAGAGAAACCGGGCTGCCTCCTGGCCCTGCTTTCCTAAGCTCACAGATGCCCTGTCCCCCCATTATTTGAATTTTTCCCAGTCACCACTGTGAGCACAGGCTTAGTAAGAGTTAAGGAATTTTCCATGTGGTCCAGGTCACCAGCCATAGGTCACCTTGTACACAAGCTCCTTGCCTATATATATCCTAGAGGAGATAAGACTCATGTGTAAGACAAACTTTCATGTTTCCCTGAAGGGGTGTTTTTCCATGGGCCTTCGTGTTGAAAATGAGGGTGAACGCGGAGGCAGGGAACAAGGAATGGTGGAAGACGCCGCATCCAGAAGACCTCCCTGACACCCCCTGCAAGCCGAACTACTTCCACTTGGTCCTTTCTACAGGAGAGTTTCTTGGGAAACACTTCTTTCTGGCCCCTTTCTGGTTCGCTGTGCCTTCTATCGGTGTCTTGTATCCTTCCACCCCTGGAGAACGACCCCTGGAGTTTACTCCCACCTGCCTCCAGAAAGAGCAGAACACACCCCTTGCTGGTCTCAGCCCCACCCGGAAGCGGATGCCCTCGGCTTGGGGCCTGCGCCAAGCCTGCGCTCCTCGCTCCTCGCAGGAGCCCCTCTGGCGCCAAGGCCACTCGGGCTGGTTTCTAAATGTGCACCCGCCATCTGGTGGGTGATTCACGCACCCGGCTGGAGGCAAAGTCGAGGCTCCATTTAGGTCTTTGGACTTGAATTCAGTCCAGAATTGAAGGTGCCAAGCTTAATGGCCTTAAAATTCTGGAATCCTCTTGGGATATGAGGATCTTACACAATGTCTTGACCTGTTTGCCATTTTCATAAAATGATGAAAAAGATTAGCCACACAGTAGATTATTACTCAGCCATAGGAAAGGTGAGATATGACCATTTACAGCAAAATGGAAGGAGTTTGAGGGGATTGTGTGGAGTAAAGCAGGTCAAAATGACAAAAACAAACACTGTCCATTTACATTCTAGACAACTCCACAAAGCAAGGTCCTTGTAAAAACTAGTGGATGCTAAATAAATGGCTTTAGATTTCTTTGGTCAAGGGCGAGGGCGAGAGAGAACGGGCCAAAGGGGAATAAGAGGTGGTGGAAGGGAAAAAATATTTTAAATAAAATTTTGTTTACTTTTTTAAAGATTTGTTTTTTATACACACAGAACTGGGGTACAGGCCAGAGGTGCAGGTGTGGTGAGAGGATTCACCAGAAAGAGTGGGGAGCCAAACAGGCAGATTGACAAAGTCCACTGCTGAGGGGAGCAGTGGGCGGGTCAGGAGAGGTCTGCTGGCCGTGTGGGTCAGCTCCCTGGCTGGGGATCGAACTCACACTGAGCTAGCTGCGTAGTGCTGCACTTTAGCCCCGTTGCCCCACCAGGGAGGGCCCTTTAAATAAAATTTAAAAAGGAAAAATATATACTAATCAAGGAACACCATAGAGAGCTAGACTGGCCATGCTAATAGCAGGCTAACTGACTTGAAAGCAGAAGAAAAGTCGCTAAATACAAGACGTTGCTGGAAAGAGGCCCCTGAGCGTCCATCCCTCTGGGCCTGGGCCGCGGCGGGCAGACTGTGCTCCTTGAACAGCTTCTGTTCACACTCCCCGGCCCCTGCCTGGGCCAGCTGGCTGGTGAGCTTCCCTCTTTTATTTTTATTTCCCCCAGTTATTAAACTTCAGGTGCGGAAATCCCAGGTAGCCACCCACACTCTATCTGCTTGTCCACACCAAGGCGTGTTGCTCCGAGCCATTTACTTTCCTTCCTTTATCCTCATTCCTCTCTGCGGCTCTGCTCCCGTCCCCCTGCCAGAGGCAAATATTCCAGTCAGTGAATCACTTGTTTGTAGGTGTTCCTGTAAGAGCAGTATAGTTGTTTTCTCTTTTTATGCACCTGTTCTCAGTGGTGTTGGGGGGCCATCTCAGCCTGTGGGTCCTGTGTCCCTGCGCCACGGCAGATCTGCTCGCCCGTCTGTGTGCGTCTCCCCGCTCCTCGCTCTGCAGGGCTCCCCCACTCTGGGACTCTGCGGGAGGTGCCTACCAGGCCCCATTTTCTCCCCTTTCCAGCTGGCTTTGGCCCTCGCCGTCAGATGTGAGGGAGGAGAGAGGTGCCGTGGTGCAGCTTTCTGACCTGCTCTGACAGGCCGGTGGAGCAGTGGCCTCATCCCCCCCCTTGCCCTGCAGGCAAACAGGCTTCTGGATGGGAGCTGACAGGTGCTTTGCCCTTGGCACCTCCAGGCGCTGCCCACCCCGTCCACCTGTCCAGCACCGGTCACCTTCACCCTCTCAGCTGCCCTGACCATCTGTGCTCACACACGTCCTCTCCGATCCCCCCAGTGGTGGACTTCTGCCTGACCCCCAACTCAGAGCCCACCAACCCCTGGGACGGACTCCTCTCTTCCTACCCTCTCCCCTCCAGCCCCAGCCAGAGTCCTGGGGGCCAGAACTCCTCCTCTTCTGATTAGCACAGCAGCATCTCCAGACCAGGGGAGATTCTGGTGGTCAAGATTGGAGGAGAGGGTGCAGTGGTGCTAGGGAAGTAGAGCAATTTCCTCCAGAGCCCAGGACCAGGACCGCTCCCCACCACAGAGAATTATTGGCTCCCCAATGTCAGCAGTGCCATGATTGAGGGACCCTGACTTAACATCATAACACAATCCACTTTGCAAGTTACACTTAATCATCTATTGAGGTTTTAATTTGTTTCAAGGGGGCAGTAAGATCAGGGCCCAGCTGCTGCGGTGTGAAAGGACCTGCTGCCTGGTCTCCAGCCTCTCAGGCTCCCCCAAGGAGGGGCAGGGACTTACCTGATTCTGGGAGAGAAGCGGGTGGGTCCTCTCAGACCCTCCCCTTCTCCTAGGGAGACCAAATCTTGGTTCCTGTGAACTCCACCCTGAAGCGTTGGGCTCTTCCTGTGGCTGGGGTGCACCCTCTCCGCAGCTGCCTATGCCTGAGGTGGGTCAGTCAGATTCTGGGGCACATATCTGGGAATGTGCAGTTGTTGCTCCAGCCTGCTCTTCTCCAGCAGTCACATCAATAAAGCAGATGTTTCGGTGGCCTGTGTCACCCTTGAAATGGAAGAGGAGAGGAGGGCTGCATAGCTGCCCAGGCCCAATTGGGCCTGCAGGGAGTACCAGAGAAGGGTGCTTGAGCAAGGGGAGGGGAGGGAGTGAGGGTGGCCCAGGGGCAGGCCAAAGGTGCTATCTCCCTGGGCCCCCCACAGCCTTCCAGCTCTGTCAGTTGCTGGATGTGGGGTGTGCTCCTGGCCAGGCTGCATCTCAGCTGGGGCAGGTCCCCAAGGAAGGGATGGTGTTCCCTGCAGCTGGGCGCTGGGCCTGGCCCCAGGGGAACAGAAGTCACCCAAGGCCTTGCTCCAGTCACTGGTCCCAGCCTGGAGAGATGTCTCCTCCAAAGGAAGATTGACCTTCCACTCTTTTGCAGATTTAGACTCTTCAGTGATATGGCACTATTTGTGATTTGATGGGATAGGAGGAAGTCTGAGCAGCGTAGCCAAGGGCCTGCCTGGGTTTTCAGCCAAGACAGGAAGAACTAAATAGCTTAGGCTGGATGAGCTCTCAGGGAAACAGCAATAAAGCTGCCTTGGAGGGCTGTTCCTTAGCAGTGCTCTTCTTCGGTTCCACAGGAATTGTTACATGTCTCTCTGTGGCATATGTGAAGCCCTGGGGTGGAAACCCACGGGGCTGACACTCTGGAACCAGCAAGACCTGTCTCTCAGCAAGAGCACACAGGGACCTCAGAGCGGAAATTAGTTAAAGGAACCTGCTGGGCCTTTAACTAAAAAAGGCTAGAAGGGAGAAGGGGTGTGAGAGCCTGACTTTGTATTTGCAGGCCTGGAGGCAAACCTGCTAGGAAGATGGACAACCCTCCCGTTAAGACAAAACCTGATAAAAGGTATCATTTCAGCAAGATTCAGGTGTTTTGGGGGAAAAGGATGCCAGGTTCCAGGCCCCACTGAGAGTTTCCCTAAGGCAGGACCAGCCCCGAGTAGCCCCTTCCTCCTCCCAGTACACTCCATCCCTGCTTACGTTAGTTTGACTCTCGTCTCTGTGCTTCCAACCAAAAGCAGCAGCCCCAGAGGATAAGCTGAATGCAACCTGCTCAGGACTGCCCAAGCTGGCTGGGGGTGAGGACACCCACGGCATGTTAGGAGACAGCTGTGTGGCATGCTCTTCACCCCGCAGGACCCCCAGATTGCCACAGTGAATGGAAGTGCCAGGCATTTCTGGCCACTGTTTTGTCCCAACTTCTGTGACCGGCCGCAAGAAAGGAAGGAGGCAGAGAGGCTGAGCAAGCAGAGTTTATTGCTCCGGGACAGCAGCTGAGACGGAGCCCCTAGAGTGGGGTCCACAGCTACTGCCAACCCAATAAGGGGAAGGGTCTCAGATTCCAAACGGGGTGACTCATCGCTGTGTCCTTGAAGTAAGGCCCAGTTCGTTATCACCTTCATCTAGTCCCATCCCGACACAAGGACCCGTTAATTAGATGCAAGGCCCAACTTATTACCACCTTATCACCTTTGGATGCAAGGCCTCATTTATTATTGCCCTTATCCAGTCCCTCAGTAAATCTCCGCATTTGGGCACTCCCAACAGCCACCTCCCTCGATTTTGTGAGTGAGGGATCAAGAAAGCAGAGAAGGTGGGGTGGAGGGAGAAGGAATGATATAACTCCACTTTCTAGCAGAAAATGGTGGAAAATCACTTAAGTAGAAACTCTCTTTTAGGAATCTGTTAATACTGGGTGGAACACAGACGTTTAGGGCAGTGACACCATTCTGTAGGACAACATTACATTTGTCCAAAACCCAGAACATGTACAACACAGAGCGTGAACTCTGATGTAAACCTGGACTTCAGCTAGTGATGACGAGGTGGAGGCAATATCAGCTCAGTTGTCAATAATACACCATGCCTGTGCGAGACACTAGTAATAAGGAAACTGGGGGGCGGGGGGAGGGCATGGAGGCAACCCCTATACTTTCTGTGTAATGCTTGTGTAAGTTTACTACTGCTCTAACATAAAGTCAATTAAAACACATCCATTAATATAAGATCATATGTCTAGGCTCTTCCAATTAAAAATCATCGTGCGTGACTATATCTGTGTTTTCTGCCAAAAAGAAAAAAGAAAAAAGATGAATGCTGCAAGCCTCATTTATCACCCTTAATACCAGTTACATACACACAGCCTGGGCTGACACAGACGCCGGCACCCGCACGCCAGCAGTCTCCCACTCTGCTCAAGCGCGCATTTTCAGTTTCAACAATTTAGTTACTTATCTTAGAAAAATACCTGCGCCCTGGACAAATCAGCTATATAGAAAGCTCTGAAAAACGAGTTCACCTAAATGCTCCTATCTCTAGGCTGGCTCCTTTCCCAAGGTCTCTGCCAAATCAGTCTTGGTTCCAGCTTGGAAGGGGGTAAGTTTATAAACACACACGGAGAAGCATGGAAGCTTCCTGGGCTCTAAGAGTTCCCCAGTGCAGTCGGGGCTGCCTGCCACCCTCCCCGCATCTCTACCTGAATTGCTTTCCCTCCTCCTCCTCCTCCGGTTGTCTCCAGTTCACATCAAGGGTCCCCCTCCTCCAGGCAGGCAGCAGGAGAGGGGACCCTCGGAGGTCAGCCTGCCTGTGCCTCTCACAGCCTGGGTGGGCACTTCGTCCTTTGTCCTCTGGGGGACAGCCTCCCGCGACAGCCCTCCTCACTTGTCACATTTTGCTCTACAGCCACCCTTTCCGTGTTGCCCTGCTCTGTCCTTACATGGCTGGTGGCTGGCTGGCGCCCGTTCACCTGGAGTCCATACAGTCCACACAGTTGTGCGGCTATCAGAAAGCGCCAGCCCTCTCCGGCCCAGCCAAGGTGCAGCCAAGGTGCAGAGGCGCTCCTTGTCTGATGAGGAAGCTCTGAGCGCTGCACCCCGCGCCCCCAGAAGCGCTTCCTTTTGGGATTCAAAGTCTGGTGCATCTGGTTCCTCTCACAGGTACTGGCCTGCCTTTGAGGCCCGGTCCTGCCTCATGTCTGCCCACCCTCCAACCTTCCTGCTACTCCACCTGGGACCCCATAAGCCGTCTGGGTTCGCTTCATGGGCTCAAGAGCCCAGCATCCTGGCTTCTGACCCTGGATCCCCCCAGGTAAGACTGAGTGACCATGGGGAGGTCGCAGAACCCTGAGCCTCAGTTTCCAGTTTCTCCTATGCAAGGGGCCGGAATGACGCCTTCCACTGGAGGCTGTCATGGGACAGCACTGGCTCAGTGTGAGGCCTCGCCTGCACCACTGGGAGTCAGTGTCACCCCTGTATTCTGACTTTCCCCATGCTGGGCACTGGGAGGGGCAGTGAGAGACTCCCCCGGGTCACTTGCTGGGCAGAGGGCCGGGGGTGCTGCACATTTATTGAATCACCCACCCCATGAGGTCAAGCACCCCTCCCTCCCTGACCTGCCCAGATTACAGGTGTTTTTCCTGCGCCTGGTGAGGCTGACCTCTCTGGCGGCCAAGGATGGCCCAGCCAGCCAGGGAGCCACGGTTGTCATGGACAGAGACAGGGACGGCCCTGTGTTGTGCTGATGGTTGCCCATGGTTCTCACGGCACGGTGAAAAATCCGAGGCTGGGGTGAGACCTGCAACGTCACGGCCACAGGTGCGGGTTGGTACCAGCCTCTCCGTGCCCCACCGGTGAGTTTGCAGTGGGTCCTGACTGCTGTGTCCTCAGTGTTTTCGTTTAGCAACTATCCACTGAGCGGCTGCTTTTAGAGAAGATAAATTATACTGTAAAGCCATAAGTGACAAGTAGAGAGTGGGGAGTGCAGTGTGATTTTTGTCCAAGTCTGAGCGCGCACCAGGGGCACACAGAGAACGTCGAGAAGGCTCTCTACGCCCCAGGTGTGTTTTTCTCTTCTTTAAATTTCCCTACATTGTGTGAATTTGCTTTCCATGAGCATGTAGAACTGTTATCAACAGGAAAAAAATAATGTTGTGATTCCCTCTGGGGGAAGAAGGCAGGTTGGTCAGGCCTCCCAGAAGACCAGCAGGCAGTGTGTTCAAAGCGCAGAACTGGGGCTTCTCATTCTCCGACACCTGCCAGCGGCCTGGGGGCTCCCTCACAGCCCAGGCTGTCAGTACATGTGGGGGGCACTGAGAGCCTGCATTGCTTATTAGCTCACAGGTGACAGAGAGCCCGCTGGTCCCAGGACTAGATTCTGAGTCACTGGGCTCAGGAGCGGGGATCTCAGGTTGGGATCCTGACTGGCGTCTGGTGGAGTTCAGTGTTGGGAGAAACTCTTTTTGACAGAAACTGTCATTATTTCAGTCCCCTCCCTTGACGTTAGCCCTCTCTGGGTGCTGAAGTGGGCCCTGAAGCCAGCTCTTTGAGCCACAGCACCTGCTGCTTTCTGCCAGGTGCGCTGGGGCCTCTCAGGCAGGCTGGTTCTGCTAGTGGCCTGTGGGTCTGTCCCTCTGTGTCCCTGCAGTCCCTCTTCTCCCCAGCCGATGGCAGCAGAGGACAGGGAGTCCCAGAGGGCCGCCTTCTCCCAGCTGAGGGTGCCAAGTGGGAACCAGCACACGTTTTTCCATGTTCTTTCTAATGGTTACAAGACATACTGTGCCAGGTCAAATTCAACTATTTAGGATTTATGCTCCCGTCTTTTTCCTCCCAAGGATATTTGGGGCATTGTACTGAGAGGGAGAATTCAGGATTTAGAAAAAACAGAAACCATGTAGAGATCTTACCTGGGAGCTGAGCTGAGCTTCAGATTCTAGATTTTGAGTTTGGAGGAAAGTGAGGCCAAGGAGAAGCCCCCCTGGGGCATTCAGGGCCAGGCAGGAGGCATTGACCGCGCACTGAGACAGCCTGAGCACCAGGCTGGGACAAGGAGCCGAAGGGTCTGCTTGGTTGGTTGTTTGCTCTCTGACTTCACCGTCCTGGGGGCTATGACCCTATTTTATGTGGGTGGAAAGAGAATCAGCAAGCCCAGGCTGGTGACCTCTGGCCCTCAGTCTGTTAAGAAGCAGAGTTGGGACCTTCAACCTACATTCCTATGCCTACTTTGGGTGACATGCTTTTCTGGTCTGGCCCAGCCCCCATGCCCTCCCTGCGTGCACTGCGGGGTGTGAGGTCAGGTGTTGAGTGTGTGCAAGGGACTATGCAAGCCCAGAAATGCCACCAATAGGCCTTCCTGGGCCTTCTTTACCACATAGGTCTCCTTACAAGAGTAAACCCCGTCCTGAGCAATTTCTGCTTTCCCTAAAAAAAGAATTCCCCCCCCCAGAGATATCCTTGCATCTGATCCCTCTCCCCAGAGTTCAAAGTTACTTAATTTTTATTTTGCTTTTGTCTTGAATCCCACTGGCAATCTGTTGAAGTCAATGGCCACGTTCTCTGAATTATGCAAAAATGCACTTTGAAAGTATGAAATAAAAGACATTGGAACAAGGAGAACAAATTATATCCAAATGCAATAAGTAAAATATTTGGAAATTTGTGATAAAATATCACATATTAAAAAATAGGATCTAGCGGTGAGCTCAGTGACTAGCAAGTTAAGCGCCTCTGAGTGTGAATGACACTCCATGGTATTTATGGGGACTCTGAGGTGATGTACAGTGTTTCTGTGTGACAAGTCTCAGATACTGCCTTTCCTACCTTCACGATGAAGGAAACGCCAACTTTCAGTTCTGAAGATCAGGAGATCATGTTTTTCCGATTGCTGTTTTTGGACACCCCAAATTCTTTTTTTTTTAAATTTACTTATGTGTGCATGCAAGAGCTGGGATATAGGCCAGAGATGCAGGGGCGGTGAGAGGATTTAACAGAAACAGAGTGGGGAACAGAACGGGCAGATCTACTGAAATACACTGTGGAGGGCCAGACAGGAGAGGTGTGCTGTGCCATGCACACCAGAGGGATTTCCCTCTGGAAATCTCCAGAGGGGATGGAGCTCAGACTGTAATGCTTTTATAGTACTGCATCTTAACCCTTGCACCACCAGGGAGGCCCGGACACCCCAAATTCTATGCGGGAAACTATTGTGGGTCCATGGAGCCCCTGTTTAGAATCTACCTTCCAGCAGAACTGTAGGCAGCTTTATGAAAACTGCTACAGATGCTCAGGTTTAAGACACTCTTGTCAGGTGCTTGGGGAGGGGGCAGCAAGGAGGGCTGTGTCTGGGGTGACGAGGGACCAGGAGGACAGTGTACACTGTGGGACTAAGGGGGCTGGCAGGGAACTGTGCACTAGTAGAAAGGGCATCTGGAGCCCCCTCAAGCCATGTTAGTTTGTGTCAAATGAAGGGGGACCTCAGAAGATGGGGGACTCACAGCAGCAGTGCTTGCTTAGTCTTCTGGGCTCCCATTAGCCTTGGGTAGGAGGTTTTTTATTGGCTCAGTTTAATCTGAATCCTGCATGAGATTTTTGCAAAGAGGTGACGATCCCCTTTGATCCAGTCTTCCTTGTGTGAGGTCAGCTACAAATAGTGTGCTATCCTTTGGTTTTCACCTCTAATACATCTTTGTTCTTTCTGTTTTCAATTTCCTGGCCAATCTCCCAGGTCCCAGGTCTCCAGGCAGGTCTCGATGGCCTTCTATTTTTACCCTTTCCCCTTTGTTTTGGAGATAGAAGGAGGTATAGATGCATTTCTCTCCAACTGTGGACCTTGGAAATCTCCAGAGGCTTTGAAAACATCATGTGACTGCATTTGCAGCTGCTGTGCAGAAACAGTGAGGACACTGGAGATTTAATTCTATCTTAGCCACTCACTCTGGTTGCCTTAATGAAGCCAGAGCATTTCACAGAATCTGTTTCTTCACCTGTAAAGTGAGGGACTTAGTTTAGTGATAGTTGGTCTATGCTGAGCTCTTTGGGTTGAAAGTTATAAAAAAAAATCACCTTATTATTAGCTTGAGCAAAGTGTAGGATATTTAGCTTTTGGTGAGCAGGCTATGTAACGGCAGCTGGACCTCAGGAATAAATGGAGTCAGACATTTGGTGATCATCAGAACTTTCTATCTCTTGTCTCCATTTTTCTCTGAATGTTGCTTCTTTCTCATTCAGCCAGTCTTCTTCATACAGTGGCTAATATGGATCCTACTGTTTCTAGGTTCCCATCAGCAGCAGCTTTATTACCTAAACAAAGGCAGAATTACCAGACCCAATATTCTCATAGAAGGACTCTGACTGGCTCAGTTTGGATCAGTGCTCACCTGTGAACTAGTCAGTTGTGGCCAGAGAGGCAAAACCACTTTGTAAAAAGTGATTGCTTCCCACTTTCATGGTTTTCATGTGAATAAGGGTGGAACTGGGGAGGAGAGGTGGAGAGAGTTCCAGGAAAATCCAGGAGACTAGACATATGGGGAAAATGTGTGCTATAATGAGTTTGGAGTTTAATTATTGATGAAAATTCTGCTCTTGCTGTGTCCAAGTACAAAATTATCTTCTTGAGCCTCTGATTAAAGTTCTTAACATCCTTTGTTCTGAGAAAATGTTGGCAGAAAATTAAAGCAGGCTTTGAATAAATTATTGGTCAAATCTCAGCTAACACAGTTGAAATTTCTTAAATGGATACAATCAAAATCTAATCCTGTGAAGATGATTCTGGAAATATGGTACAATGAGAAGCTCCAAGAATCTGTCTTCCTATGAAGGCAGCAATTGCACTGAGAGTCTCTCTGATACCCCTCTTTCAGAACTCTGGAGTATATTGAAGGTGTGAAATCTCAAGGAGAAGACTTGGAAGCTGTCTTTAATTTTGGTCAATGTCAGCCCAGTAGTACTGCCTTTCCTTCTCACTCAACTCCAGTCACATGGCTGACAGCTGTGCATGTGTTCCTGGGCATCTTGCACACAGCTTACAGAAGCAGAGTGAACAAAAATGACTCTGTCCTCAAAATATCAGCCATCTCTGATGGCTGATTGTTGTTTCTCATCTCAGAGGTAAAGACAAAAATAGGGCAAGTTTTTTTTGAGGCCACCTTTTTTCCCCTTCCCCCATTTATGACTTTCAGGGGACTTAAAGTATCATTAGCATTTTGCTTTCCCACTTCATGCTTCTCTTTTCTGTGTTTGGGAGCCAAACATTAAAGACTAGAGGACATTCAAAAACAATTGCATATATGGGAAAATTAGAAAGTGATTACTCATGCCTAGGGAAAGACACAGACTCATAAATGACCCGAAAAGAACTTAAGTTTATAGCTCAGTCTTATTCTTTGCACAGAGACAACCTAAAGCAACAACATTAAAATTACAAAAGCAATTACAAGAAACAAAATCCAGCAAATTCTGGGGAAGAATCTAATTTCCAGAGTTACCACATTATTAGAGTCAAATGTCTAGTTTTCAACATTTTCAACAGGGAATCACAAAGTCATGGAAAGAAATAGGAAGCTAAGACCCATTTAAGGGAGGGGAAATCAACTGAAACTGTCCATGAAAGTGACCTGATGGCAGACCTACTAGACAAAGACTAAAGAAATTACCTTTAAAAGGTTCAAAGATTTGGAGAAAGTTGAGAAAATGATGTATGACATGATGGAAATATCAATGAAGAGACATCCAACCTAAAAGAAATTCTGCAGCTGAAATGTACAGTAACTGAAATGAGATATCCACCAGAGGATTCAAAGGCAGATTTGAAAGCAGGCAGAAGAAAGAATCTCTGGATTTGAAATAGGGAAATGGATATTGTCATTTCTGAAGAACAGAAAGAAACAAGGTTGAAGAAAAATGAATGACACCTAAGGGCCTACAGGGCACCATGAAGGGCAAGTGACCCAATGAATACACCGTGGGGGACCAGGAGAAGAGGAGGTGGAAGGGGCAGAGGGAATAGCTGAAGAAATACTGATTGAAATCTCCCCAAATGTGATGAAAAACCTGAAAGTAAGCATTCAAGAAGCTCAGTGAATTCTACTATGCACAAAAACCTCCTCCGCCAAGATACATTATAGCCAGGCTTCCAAATGACAAAGTGAAAGAGAGAGTCTTTAAAGTAGTAAGAAAGAAGTAAGTTATCACATACAGGGATCCTCATTAAAATTCATCAGATTTCCCATCAAATACTTTGGAGACCAGAGGCAGTGAGAGAGAAATTAAAACATCCCAGATGAGTGAGGGGATTTACTCAGATTACACTAGATCTGAGATATAGAGAATATCTCATTTCTTTATAAGAAATGCTCAAGGTACACAAAAGGATAATTCAAAGCCATATAAAAAATAAAGATGATAAAAGTGGCTTTTTATAACAATGGTTTGGAACTATTTTTTTTGTTTGTTTTCTACATGATTTGAAAGACTAATACATTAAAAGAAACAATTACTAGTCTAAAGGTATAATTGTAACTTCAGTTCATAGTAGTACATTTTGTTTTCTAAATAATTAAAGACTAAATGAAGAAATATTATCATTTAAAAAAATCATTGGTTTATGTTTTGGGTGTACAATGTATAAAGATGTCATTTTGTGAATCATTTTCCAAAGAGTTGGGAGTGGGCTATAAAGGGGCATTTTTTTTTTGTACATTATTGATGTTAAAATCATACAAAGTCAAATTAGAGGGTTATAACTTTAGGATGTTAAATTTTGTTAAGCACAAAGAAAATATCTATAGAATACACATGAAAGGAGATAAGGAAGGGATTTAAACTTCCACTGCAAAACAAAAATCACTACTAAACACAAGACAATAATGCAGAAAATGAGGGACAAACATGCCATCATGATGTAGAAAACAAAGAAAACAGCCACAGAGGTCCTTCCCCATCAGGCATTTCTTTAACTGTAAATGGATTAAACTTTCCATCCAAATTGGCAGAATGTATAAAAGCGCTTGGTGTGGTTATGCTCTGTCAACAAGAGACACAAGTAGTTTCGATGGGAAAAGATACTCACGTTAATAGTAATGCACAGAGAGCAGAGGTGGTTATACTAGCATCAGACAAAATAAATATTCCATCAAAAAGCTTACAAAACACAAAGAAAGACATACATTGATAAAGCTTCACTATAGCAAGAAGATACAACAATTTAAAACATTTATGCATACAATAACAGACCATAAAAATATGTGAGGCAAAAACTGACAGAATGGAGAGGAGAAATAAACAATTCTATAGTAGTTAGAGACTCTCATACCCCACTCTCAGTCAAGGATGGAGCAATGGGGCAGTAGGTATCTAAAGAAACATAGTGATTAAAACAATAAGCTAATTAGATCAAATAGCAGCCTGCAGAACACTTTACCTGATGATAGCATGCACATTGCTCTCACAAATCAAATGTCAATAGGTTAAAAAAAAATAGATATCACACAAAATATATTCTTCAACTGCAAGATGTAATTAGAAATCAATAACTGAAGTAAACTTGACAGTTCACAATTTTGTGGAAAATCACAACCCTTTCTTAAAACAACCAGTGGACTAAAGAACAAATCACACACTATATTAGCAAATAGGTACAACTGAATGAACAGAGGAGAGAGAACTGCTATTTAAATTTTTTTAAGCACAAAGAAAATATCTATAGAATATAGATATTTATATTAAAAATATTTATTTATTTATGCACACAAGAACTGGGGTACAGACCAGAAGTGAGGGTGGAGGGTGAGTGGATTCACCAGAGACAGAGTGGGGAGCAGAAAAGGCAGATGGACTGAAACATACTGCTGAGGGGAACAGCAGGTGGGTCAGGAGAGGTCTGCCATGTGGGTCAGTTCCTGGGCCAGGGATCTAGCTCAGTGCTGTAGTGGCTGCGGATAGCTTCATAGTGCTGCACTTTAACCTCTTGAACCACCAAGGAGGGCCCTAATGGGTGCAGTTTTATAAGATGACAAGAGTTATAAGATGGAAGGTGGTAAGATTGCCTAGCATCATGAATGTGTTTAATAACACTGAGCTGTACTTAAAAACTGTTAAGACATTAAATTTCATGTTGTGTATATTTTACCACAATTTTAAAAGGGGGGTGGACGCAAATGTATAAGCAAGCTGGGTAGAGGACCAGAGGTGGAAAAATAAGACTTTTATTTGGGTTATATATTTCAGTTCAGAAGTCAGCTAACTATGGTGCCTGAGCCCAGTTTGCTTGTTTCTATAAATACAATTGACATTTTGTCTATGTGTATATATGTATTTGTATAGGTGATCCTTCTCCACAGAGGTATTTCTAAATGGTTTAGAAACGTTCAAGATCCTCTGATTGCCCCCTTATCACATGCTGGGCTGAAGAAAAGTCATGGTCCATGTGAAAGAGGGAGAAAACCTCTCCCTCCACCTTTGCATTCACCACTGCAGAAGAACATCCACAAATTACCTCCCTCTACGTTTACAAATTACCTCCCTCTAAATTACCTACACCTACATTACAGTAGTTTCAATGAACAGCAAACAATGAAAAGCAATAAGCTGTGTATTGTAGTGGGCCCTGGATATGTAAACTGAAACTAAATTTGATATAATGAACTTTAACATTTAAGTTCTTGAACACTGGAGGTAGGAAACTGATTTTTTAAATGCTTTACTTTGAAAGCATTACAGATTCACCTGAGCTTGCAAAGCTAGTGCAGAAAGGTCCCAACTTCCCTCTGACTGGTTCCCCAGGGTTACACCTTATGTACGGTATCAGATCAAGAAACTAACATTGGTACAAAGTACGTGTGCAAAGTACATGTGCCACTCCTTTTATTTTATTATGATTCATGATTCAGAGCCTTCCATCACCACAAAGATCTTCCTCCTGCTGCTCCCTTGGAGAGACACACAGTCTCCTCCCACCATCATCCCTCACACTGACACTCATTCATTTGTTCCCCGTCTCTAATAGAATGAGAAGAACCCAACTTTTGATCCTGCTGCTGTGTGACCTTGGGTGAGTCACCTCCTGTTCTGGACTTCAGTTGACTCATCTGTAATAAGGGTGAAATACGTCAGCATTCCTCTCAAATTTCCACAAAGTGCTAGGATCTTAAAATTTCCCAGGGATTATGAGGAAAATGGTCTTTTCTTTTATGGACAAACTAAGGGAAAACTTTTTAAAAATATATATAATTATTTTTACATCCTTTTGTGTCTTTTCCCATCTCATTTGCAGTCCCCTTGGGCTTCCCATCACCAAATCACCCATGTGCCATCACCATAGTCCAGTGCATTCCCCTCTCCCCACTGTTTTTGATCCCATTCACCATTCCACCCCCATAAAATGTCTCTAGTAAATGGCTGTTCATTATTCTTAGTATTTTCTCGCCTGGTCCATTATATAATGCTCCTGCTATGAACGAAACCATCCGGTATTTTTCTTTTTCTTTCTGGCTTATTTCACTAAGCATGATCTTTTCCAGCTCCATCCATGTTGCTGCAAAAGACATGTGTTTCTCTTTTTTGGTTGCTGAGTAATATTCCATTGTGTATATGTACCACATCTTTTTAATCCAGTCATGTACTTTTGGGCATTTGGGCTGTTTCCATGTTTTTCCAATTGTAAATAAAGCAGCAATAAACATGGGGGTGCAGGTATCTTTTTGAATCAGTGTTTTTGTGTCTTTTGGGTAGATACCTAGGAGTGGGATTGCTGGGTCATAGGGAAGCTCCATGTTTAGCAGTTTGAGGAACCTCCAAACAGTTTTCCATAGTGGTTGTACTAGTTTGCATTCCCGCCAGCAGTGCAGGAGAGTTCCTTTTTCACCACATCCTCACCAAAATTTGTTGTTGCTAGTTGTTTGAAGATGTGCCATTCTCACTGGGGTGAGGCGGTGTCTCATTGTGGTTTTAATTTGCATCTCCCTTATTATGAGTGATGCTGAACATTTTTTCATATGCTTGTTGGCCATCTGCATTTCCTCTTTGGAGAAGTGTCTTTTTAGCATTTCTGCCCATTTTTTTGTGAGAAAATTTTTTCCCAATCAGTGGGATGTCTGTTTGTTTTTTGTAATGTCTCTTTTGATGAACAGAAGCTCTTTAACTTAGTGTAGTCTTACCTATTTATCCTTGCCTTCACTATCGTTGCATGGGTGCTCTATCTTTAAAGACGTCGCTGATGTGTATATTGTGTAGTGTTTGGCTCATCTTTGCTTCCAGGTATTTTATGGTTTCTGTTCTTATGTCTAGGTCTTTAGTCCACATCGAGTTGATTTTTGTGTATGATGTGAGGTAGTGATCTAGTTTCATTTTTTTTGCATGTAGCTTCCCAGTAGGGAACACTGTTTTAAGGAATAAAAATGGGTTTCTTTGCTGGGAATTCTCAGCCCTTTACTATGTTAAAGTGGGTCATAAATCTTCCTCCTTGAGGTGTGTATACATATGTATCTGAGCATAGATTACACTTCCTTAGGCTCAGCAGACCTCTCCTGTCTCGCCCACTGCTCTCCTCAGCAGTGTATTTCAGTCAATCTGCCTGTTCTGCTCCCCCAGTTCTTATATGCATAAACAAATCTTTTATAAAAAAAGAAAAAGGTTTTTTTTTTAAAAAAGATTTATTTATACAGAACCAGGGTACAGGCCAGAGATGCGGAGGGTGAGAGGATTCCCCAGAGAGAGAGCGGGGAGCAGAACAGGCAGACTGATGAAGTACACTGCTGAGGGGAGCAGCGGGCGGGTAAGGAGAGTTCTGTCGCGCCATATGGTCACCTCCGGGGCAGGCAGGGATCGAATTCATGCTGAATTGGCTTTAGCTTCTCAGTGCTGTGCTCTAACCCACTGCACCACCAGGGAGGACCAAAAAAGAAAAAGGGTTTTTTTAGGGAATATACTTTGAGAAATCCTGTGGCTGAGGATCTTTGAGGTGCCCTGGTATATGGCATAGAGGGTTAAATCGTGTCTTCCAAAAGATGTGCCCACCTGGAACCTCAAAATGTGACCTCATTTGGAATAAGTGTCTTTGCCAGTTTATTAAAATGAGGATCTGAAGGATCATCCCAGATTAGGGTGAACCCTAAATTCAGCAAAAAGGATTCAGGACAGATCACACAGGAGAACACATAGACATGGAGAAGACGGTTGTGTGAAGACAGAGGCAGAAATGGGAGGCAGCTGTTCACCCAGGACCCTGAAAATTGCAGGCAGCCCCAGAAGCAGGAGGGAGCCTCCAGAAGGAGCAGCTCCCCGCCCCCCACCACCCAACACACACACACATCACGACTTTAGACTGTGGTCTCCTGAGATGAGGGTGCATTCTGTTGCTTCGGGTCATCCTGGTTATGGTTGTTAGACCCAAGTCTAGGGAACGAATGCACTTTATTAGTAATCTGGGAGTGGGGGATATGAATTGAGGAGGGGTCTCCTCTAGGTCTCCGTAGTCAGGCCCTTAGCACATGGGGCCCCTCTGCCTGGGTACCTTCTCCAAGCCCTTTGATCTCCAGCTCCTTCTCTTTCTTCTGGAATTAACTTGAATGTCACTTGCTGGGAGCCATCTAAAGCTGTCCCCTGCCATGTCACTTCTCTGATATCACACACTTCCTTGTCTTCGCAGCACTGAGCCACAGGGGAAGCTCCCACCTGCTTGTTGGTGGTTCCTTAGTGTCTCTTTCCCACGAGGCAGGGTGATGTCTGTGGCTCTCCTTTGCACAGACCTGGAATAGTGCTTGCCCCTTGCTCACGCATTTAGTGACAGTGAGGAAGAAAGAATGGCAGTTTCTGCACCAGGTCCCAGCATTTGGTTTGGGGGTGACTACTGTCATCAGGCCACCTTACCACCATCTGGGTGGATTTCAAGGCCCATGGCCTTGAAGAAGGGAGGAGTGGCCCGGCTGAGAGAGGCTTCCTCCGCTGTCTGCAAACTCACTACTTCATAGTCATCCATGGTGCTGGGGGTTGGGGTACCACAGAGAGCAAATCTAGCTCTGGGACTTGTCTAACTGGAGCTCCCACATGGACATAAAACACCCACATATCTTCCTTCTGCGCCCCACTCATCAATTCCTGACACTTAACGGAACTTCCTATGTCTGGACTCATTTTCCTACCAACTCGGGCCCAATGTTGTCAGTAGTTGATCTTCTGGGCCTGAGGACTCCTGTGCAGACATCCCCAGAACCCGCTAGTATTGGGCCCCAAAGCCCCTAGGAGGAGTGTCATTAACGAAGCCCTGGGGGGAATCCCTGACAGCAGTCAGGCCAGTGCTGCCTCCAGTCCTCCAGGTCAAGAGCCTTGGCCACAGCTCTGTTCACCTGGTGAGGAAGGCCATTGCTGGATTACTGCAAAGGTGGAGGGGAGGCGCCACCCCCGCCAGCCTCCCACAGGTTTCTCTCCCATGTTGAGGTGGAAATGCTTCTTTCTTCTCAGGGGCTAACCTTCAGTGAGGGAGGAGGGTGGGAAGAGAAGGGGGGATCTGGCTCTCCCCTGTGGCCTCTAGGAGATTCCAGGGTGCAGCAGATCAAGGTCTCCAGACACTGCCCCACATGCTGGCCTCCCTTGTGCCCCTGCCATCCCCAGGGCAAAGGGCAGGAACTAAACTCTAAGTCTCTGAGGAAGGCAGAGGGAGCAGGGTTGGGTGGTCACGGGCCCAGGCTCAGCTTCTGTGCAGTGTGCAGCGCCCAGAGACTGCAGCGGCAGGGAGAGACCTCGCATGGCCCCCCAGACAGCAGCCCTGGAGGCTGAACCAGGGTGGGACGTGGGGCACAGTCCCCCACAGTGTCTGGGGTCACCTCCCTGCTCACTCCCCCATAACCAGAAGTCGACTCTCAGGGACGCCAGCTGGAATTTAATGAGTGCATGTTGGGGAGGACAGTGACACCCTCCGGGGAGGGGTGTCTCCCCTATCCACAGCGTGGAAGGTGCTCAGAAGTCAGCCAGTGCAATGCCCCACGGCACAGAGAGAAGTGCCCCTACAATGGCACAGAGCTGGTCCAGTGCAGAGACTAGACTCTGTCCATTCAGAGTCCCACGAGGGGACACCTGAGGGGACACCTCAGACTGCGGCATTTTCCTCCTGGCAGCCTGGCATCTGACACTGTTGCCAAGAGAAGCCACAAACAGGAAGATGGTGCAATCCAGGGCCCCTAGGGGTCCTGGCTGGATCTGGGAGGACACTGATGGCAGCTCCAGGCGGGAGGTGTCTCAGAAGGCTGGGTTGTCTATGCCCATGCGAGCTCCAGAATGTTCTTCAGGCCTGATGCTGTAAGGAGGGGGCGGCTCTGTGGGGAGCAGGGCAGGCTTCAGGATAACCTGCAGGGAAAAGAGGGGGCACAGAGACTCCTCAGGGCCTGGTGCTGGCCAGGCCACTGGAGCGAGCCCACTGTGACACGTTTGCCAGGGAGAAGCTGACCCCCAGCCTGGGTCAGCTTCCGAGGGCCCAGAGCTGGTGTCAGACTTTCCGTGCCCCTTAGATCCAGACAACAGGGAGGCAGGTGGCCACGGGCAGCAGAGGGATGGGGCGGGCACCCACCTCATCGTACGGGGGCGGAGCCTCAGGGATGGATACCCCGACCCTCTCTGGGGTATCCAGAGAGGCAGACATGGGTGAGAAGCCATTGGAAGGCCTCAGTGGGGGTCCCACTCGATCCATTGGGATGTCCAGCTCTGGCTTTCCGCAGTTGCGACAGAAGCGCCTGATCAAGCCACAGATGCACAGGAAGGGGAGGGTGACCAGGAAGGCGATGATGAAGGCCCTGCAGGGAGGAGGCACCAACCCGCTGAGGCTCTGCTCTGCCCACAGCCTCCTGCCCAACCTACCCCCCCACCTCCCCAGGACCGGCAGCCGCCCCAGGGGAGGGGCGAGCTGCGAGGCTGCCCAGACTCACCTCAGTGGGCCGGAGAAGATGTCCTGCTCTTGGCAGCAGGAGTCACCGCAGCATGTGAGTCCTTCAGGGCATCTGCTGGGGGCACAGAGAGGCGTGTGGCAGGGGCCTGCGCTCCCACCGTCACTAGGGCAGAGCTGGGCCCTCGCTCCCCTCGGTGCTCAGTGGCAGGAACCTGACTCAGGACCTGGCCTGGACCCAGGCTCACGGCAGCATGGACCTGGGCTCTGGGGTCAGCTATGTCCCTCACAGGGCCTCAGCCTCTCCCACTGTGAATTGGGTGTGACATGAACCCAGCTGACAGGGCGACCCGCTGCCCCACTGGGCACAGGCGGAGGCCTCACCACCACTCCAAGGCCATGCAGGAGGCCGTGGGAGTGGCCAGTGGGAGTGGGAGGGCCCTTGCTGGTGCCCCTGAGGGGGAGCATCTGGGACGCACTTGGTGCCCACACCCTGGGCCCAGGCTCTTGGTATTATTCTGATGGTGTTTTTTCCCACTTGGGGCACCTCAGACTGCAGTGGGGCTGGACTGGGCTCATCCCCCACAGCCTGCAGGCTGGCTGGGGATGGAGGGGGAGCCACCCTGGCCCACTGGGCTCAAGGTGTGAGAATACTGATGAGGTGCTCCTCCCCCCACACCCTGAGGGCAGGTGGGCAGGCTTAGGGGTCTCTCCTCACCCGGAAGTCACATCTACACCCCAACTTACACAAGGAGACCACAGTGGGCTGCAGCCTGTAGGAAGAAAGAGGCAGAGATCAGGTCTCCCCCAGGAACAGGCTCTCCCCACAACGCTGCTGCCCACGGGTACCTCATGGGTCAGGGTCTTCCCCCAAGTCACTGGCCCCCCATTTCTCCTGGGGCAACAGTTGGAGCCCCAGCTGCCACCTCTGGCCTCAGCGCTCCTTGCTCTCAACCGTAGCACCCCAAACCTATGTAACCTTATTCCCTTTTCTTTCTTTTTTTTTTAAGATTTATTTATCCATACAGAACTGGGGTACAGGCCAGAGGTGCAGGGATGGTGAGAGGATTCACCAGAGACAGAGTGGGGAGCAGAACAGGCAGATGGACGAAGTACACTGCTAAGGGGAGCAGTGGGCGGGTCGGGAGCAGCAGGCGGGTCAGGAAAGGTCTGCAGCGCCGTGTGGTCACCTCCGGGGCAGGCGGGGATCCAACTCACGCTGAAGTGGCTTTAGCTTCTCAATGCTGTTCTTTAACCCGCTGCGCCACCAGGGAGGGCCCATTCCCTTTTCTTAAAAAATAATTTATTTATGCAGTTAAGTACTGGGGTACAGGCCAGAGGTGCAGGTGGTGAGAGGATTCTCCAGAGACAGAGTGGGGAGCAGAGCAGGCAGACTGACGAAGTACACGGCTGAGGGGAGCAGCGGGTGGGCCAGGAGCGGTCTGCTGCGCCATGAGGGTCAGCGCCCTGGCTGGAGCTGTGGTTAGATTCATAGTAATGCGCTCTGACCCCTCTAACCCGTGGCACCACCAGGGAGGGCCCTCATTCCCCTGCTCAACAGAGGAGGAAGGAGTGAGTTCATCTATGGTCTCCTTGCTAGCATCTCACCACACCAGCAGCCACATTCACTGGTCCCAAGGCCTCCTGCCCACCCTTCTGACCTGTGTCCCCTCAATGGCCTTGGTGTCAGAGGCCCAGGAATCAGAGCTCTTCCTGCCTCCTAGGTTACTCCAGCTCTTCCCTTCACTGTGTTGAGCCTCTTGGCACAGCTCTTTCTAACATCTCACACAGGAAACACTTTGTCTCCTCAGATGCCTGTCTCATGTGAAAGGCAACCTCCAGGGGTGGGGAGTTGGCTTTTTCGTCACCCTCACATCTGGCAGGATGAATGAGGCCCTCTCAGTGATCACCTGGTTTCATCTTCCCTAGGTTCCTTCCAGGCAGTGGGAGAGGGGTACAGTTTTGGGGTCTGGAGGGTGATGAGTGGGGGTTTTTCTATCACCCACACCTCGCTCCTGCCAGCCTCAGTGCAGGCAACCAGGGCCAAGAATCAGAAGTAGCCTGGGCAAAACCACACGACTTTAGGCCTTTATGAAGAACGTGGACCACAGGTGACTGCTCTCACAGCCAAGGTGCCCTGGCAGCCCACAGGGGACAGCGCTGCTGTGCTCAGGTCCTGGGGATGTCCTTCCCGGCCAGGGAGTGACCGGAGTAGGAGGGAACCCTGCAGGAGACCCACAGAGCCAAGAGGGGCCCACAGAACTGGGGACAGGCCAAAGTGGGGAGAGGCAGACATCAGCCCTGACCCTCAGAGCTGGACGCTCCTTCCTCTCCTGGCAGAAATGGGTGCTGAGTCCAGTTGGTTTTTTTTTTTTTTTGGGGGGGGGTGCTTCTCCAGATGCTCTCCTCCACTTTAACCAGGCTGGTCTTATCTGAGGCTGCTCACAGGCTGCTTTTTATCCAGTGTCAGGGATCTTGATCTTGGTATTGGGAACCCCGTTTATTTACACATCATTTGGGAATATTAACAGCACCTGGACCTGCAGTTGTGGGAGGAATAATCAAGAGGATGTGCAGCTTTGTGGTGCTGGTACCACCTGTGGCCAGGGAGGACCAGTGCTTCCTGGGCAGAAAGAGTCTGGTTGTGTGGCCCTGCTCTGTCCTGGGGAGCAGCCTACATCCTCCCTGGGAGTCTCAACCAGACTTAAAGGTCTTTTCACACCTGCATGGGGTGTAGAAGGTGCATTGGTGTTGCCAGGACTATCTCCTTCCTGGACTGACCGGATCACACTTCCCCATGGGCTTTAGAGTTCATGTGGGAGCAAGGGATTCCTCTTGCAAGAATCAGGACTTCAGAGGACACTCCAGCTGGGGTCAGGCGGCCAGGTCAAATCCTACCCCAGGCTGGAACCCTATCTCAGTCCAGAGGGCAGGGCAGCCTCCTGTGCCCCAGGGCCCAAGCAGGAGAACACAGCCCCAAGCGCTAGGACTTCCCCAAGGTCACCCAGCACTGGAACAGAGCTGGGAGGCAGGCTAGCCAGGTGTCCAGACCTCAGCACCCCCCCCCCACACACACACACACTGCCGGCTGTCCCAGCTCTCTGGCTGCGCAGAGGGAAGAGCCAAGGCTCCCGTGGGGTCAAAGTCCCCACTCACAGAGGCGCTGGTGTCAGGTGCGGGGCTCTGGGCGGACCCAGCACAGGGCCTCAAGGCAATAGCCCCCTTCATCAGGGCCACCTGCCCTGTCTGTCCTCCACAGCAGAGAGAGAAAGGAGGGCGCTAACAGCGTGTAGTCATGGGAAATGCTGACAGGGGAAGGGAGTGACCCGGCCAGCAGCAGGTCCCAGACCGGGAGGCCTCAGTCCCCAGAGGCTTCACTGCCCAACGCTCACCTGTTGGAGGCCAGCCAGCAGGCCCAGCAGCAAGGTGGGTCGGAGGCCGGGCACCCGGGAGTCAGACATCCTGGCATGGGGGCAGCTGAGCTTCCGCGTTTAGTAGGGGAAGGAGGGGAGAGATGAGGACCTCTTCCAGGTCCCTACACCTACCGCCCCGCCTCAGGAGCAGGGCGGAGCTTAGCAGCCTAGATGGGCCGGTCCTGGGCCTGAAGGCGGAAGGTAGAAGGGAGGTTTGGTTGAAATTTGGTAACTGGGCAATAGAATCGGTTAACTGGGGGGGCGGGG
>NW_004567118.1:7825578-7829658 GCF_000260355.1 Condylura cristata | reverse complement strand
TCTCTCCCAGTAACCGCTGTCTTATGTTTAACTTCTGGTCTCTTTCAATTCTTGCCAATATCTGCCTTCCTGCTTGGGCTTTCCTGGCCTCTGTCAAACAGTTTCTCTCCGCTTCTAGGTGCTTCTTGTTTTTCCATCACTGCTTCTCCCCTTGTCCATCTGTGTCCGGGTCTCTTTATTGTTCCCGGTCTCTGGCTTGGTTCGGCTTCTCCTTGCCTTCTCCTCTGAGGCTCCTATGCTTCCTCCCACCTCCTGGTGTATCTCTCTCCCTGTGTCCCTCCCTCCATCCCTTTTTCCATTTGTGTTTTCTCTTTTATCTCTTAGCCTTTTTCTGCTCTTAAGGACCAAATCTTCCAGTCCTGATCCGAGTGGAATTTGTGTCTGGCCTCAAAGAAGTTCCTGAAGTTACCAAAGTGGTGGAGGGGCAGGGTAGTGGGGCACCTTTCCCCTCCTTAAACCCCCCCCCCCCGCTTCTGTACCAGCCTGCCCCTGTGGAGGGGTCTCTGGCTCGCAGGGGTCTCTGGGAGATTTCTCCCAGCAGCACCCACACTTCTGCACCTTGGTGTTTCCTGGGCCCTGACCTTGCCCGGTTCCACTGTACCAGCATCCAAAGCCTGGGGTATCTCCACTCCCAAACATGCCTCCCGGGTCTGGGCCCCCACAGAGGTTTGCCCCTTAAGGGAGATGGAAAGGAGTGGGTTGAGGGGAGGAGGGCGTCCTGGAGAGGGAAATGAGGGTGTAAAGAGGACAGGGCATGCAACAGGGGTAGACAGGCAGGGGGGAACACTGAAGAGGTGAAGGAGCCGGGCAGCACCAGTTCTTCTTGGCAAGGGCAGGGGCTGGCACTGGATTCCTCTGGCTCTCTGGTATGCATCTGACACACATCTAGGGTTTCCAAACAAAATGCCCAGTTAAATTTGCATTTCAGATAGACAACAACCATTTTTTAAAAAAGATATAAATATATCATATATCCCATGCAATATATGGAGCATACTTATATTAAAATTTGTTTTGCATTTATCTGAAATGCAAATATAAGTAGGTATCCTGTATTTTTTTTAAAGATTTATTTATTTATGCATACAGGCCAGAGGCGCAGGGACAGTGAGAGGCTTCACCAGAGACAGAGTGGGAAGCAGAACAGGCAAATTGACGAAGTACACTGCTGAGGGGAGCAGCAAGCGAGTCAGGAGAGGTCTGCTGTGCCATGTGGGTCACCTCCGGGGCGGGGATCAAACTCATGCTGAAGTGGCTTTAGCTTCTTAGTGCTGTGCTTTACCCCGCTGCGCCAGCAGGGAGGGCCTGGTATCCTGTGTTTTTAAGTTAAATCTTGTATTCATATCCCTAAAGCCTCACAGGAACAGATATTTGAGAAGAATCACACACACACACACACACACCACATCTCCCCAGTGGGGGAGTAAGACTCATGAGTCAGTCAGGGCCTTTGTAACCTACCTCTGGCTCCTCAGTTTTTCTCCTGATATCAAACTGGCCTTCTGTTTCCCCTTCTGCAGATGGGGTTAATGTGAGAGGCCCTGTGGCCAGAATGCCTCAGTCCATTATGGATTGGGGGCCCCTGTATTCTCAGTGGGTGTGGTCAGGAGAGAGTGGGGGTACATTGGAGTCCCAGACTCCAGTGGAGGGGTTTGCTCTTGTCAAGTCAAGAGATGCCTGGAAGGCAACACCTTCTATTCAGCACCTAACCCAGCCCTGGGCTGGAGCGCGCATACTCAGGCGAGCTCGGGCAGGCAGCAACCAGGCTCCGGGGGGCCAGAGGCCTCACGCAGTCTATGTGCCCTTCTAGATTCCACTCCAGATTCCATCTGGGGTTTCCCAAGAGCAGCAGAGTCGAAATGTCCTCATCCTCACTCACCGCCTCCCCAGCCATTCACTAAAGAAGGAGCTAATTGTCTCTGATCCTGCCAGGGCCCAGCTGCAAGGGCCAGGGAGGTCAGCTGTCCACCCGCCCCTATTCAGAGAGGGAGCCCAGCAGGGTGGGAAGGCCAAGTCACACAGGACGCTGGTGCTGAGTCAGAAGCAGAGCTACACAGGTCTGAAGAACCCACACCCAGAGGCAGCATCACAGGCAGCACTCTGTCAGGTCTGGAGAGGTTCTTGTGGGGGCCCTTAGCCCCCTGGCTCAGCCAGCCCAAGGGGCCAGGCCCGGTTGTGCTCTATTAGCTGCATCAGTCACCCCCATACTGTGTGAGGCACTGATCCCCAGAATGGCTGAGGGCACTGGGCATCTTTCTTTCCAAAGCCCCAATAGCCTGGCTGTGCCTGCAGGAGTATTATGCCATGTTAGTAAGTATGTCACTTAGGGTGTGCTGTGTGACTCTTTATCAAGAAACTAAACTCTGTGCCTCTCTGAACTCATCTATGAAGGGGCAGTGTTTGGATAGCATCATCATATGCTGTCATGAGCAGGAACTAGTGCTTAGCATCTGGCAGTCAATGAATGTTAGCTCTTCGTTCCTCAATAGGAAAGGGGCCCAATGCGAATTCTCTCCATTTCACAGGGTGCAGAGTGAAGTGCCAAAGAATGATGGGTCTTACTGCCCTCTGAAGATTGTGCAGGACCCTCTGGGTGGGCCAGGGGCCAGCTCCAAGTCCTGATCCCACCTTCCCATGTCCTGCTCACTAGCGCCCCCTGCTGTCCACGAAGAGCTCTGATTCCCACCCAAGACCAGGTCCAGAGGGTGGAACTGCCGAGGGTGATGGGTGTTGACCACTCCTCTGGGCAGGTCACTAAGGGCTCATGTGGCGGTCAGAGGTTTGAGCAATTCCCTCCATTCCTGCCTTTGCCCTTCCCCTCTGCTCTGCCTGACCCTTGCCTGCCCTGGCTTCATGGTGGCCCCTCCTGTCCTTCAGGCTGAGAACTCAGGGAGCAGGAAATGTGCTTCTCACAGTTTAGCTCCTCTGGGCTATCACAAACACTCTATAAGTACTCCTGCCTGAGCTCTCTGCTGCTCATGTTGGGGGGGGGGGTCACTCCTGCTCCACCTTCCAGAGCCTCCACCCAAGTAGAGTCCATCTCTGCGAGAACATTGTACCCCCTCCCATGCATCCCCCATCCTGCCCACCTCTGGTCCAAATGTCCAGCCACACTCCTCACCTTTATTCTTCCCTCCTGTCCTCTGAGTGTTCTCTCCTCCCAGAACGCCTGTTCCCAGGTAACTCCCTGAAATAAGTCCAGTCTCACGCATTCCTAAAATCTCAGTTCAATAACACCTACTCCGGAAAGCCTTCCAAGCTTGGATCTGCCAGCTAGAAGTGATTGTCCCCTCTTTGCTCACCCTCAGCCAGGCTTTTTCGCTGGGCCTCTCACTGACCCTTGGCCATTGTCCCTTGAAGATATGTGTACAAGGCCTCATGTTCCAGCAGGCTGCGGGGGCTGGCTCAGTTCTGATCCACCTTTCATTCCCCCATGGTGCATTGTTCCAAAGAAACACTACTTCTGCTGTCATTGAGCAGGAGCTGCATAGGGGCCCCCTGGGGCCAGGGGCCATGCTGCTCTCCAGGCAGAGGAGTGAAGTGTCAGATTCACTGGTGGGGGGCATCCGTGCACCAACTAACTGAGCTCTTCATCTCCATTGGTTGTGTGGTTTGGAAACTTCAACCCTGCTGCTTCCAGCCCCCAGATGCATGCCCCCATTGAGTAAATGGCTCCCTAGGGATGGAGGAACTCCTACACGCATGAAGCAAGGAATGCTTGGCTTTTGCTCACCTTCCAGGAGGAGGAGGATGCAGGTGGGGTGGCCAAAAGGAATTCTCAGCAGCACCAGGGTCTGGGGCTGCTTCCCAGCGTTCCTTTGGAAACTGAAGCTCACAAGCTCCTCGCTGATTCTGGACTGACAGGCACAGGAGTAGGGAAATGACTTCTGGAGTTAGCCCCAGGTCTGAGCTGCTGCACTGGTCCAGGCCAGCAGCGGAGGCCTGAACCTACCAATTAAGCATTCAGGGAGCTTATTACCCTAGTGAGCAGGTCTGCTCACTCCCTTTCCCCAAGGCTTAGCAGAGACAAAAATGGCACTTGGGAGCCATTATTCTTCCAAAGTGTAGGTTTCCGGGGTG
>NW_004567118.1:7823520-7824703 GCF_000260355.1 Condylura cristata | reverse complement strand
GGCTGCAACCCAGCTCTCCTCTTCCCATGGGTCCTCAGGCTCATTTCCTGGCTTTCTCCTGGCCTGAACCCTCCCTCCCCATGCCCCTTGCCCACTGGGGCTGAACAAGGGAGGCTGGGGGTAGAGTGAGCGGCCTAGAATTTGGCACAGACTCATCACAGGCTGTGTCCAGAGTGACCCGTCAGTCTCCTGCCCAGAGGGTGGCAGGGGGCAAGTCTGGGATGGAGCCTCAGGAGGAGTCAAAGCTGTCCTGTGCCCGCTGTGCCACCCTCAGGGGTAAATCTCCATTCTCTCTGCAGCCCGAGGGGTAGGGGAGTGGGTCTGCTTCTGCTGCCCGAGCTACTGTGCCCCTGGGCCACAGCTGCCTGGTGGCCAGGGTGGTCCTGTGCCGGGGGCCAGGACTGCAGCTCTCCTCCGTGAAGGCCCTTCCCCGTGGCTTTGATGTGTCTGCAAGGTTAGTGGAGGATGTTTGGCTTCAGGGCCTGGCGCCAGCATAAACTCTGTGTGCCTGCTGGGCCAAACCACTGCCTCCTCCTGCCTGCCCGGCCCGGCCTCCCCCAGGGACTGTGCTCTCCTGCCACCCTAGAGGTGGGCACTGAGTGGCCACTACACCGGTGAGCCCCAGGGTGACGAGGTCCTGGGGGGCCACCTGCCTGCTGGGTGACATGGCCCTGATCCTGGTGAGGTTGAGGGGCCGAACCCCTGCTAGGCAGGAGTGAGGTGAGATGGAGTGTGGGGGAAGGTGTCCACGTGGAGCTCCGGGCACAGGCTCCATTCAGCTCTTCCAGATGTGCGGAAGCTCCAGATGTGGGAATGATCTAGCCTGGAACGAGGAAGGGTGGTCGGTGCACGGGAAGGAGGCGGCAGGGGAAAGTGAGGCCTGACTAGAGCTGCTGCTGTTCCCTTTCCTCTGCACCCCCAGCCCCCCTCCCGTGCCAGCCGCCTGTTGCAGGGGCAGCTCCAGAGCTGTGCAGCCCGAAGCCCTGGCCATCCCCCGTTCACAGAGAGCAGGCAGTGAGGTCCTGGGCAGGGCTGCTTGGGTTTCCAGAGACCAGAGAGCAGCAGAGACAGCTGAGAGGGAGAGAGGGTGAGGGGGTGGGGAGCGCAGGAGAAGCCAGGACTGAAAGGTCATAGGCCCCGGGCTCCCCTGGGTGTGTGCTGGGAGGCAGGGTACAGGCAAGTG
>NW_004567118.1:7812868-7822480 GCF_000260355.1 Condylura cristata | reverse complement strand
GGCTGGGGTGGTCTTGTCCCCCAAGGGCGCCCCGTAGGCTGTGGGGCTGGACCCTGGGCGGGGGGGTTCTGAAGGGCGCGCCATAGCGGGGTGTCCCCTCCTGGGCAGCACCTGGGAGTTAGGTGCCAGGACCGCAGGGTCACGAGGGAGAGGCAGAGGGCCCCGGCTGGGGGCTCCAGAAGTCCCCCGGCACTGTGTCCGTCTGCCTGTGTGTCCACCTCCCTCACGCTTGTCGGTTACTGCCCCTCCCTTTTCATTGAGGGGAGCAAGTCCAGAGTCCGGAGCTGGGTCCCCCGACTGGACGGGTCTTTGTCTGGGGCGGTGCTGGCCTAAGTCCATGGTCTCAAGCCATCCACCTCCAGCTCCCTCGGCCTTTGCTTGGCCCCCGCCCAGTGTTGGCCTTCTCATGGCCGCACATCAGACCCTCTGGCCCCTGCAGCGGCGCCTGCTCGCTCCCCTGGCCATTAGGAAGGGAAGGAAAATCCTCCCCGCAGCACCACTTGTTCACTAGTCTTTCTTTTCTCCCTCTGATTCTCTTTCTTCCCGCCTCACTTTTCCTTTCTCTTAATTCTCTCTGATCTTCCTCTCTCTCCCTGTCTCTCTCCTTTCTCCCTCCCTCTTCTCTGTCATCCTGAGCAGTTTCCATTCTGGGAGAGGGTGGAGTCCGGAATCTGGGTCCCATTCCTAGATGACCAGATACCCTATAAACTGAGGAATTGTTGACAGTCTCCAGGGCATCCTGTTTCAGATTATAGGTCACAACCCCCATGGCCTGGAGAGCCCCTGGAGTCCTCCGGCCTCCAGAACCCCTTCATCTCCCAGAAGAACCTTGGTCTCACCCAAGCACAACAGGACCAGGCAGCAAAGAGGGGAGCTGTATAAATAACCCACTTGGGGGGAGCTCCCCCCCCAGCATTGGGTAGGGTGGACCTGCTTGCTAGAGAGGGAGGAAGGAGAATTGTGGTTGCCCCGAGGCAGTATGTAATTTAAGATTTATTTTGGGGCACTCTCTAGCTCCGTGGGTGGGGCTGAGGTTAATTTAAGGGTTTAATGGGGTGGGGGTTGCATGGGGGAGGAGGAGAGGAAAGCCCGCCCACTTGCACTTGGCCAGGAAGGGGGGTCCTTCCCAAGACCCCTGCTGCCCTTTGCCCCTGGGCCCTCCTTACAGGCCTCCCTGGCCCCCCTGCGCCTCCCCGTCCAGGCAGCACAGTGACTGGTGGTTTCCTCTATGGCCTGGGAGCCTGGGTCATGGGTCTCAACCCTCCTTATGCTACCAGGCCCTGGCAGCAACTGCTGATTGTGGTGGGAGGAAGGAGGTGAGCTGTGGTATGGATGTGGGCACTGCCAGGGAGGCCCGGTGAGGACCATTGGGCTGGAGAAACAACCGGTGCTGAGGCTTCTCTCACTCTTGATGCTCCTGGCCTCGTGGAAGAGATCCAGGCTCTGCCTCAGGGACCCCGAGGCTGATGGGGGGAGACAGGACATATGTTCTCATGACCCTTGTCATGATCCTAATTTTCATCTTGGTTAGTTTACAACTTCCTGGAGCTTACAGTCCTTGATGGCAGGGAATTTATCCTGGCCCTTATACTGTCCCCAGCATGTGCTCAGCTTAGAGCTGGAGTTCAGTAAATATTTTCCAAATGAGTGATTGAGGAAGCAGCACCAGATCTGAAAACCCCAAGGCCAGGGGCAGGAAAGGATGAAATCTAACATCCTTATAATGTGGCTCCTTCTGATCCTCCCTGGTGGCATAATGGGTTAAAGCACAGCACATGAAGCTCCCTGTAGCCTGTGTTCAATTCCTGGCCAGGAAGCTGACCCATGTGGTGCAGCAGACCTCTCCTGTCTCACCCACTGCTCCCCTCAACAGTAGATCCGCCTGCTCTGCTCCCCATTCTGTCTCTGGTGAAGTCTCTCCCCCCATACCTCAGGCCTGTACCCCAGTTCTCATATGCATAAATAAATCTTTTCTTTAAAAAATCTGGCCTCTTCACCTTGCATTGAAGAGATGCATTCCTACTCCCTCAGGTCCCATCTGTGGGGCTACCCGACCCTGAGTGTCAGACCCCCTTTCCACCTTGACACCATTTCTCACCACATTCTTTCCTCCTCCTTTTGCTGCCATCATCGTTTGGCAGAATCCTGCTAGTCCTTCAAAACCCCGTATAAAGTCACCTCCTCCATGAAGTCCGCTTGGATCCCTCTTCTGGGTCTAAGTGCCCATAGTGTGTTCTCTGGGCCACTCCTCTTACTCTACATGGGCACGCCGGGGTCATGGCTGCTCTTCCCGGGAGGACATTGAGGCTTGGGGGTGAGGCTTTCTGGAGCTACCCTGGAGTCTGGCACCCCTGAAGGGCTCAGTTGGAGGACACTGTGATCCACCAGGGGTCGGGGAGTGGTGTGTGCTCCTCTCTGCCCCCACTCCTGGGAGTTCTGGGTGATTCTGTGATGGCTGGTGTAGCAGTGGGCTATCTTGGGAGCCAGAGAGGGCACCCAGGCACCCAGGGCTCCAGTGGGGGGAGTGAGGTGGCGGTGAGCCTTCTGCGCAGAGACAAAAAGTGAGGTGCAGGAGAGCTCGTGTGCGGGGCCAAGGGGCCTGAGGGGCATGGGAGGTTGTGGTGCGAGCAGGTGTGAGAGAGCGGGGCAGATGGTGGGGTGCAGAGAGGGGCAACGACCTCTTGGGCCCTCCACCGCCTGCCCTTTGTCAGCCCCGGCCTGCTGCCTGCCTGGGCTCTGGATGCTGTGGCTTCCTTCTCGCCTCCTCCCCTGGGGGCTGTGGCCCCTTACACCCTCCTACCTCTCTGGCGTCCCTGGTCCCCTCACTTGCTCCTGATCTTCCTCTTGGATTTGGGTCTGGCCTCGTCCCTCCACACGTCCAGCGGATGCACCTCCGTGTCTCCGCCTGGCTGTGCCTTGGGAGCACTGAAGTCACCTGTTCCACAGCAGAACACCCAGAAAGCTGCAGCCAGAAGCCCCGGAGCCAGTCGGCCACAGGTCCTGGGACTTCCGCCCCCGAAGCCTCCGTCAGTCGGGCCACCACCCTCCATGCCGCCGCTCCTGTGGCACGGGGCCTTCTCCTGGAGCTCTGCACAGTCCGCAGGCCTCCTCAATCTGCACAGAGACCTCCCAAAAACTCGTGTGCGATCATGCCCTGCCCCCCGCCCCCCAGTGCTCCTGCCGCTGCCCAGGGGTGCCCCTGCTTGGCGTCTGTACCCCCGCTGTGGACCGGGCTCTCCCTTAGCGCTGGCCTTTGCAGGGTCGGCCCCTTTGCAGGGTCGGCCCCTTTGCAGGTTCACTTGCCCCTGGAAGTCTTCCCTGATGCTCTTCTCACCAAACTGGGGTCAGGAGTCCCCCCCAGCAGCTGCCATGGCCCTGAATGTCACTTCACACTTTACTTCTGGAAGCTCCGCTAGAGCAGAGGCAGTCACTACCCACAGTCAGGCCTGGTGCAGCCAAAGCCGATGCCCAGGAATCGTTTATTGATAGAATTTTCAATCAGGGCCAGGGCAAAAAGGAAGACAGAGGCTCCTTCTCCCTGACTCCACCTCTCTTCCCAGGCTGGGCCTCTGCAGCAGGGGTTTGGGGAGACTCCAGGAGGCGCTGGTTGGGGTTGGCTGGGGCGCTGCCCCGGAAAGAGTTGAGGCTGCTGCTTGTCTTGTGGACACTGACCTCCCAGAGACTCGGAGCCGGCAGGGAGCCAGCCCTGGGCCACAGGTGGGAGAAGCCATTGCACTAGGGATGAGGGAAGCTGTCGGCTGTCACCCATTAGCCTCTTCAGCAGCAGCCAGGGGTCAGGACACACTGGCCACAAACAGAAGGGACGCTCACCCAGCAGCCAGGAGGAGGGGGCTCCCAAGTGGACATTTTCTTTTGAGAACTTGTTTTCTTTCTCATAACTTCCCAAGCATTTTACTTCCAACCCATATTATGTCCTTATGTGTGTAGATAGTAAAACAATACTCTTGGGCCCTCCCTGGTGGCGCAGCGGGTTAAAGCACAGCACTAAGAAGCTAAAGCCACTTCAGCACGAGTTTAATCCCCGCCTGCCCCAGGGGTGACCCACATGGTACGGCAGACCTCTCCTGACTGCCCGCTGCTCCCCTCAGCGGTGTACTTTGTCAGTAGGCCTTTTCTGCTCCCCACTCTGTCTCTGGTGAATCCTCTCACCCCCGGCAACTCTTGCCTGTACCCCACGTCTGTATGCATAAATAAATAAATCTTACAAAAAACCAATGCATTCAATCACTCAGCACTGGGGGAAAATGGCCACTGGGCCGATGAGCAAAGGACTGGTCTACACCGCTCTTGCCCTCTTCCTCGGTTTGGAAACAATGTGGGCCTAGGTGCCACAGGCCGGTCTTGGGCCTGCTCTGACCACCTGGGGCCTGGCTGCACCTACCACATGTGGGAAGCGAACCTGTGGTGCTGAGCTTGAGACAGTGGTCTCTGTTGTGTGGCACAGTGGGTGTGAAGACAATGATTCACACATGGGGCCTTGGGTGCCCCGCTGGAGGCTTGGAGCAGGCCCCTCAGCGACTGCCGGCAGTGAGCAGCTAGGCCCGGCCCCAGCCGCCCCCACACAAGCCCCCGGAGCACACTGGGGTGGGGGTCCAGGCAGGGGCCACCCCCTCCCACTCAAGGGGAAAGGCTGAGCTCACCTTCTGGCCCAGCGAGAACTAGCTAGCGGGTAGGAGAATAATTAAAATGCCAGAGGTTAGGAGGTGAAGTTACAATGGAAAGAATGAAGCCCCTTCTCGGCTGCCTCTTGCTCTGCTGCCGCGGCTGCCGCCGGGCCGCCGGCTGCTTCTCCCGCAGTTCTCTCTGCCAAGCCCGCGCTGGGTTTTTATTTCGGGAGTCGCCAGCACAGCACTTGGGAGGGAGTGAAGAAACCTCACTCCTGCTGGCCCTGCCACGTCTGGAGCTAGGGCCCGCAAGGAGAGGAGGAGCCCGGAAGGTCCCACCCAGGTCCCAGGCACCCCCGGATCAGGCACCAGGGACAGGGGTCGGAGTGGAAGTGGGAGGCAAGGAATGGAGATCCCAAAAGAAGGAGGATGGCCTTCCAGTTCTCCTTCAAGTGAGTGAATCACCGAAGCTGAGGGAGAGGAAACTGCTGAGCCTTTCAGCCTACTCCAGGCCTTCAGCTTTCACCCCTCCTCATCTAGGTTTTGGGGACCTCCAATGTCCAGTGGCAAGACCATACATCTGGGAGCATTCCCACCCTGCTCCTATACCTCAAGACTTGTTGGGTGACCCTGAGCAGTCACTGTCCTCTCTGGGCCTCAGTGTCACCTGTGAAATGGCAGGGTGGCGGGTGAGCATTTCCCACTGGGCTCTGCAGGTGTCCGAGGCCCGGGCCCTGCCTTCCCAAGGCCACCGGCTTGTGGGCATGTCTGCCCATGTCTGCCCATCCGGGCACTGGGGTGGCAGGCACAGTGACAGCCGGTCCCCTGGGGAGCACTGCGCCCCTCTTCCTGCAGAGGGGAGCGACTAGGGCCAACTCACATTTTCCTGCTCTCCGCTTTCTCCATTGCCCATAATACACTCCAGATGGTTTCTGCATCCACAAGCCGAGGCAGCAGATTCCAGAAGGAAAGTGGTTGGGCTCCTCTCTGGGCTCCTCTTTCCATCAGGCTGAGGGGCCAGGGAGAGGGGCTGGGGTGGCTGGAAAGTTGGGGAGGGGGTGGTGGGAGGCCCACAAGAGGAGGTGTGTGGAGGGGAGATCTCGCAAAGCCCCCACTGTAAGTGAGGGACTGTGAGGGGGGAGAGCCCTCAGGCAGGGCTGCCCAGCCCTCCTGGGTGCTGGAAGGCTTCCTCCCTGAGGGCAGCCCACCCGGAAGCTCTGTGTGGGTGAGGCCCTGGAGGAAAGCTAGCGCCTGTGTTTTTCAGATCCTGGCCTGGCAGCCTGGAGACTACAGCCCTCTGTGGGTGCTTGGTTCCTTGGTGCCCAGACCCTCACCTGTCAGATGGGCGGCCAGTGGGGAGTTTCCGGGGTCCAGGAAGTGACATGGAGAACACAGGCCGATGTCCGGATGCTGCAGGACAAGCGTGGCTTACCCCCTTAGGAAATAGCCCTGTGTGGGGGCTCCCAGGCCTGACTCCCTCCCACCTGTCATGGCTTTCCCGTGGCTCCTGCTGAGACTCCAAGGACTTTAGACCCCTTTGCAGACTGCTGTGGGACAGGTGAGAGAGGGAGCGGCCCGAGCCCAGGGTTGGCCTCCTCCCAGCCACCCCCACCTCAGACTCCCAGGACTTCCACCCCAGGCGGGCATGGAGAGCCACAGCCACGTGGAAGCAGAAGGGCTGGGAAGGGGCCTCTCTCCAGGCCAGGCCCCGCCTGCCCCTCAGCTTCCCTGCAGGACAGCCGCCCAGCCACGCTCACCCTCTCCGCCTCGGCTGTACCAAGGGGTGTGCTCGATGTTTCCACCAGAAGAGCCAAGAGCACAAGGAGAAACAAATCCAGCTGGGGTTCGGGCGCCCTTGTCTGCACTGTGGAGAGGGGAAGGGGAGCGAGGGCCGGGCCCCTGCCCTGTCCCCTTTCCCGCTGTTCTCTTCTCGGACACCCACCTGCTTCCTGCTTCGGGACCCAGGGGGAAAGGCCCAGCTGAGAGCGTCTGCAGGGACCCTAGCTTTCCCATGCCACCCTGGCATAAAGTGTGGGGCTCACAGCTTTGCCGCTCCCCACCCCATCGGGTGCTGGAAAAGGACCCAGAGGTCCTCCACCCTCCCGCTGCAGCCTCTGGGCAGGGCCCGTGTCAGAGGGGAAGGGCCAGGGTCTGCTCAGTGGTCCTGCCTGGACTGGGAGGGGACTGCTCCCTCTCATGGGGGCCCCCTCAGGGCGCCTGCCCCCAGGGAGCCCCTGCCAGGAGCCCCTCCCCTGACTGGGCCCAGCCCCCACTGCCTCTCCCAGCTCAGCAGTGACCATTCCTCACTCAGCAGTGACCTGTCTCCAGCCCACACAAGTGCTCCCACAGCTGCAGTCCCGCACCCTGGGGTCCCGGGAACCAAAGCTCCTTCCCAGCACTCTTCTCCACCGTACTCACTTGTCTGCGGGTGGGCGCTGTGCCTGGCTCACAGGGGGAGATGCCACACCCCTCGTGAGGTAACAGGACAGAGACTGGCTTCACAGGCTAAACCATGCATCTGGCAAGCTGCCAGGAGGAAACGGTCTCTGTGGAAGAAGCAACATCAGCCAGGTCTGGACAACCTGTCACCTACCCTGTTGCCCTTTCAAAAAAAAATTTTTTTTTAAATTGGCCTTTCAAAAAAAAAAAAATCCCTTGCTTCTCCCTTTTCCCCTCCACCCCTTAAATTTGTCCCACTTTTCTTTCCCTTCCCTTCAAGAACAGTTCGGTCCAGAAACTTCTAGAGGAACCAAGCCAGGTAGGCATCCTATCGGAGGGAGTGGGGTGGTGGGAAATCGCGGGTGCACAGCCCAGAGTGTGGGGTTCAAGCCCCGAGGAGGCCATCCCATCAGCGGGCAGACTGGCATGGGGTGTGGGGTCCGAGCAGATAGGAGGAGGCCACCAGGGCCGGCTCAGCAAGGGGGATCAGTCCCCTCAAGTTCCAACTAGGATGGTGGCCAGGCTCCAGGAAGGGGGGGCCCATGGGAGGGGTGAGAAGGCCCCTCAAGGGGTCAGGGAGTCCAGAGAGAACTTGGTGGATGTTAGAGCTGTTGAGGTGCAGTTAACATCCATGGGGGAGTAATAAGGGTATGCAGAGGGTGGTGGCTTTCAGCCCAGGAGGGGTGAGGAGCTCTTCTGTGTGGGGAAGGGAGTCATAGTCGCATCCTGGCACAGGGCAGATGAGGAGGTGCCCCTGGGGCAGGTTGTGTGCGATGGCGAGTAGAGCACTGGGTCATGGCTACCCCAGTGGGATGGTCCCGTAAGTAAGTATGTTGAGGGAATGTACTAGGTTAGTCATTATTGAAAAAGTGTGTAATAAATATGTAAAGAGAGAACTAGACTGCAATTGGAAGTGCAGGTGAGAATTCATGATTTTTAAAATAACAGATACAGAAATAAATGGTAATGTCAATGTTTGTGTGCTTATATTGTGTACGTGTGTCGATACATATGTGTGTGTGTGTGTTTACAGGCTTCATGCGCTGAGAGGGTTAACAGCAGTGACATCCCAATGACAGTGAGCATAGCTAGGATCCCACTCTTTATTTCTGGTTACCACAGACCCCTAAAAAGAAACAGGGCTCCTTGGAGACATGGCTCATTACAAGTCAGAGACAAGGAAAGAACAAGATAAGGTTGGATCATCTTGTGCCAGAAAGTAGTGCTCAGAAATTATTAAATGGAGTTACTGTATGACCCAGACATTCCATTCCCAAATATATCCAAGAGAACTGAAAACACATGTCTACACAAAAATGTGTACCTGGATGTTATAGAAACCTAAATCACAATACCCCGAAGGTAGAAACAATCCAAATTCCCACCAAGGGATGAACAGGGAAATACGATCTAATTGTTCCATTAGAGGACTCCATTTGGAGTATTATTTAGCCACAAAAAGGCATAACTTAGATGAACCTCTAAAACATTAGCTAAATGGAAAAAGCCCGTTACATGCATAACCTGAATCTAGTCACAAGGAAAGATTGCACAAGCCCAAATTAAGAGAGTCTAACAGATGTGAACAACATGACCACCAAAGAGTTTATCTAGAAAGCCAATAGCTATATGGGGAAACAGTTCATTATCGTTTATAATAAGGGAGACTCAGGTCAAGACCTCACTGAGATGCCATCTCATACCCCGGAGAATGGCACATATTAAAAAGACCCCCCACAAGCGCTGTAGACAATGCAGAGAAAGAGGACCCCTTCTACACTGTTGCTAGGAATGTGAATTGGTGCAGTCATTATGGAACATGATTTACCCTGAAGAAACTAAAAATGAAAATACTCTATAGCCCAGCTATCCCATTCTTGGTCATCTATCAACATCTATGGAACCATTCAATGAAAAAGTGTATGTTCTACAATGTTTATTATAGCATTATTTATAGTTAGGACTGTGTGTGCGTGTATGTTCATAATGTTACGCTGTGCTTGAAAGTAGCAGGAAATAAAGGCCGTCCTCGGTGACGCAGCAGGTTAAAGTGCGGCAATGCAAGCTGGCCACAGCCGCTTCAGTAAGAGTTCGATCCCGACCCATCCACATGGCCCAGCAGACCTCTCTGACCCGCCCGCTGCTCCCCTCAGCAGTGTACTCCATCAATCTGCCTGTTCTGCTCCCCGCTCTGTCTCTGGTGAAGCCTCTCTCCGCCCCTGCACCTCAGGCTTGTACTCCAATTCTGTATGCATAAGCAAATCTTAAATAAAAGTTGTGCTACAGAAGTTCTCTATTATATCCAAAAGTTATAATACTATTTAAAAATTTTGTTCATATAAACAAAATAGACTTTTTTAAAAAAAGATTTATTTATTTACTCATATAGAACTGGGGTACAGGCGAGAGGCATAGGTGTGGTGAGATGATTCACCAGAGACAGAGCGGGGAGCAGGACAGGCAGATCGATGAAGTACACTGCTGAGGGGAGCAGCGGGTGGGTCAGGAGAGGTCTGCCATGTGGGTCACCTCCGGGGCCGGGGATCAA
>NW_004567118.1:7793960-7812768 GCF_000260355.1 Condylura cristata | reverse complement strand
AGAGATGCAGAGGGTGAGAGGCTTCACCAGAGACAGAGTGGGGAGCAGAACAGGCAGATCCACGAAGTAAGTACACTGCTGAGGGGAGCAGCGGGTGGGTCAGGAGAGGTCTGCCATGTGGGTCACCTCCGGGGCCGGGGATCAAACTCATGCTGAAGTTGCTTTAGCTCCTTAGTGCTGCATTTTAACCCACTGTGCCACCAGGGAGGACCCAAACAAAATAGACTTTAAGACAAGGAGTATTACCAGTTATACCAGTCATAATAATTATTGAATAGGAGAAGATTAAAATATATTAATATATTAAAGTATATTAATATAGAATGTAATCCTTATGTTCTATGCCTCTTGTCATATAACAATGTCATAGCATATGAAAAGCAAAAACTTAAAATATACAAGGCCAAAAAAATGTCCCTTACAGAACTGAAAGGAGAAACTGACACATCTTCTCTATGGTTAGAGATTTCAGTGCACCTGCTTAGGAATTGACAGAAAAACCAACAAGAATTAGTAAGCGTATGGCAAATTTAAACCTATATGATCTAAATGGTATATATGCACACACACCAATGTACCCAACAACTTCAAAATATACATTCTTATATATGCTTGAAACGATTACCCAATCTAGGTCATAAAGCATGTCTTGAGATGTCAAAGATGAAAATCATACCGAGTATGGCCTCTGGCAACCTTGGAATTAGGCTCCAAATCAATAACAAAAGGATAACCAGAAAAACTCCAAATGTTTCAACCTTAAACAACATACATCTAAATAACTGCTTGTTCAAAGAAGAAATCACACCAAAATAAGAAAATATTTAAGATTAATTTTTTTTTTTAACTTTTTTTTTTTTTAAAGATTTATTTATTTATTCATACAGAACTGGGGTACAGGCCAGAGGCTCAGGGGCGGTGAGAGGCTTCACCAGAGACAGAGTGGGGAGCAGAACAGGCAGATGGACGAAGTACACTGCTGAGGGGAGCAGCGGGCGGGCCAGGAGAGGTCTGGCTCGCCATGTGGTCTCCTCCGGGGCAGGCGGCAGGCGGGAATCGAACTCATGCGGAAGTGGCTTCAGATTCTCAGTGCTGCGCTTTAACCCGCTGCGCCACCAGGGAGGGCCTTAAGATTAATTTTAATGATATATATTAACAACTTTAAGAAGTAACTAACTAAAATAATGCTTAGAGGGAAATTTATAAACATACACACACAGAGCAGAAAATAAGAAAGGTTGGAAATCAAAAAAAGAGCATATAAACCCATTAAATAGAAAGGGCCCCTATTAGCAACCTCAGAAGAAAAGAGGTCATCACTGTTAATCTTACATACAATTAAAATGCTTTCAGGGTGTTATAATTATTTTTTTTAAAGATTTATTTATTTATTCATACAGAACTGGGGTACAGGCCAGAGATGCAGAGGGTGAGAGGCTTCACCAGAGACAGAGTGGGGAGCAGAACAGGCAGATCCACGAAGTAAGTACACTGCTGAGGGGAGCAGCGGGCGGGTCAGGAGAGGTCTGCAGCACCGTGTGGATCTCCTCCCGGGCAGGGGGATCTAACTCATGCGTAAGTGGCTTAAGCTTCTTAGTGTTGTGCTTTAACCTGCTGTGCCACCAGGGAGGGCCCGTTATAATTATTTTATACAAATAAAATTAACAACTTTTAATGAAGTGGGAAAATCCACTGAAAAACATAACTTATAAAATCACTGATGACAATATAGAGAAAAGGCCCATGCTTATTGGAAAATTTTGTCAGTCATTAAACACCTTCCAAAAAAAGAAAATTTCAAGTCCAGATAACTTTGCTACTGAATTCTTCCACACATTAAAGAAAGAAATGACACTAATTTTAAACAAACTCTTACAGAGAATAGAAGGAAAAAAAGAACACTTCCTAGCTTTTTGGATGAGGGCAGCATAACCTTGATATTAAAACTGAATGTGGATATTACAAGAAAGGATAATTACAATAATTTCTGCTAAAACATTGGTTTTGATTCTAAACAAAAATAATAGTAATTTAACACAGTCTTACATAAAGACGATAATACATCATTACAAATTTGAATTCACTCCAGAAATATGAGCTTAACTTCACATTTGAAAACCATTTGTGTAATCCACTGTCTCAGAGGTATAAAGGAATAAAGTCATGTTTCAATATATGTGAAAAGAGCATTTGTTAGAATTGAACATCTATTCATGGTAAAGTTCATAGCAAACTAGGAATAAAATGGAATTCTCTTAATCTGATAATATCAAACAAAAAAGTTACCACATGGCAGTAGGGAAAGATATAATTTAGGAACTTGAGTGGATTATGCAGAGCAAAATTAGTCAGAAAGATAAAGACAAAAATTGGATGATTTCATCTCCATGTGCAGCATAAGGAAACAATGAACAAAACAACACAGAGATGAACTAGAGGATCTTGGCAACGGAAGAGGAAGTAAGGCTGGTGGGGTACAAGAAAAGATGATGAGAGTTTTATTTTGTTTTAATTTTTCCCCTAAAAAACGTACAGCAATTATCACACTTACTGGTAAATATTAAAAGCTATGCCTTTTAAGATTGGAACAAATTGAGGCCTTTTAAGATTGGAGCAAATTGAGGATGTCCACTTTCATCACTGCTATTTAATAACACTCGGAAGTCCTGGCTGGTGCACTAAGGCAAGAAAAAGAAATAAAAAAATGTAAGATTTGAAATGGAAGGAAAAACAGCAATTGGCTATTCCACAGCGGTAGGGCTATGTTTGCTGAAAATTTTTTTTTAACTCTGCAGATAGTCTATAAAAATTAATAAATTTAGGGCAGCTTTTCTGCCAGCCTGTGACTATACAGGTGCCTCTCTTTTTCTTTCTCCTTTTCCTAAAAAAAAAAAAAAAAAATCTGTATCCTTTTGAAAGCTAAAAATATAAAAAAGAAATTAATAAATTTAGAAGGTTGTTGAAAATAAGGTCAATATATATTCAATATATATAAATCAACTGTATTCTACAAGCTAATAAGTAGGAAATGAAAACGAATCTCATCAACAATAGAATTTTTAATTAAAAAGACTTAGGAATAACTGTGACAAAATATATTCACAGAAATTATAGCATATTATTAAGATGAAAGAAGGCTTAACAAATAAGGATACACTGTGTTCAGACATAGCTAGTGTCCATACCACAATGTGATTAATTCTCCCCAAAAATTATCTACCATCCAATTTAGTCTCAATGAAGTCTCACATACTGTGGTGGAAATGGGAAATGGTACAACTTTTTTGGAAAATCGTTTGGAGTTCTTCCAGAGGATAAATATAACGCTACCATGTGACTCTGCAATTCCACTCTTAGGTGTATACCCAAGGAAAATGAAAACAAATGTCCAAACAAAAATTGTCCATGAGTGTTCACAGTGGTGTTATTCTTAATATCTAAAATAGGGACATAGGGCCCTCCCTGGTGGCGCAGCGGGTTAAAGAGCAGTACTGCTTCAGTGCGAGTTCAATCCCCTGCTCGGCCTGGCCCTGCCCAGGAGGTGACCCCTAAGCAGTGTGTTTTGTTGATTTGCCTGTTCTGCTCCCCACTCTGTCTCTGGTGAATCTTCTCACCACCCCTGCACCTCTGGCCTGTACCCCAGTTCTTTTAGAAAAAAAAAGTTTAAAAAAAATAGGGACATAAGTCAGATAATTATTAATTAGTGGTGTATGTGTATATATAAACACACAATAGAATATTATTCAGTCATAAAAGGAATTAATGTTACAATGTGGATGAACCTTACAGACAGGCTAAGTGAAAGAAGCAAGTTATAAAAACTTAATTTCTAATCCCATTCATATGAAATGTCTGGCATAGGCAAATAAAGATGAAAAAGGAGGGTTGGAAGGTGGGATGGAGGAGAAAGGAATGACTATTGATAGGCATGGATTTTTCTTGAAGAGTGATGAGAGTTTCTAAAGTTGATTTGCTGATAGTCGCACAAGTCTGTGATTATGCTAAAATCTACTGAATTATAAAATTATTAAAATGGATTATTTGACTGGTATATAAATTAAATTTCAAAGTTTTTGTTTTTTAAAACTCAATAGAAAATTCCTGGAGTTTTTCATGGTGGGAAATGACAAGTTAATAGTAAGATTATATGAAAACACAAAGGTCAAAATCATAAAGATGATCTAAAAGAGGTAAAAAGTTAGAAGGACTTAAACTACTTGTGAGGAAGACTTACTACAAAATTACAGTCCCTAGAAAGTATTGGGAAACTTACAAACAGACTGATGGAATACAGTAAAGTCCAGGAACATCCCCACACCTATATGATCCAATATGGGGACATGGGGAGTCATTTCAATAAATGACACGGTAGAAACTGAATATCCACATACAGAAGAATGAACTTTGACTGTGTCTATGCCACATTAGATGGAAAATTTGGTCTTCAACTAAATTAACCCAATTGGGTTAATTGGATCAGTTAACCCAAATGTGAGGGGAATTAGACACATGCCTTTGAAATTCTGAAAGAAAAAATATTTGTCACCTATTACTATATTCCCACTAAAATTATCAGTCAAATGTGAGGGTAGATTAAAGATATTATCAGGGTCTCCCTAGTCGTCTAAAGGTTGAATCTCAGCACTATCGCCACTAGGGCCTGAGTTGGATCCCCAGCCAAGTGGCTGACCCACATGGCGCAGCAGCTCTCTCCTGTCTCACTGGCTGTTCCCCTCAGCAGTGGATTTCAGCTCATCTTCCTGCTCTGCTGCCCACTGTCTCTAGTGAATCCTCTCACCCCTGGGACCACCGGCCTGTACCTTAGTACTTCTATGCAAAAATTTAAATGAATAAAGATTTTTTTCAAGTGCTCAATGCTTCAGAAATGACACTCCCCTTGCGTACCTCCTCAAGAGCCTATCAGCAGATGTGTTCCTAAAAACAAGAGTGAAACTAGAAAGATGGAGATGTGGGTTTCAGTCAATGGGTATCAGGTGTGAGGAAGAGGCAACAGGAAGCCTAAGGAGGAGGGCAGAAGAGATCCAGCAGGAGAGCTGTTCACTAGAACTAGATAGCAATTAGTCAAGACCAGGGTAGATCAGATTCCTCAGAAGAGACAGCTTCAAGAAGAGGACACTGACTGAACATCTCCACGAAGGACTTGGGCAGTTGGGGTTGAAAGAGTGGTTGTTACATAGAAAATTAAATTAACATCAGCAACAACAAAATAAGATAATTATTAACTCCAGGAGAACAGAAAGAAAACATGATCATAGCACACTAGACAGCACAGACACAAATAACAATTACATAGTCATATTTAGGTAAACACTGAATATTGGCCCGACCATAATTACCATGTAGCCATATTGAGGGGTTGGTGGAACTGGAACTGTGACTGAGTGTGGTAGAGGTGAGGGGGTGAAAGAAATCAAATCTTCCTCTTCCATACTGGGAAGTGAAAAGAACGGCCTGCCACTGAAAAATCAAGAACCTGTCTCTTCTGAGGAATCTGATCCACCCTGATCGACTAATTGCTGTCTAGTTCTGACTATGGCAGCAACAAAGCCTGGCCATGGGGTGCCTCCCCACAAAACTTAGTTGACTGAGGTGGAAGTCACTGACTCTGGGGAGCAGGAAAAAAGTATGAGGATGCTGCTTTCTATTAGGTCAGCCCAGGCAGTTGCACAGGGGGCCAGAAGGGCACCCTGACCTTGACCTGCCTACAGCAGGCTGACCTCAGCACAGACCCAGCCGGGATTCCTGTTTATGCAGATTGAGGATCTCTGGGCCTCCACTCCCTCCTCTGTACATTTCCCCCTTCTCGGTTCCCAGCTAGGACCCTCCCTCCCCTTTACACTTGTGTAAAAATTCCCTCCCTGCCCTCCCTTTGCAAGGCGCTTCCTCCCTTCGTGTCCCATCCAGCAACTGGCCCAGTGAAACTCTCTTCTCTGAGACGGCTTGTGTGGGCTCCTTTCGGTAACACCTTACTTTCCTTTATGTTCCCTGCATATTCTCTTTGCCTCTTAAATCATGGATATAGATATCTTTGATAAAACTCGAAATTGCATCTAAAAAACATGACTAGTGGGCCTGCCTGGTGGTCTAGGGGCTGAGTCTCAGCACTATCACCAAAACAGACTGAGCTAATCCACACGGCCCAGCAAACCTCTCCTGTCTCATCCACTGCTCCCCTTACCAGTGAATTTCAGTAGATTTGTAACAGGGAGGTCCCCAGGAAAAGGGGAAGTTCCAGGTTTCTTTCCCCGCCCAGAAGGAGGGTGAAGCTGAGAAGAGAAAAAGAGAAGAAAAGAAGGAAGCAGGATGGAGAACAAGAAGGAGATCTGAGGAAGCCGCCTGGAGCAGAGAGACAGGTGAAGAAACTTTACCTGATTCTGGTCCTGGACTGGGTGAAACAGATGTGGGTGAGAGAACCATGGGGAGGTGACTATGGCAGCATTTGCCTTGATTTTGATTGTGCTCTTTTGCTCCCAGACTTGTCTGGCCATTTCTGACCCTTCTTCATGGGTCCTGGCCAGAAGGTGCTTTAGTCTCATGGCGGACTTTCAGGCCTTGCTTTGGGCCAATGCCTTTTGGGTGGACTTTTACCCACGACAGGATGGGTAACTTCAGGTGTTTGATTTAGAAGTCATATTCTTTGTCTTCTGTGTTATATACTCATTGTATTAAAGTTCTTTTTCATGTCTTGTCTTGATGCGGCAGATGGCAGAAACTATTTAGAGCAGGCAGGTTTGGGGGGTCCAGGGGTGTCCCTCTCTCTATAACACCCGTTCTGCTCCCCACCCTGTCTCTGCTGAAATCTCTCACCACCTGTACCTCTGACCTACACCCCAGCTCTTTTATACAAAGGAGAGAGAGAGACATGAATAATAACAGAAAATGAAGACTAACAAGAAAATGAAGCTATGATTTTAGAATTGGGCAGAGACTTCTTTAAAACACATACAACTATTCATGAAGAAAAGGTGACTAAATCATGTTTTTCAATAAAGTTAAAAAATTCTGCTTATTAAAAAACATTATTGAAAAAAAATACAAATCACAGAATGAAAGATACTTTTAATATATATAGCTCACAAAAAGCTTGAATCCAGAATACATTAGTAACACCCTACAAAATAAGAGGAAAATGTAGGTGATTCATTGTTTTAACTAGGCATAAATGTTTCCACATAGTTTTCATAAAAGAAGATATCCAAGTAGCTAATTAATATATGACAAGGTTTTCAACATAGCTATCAGAAATGCAAATTAATTCCACTATGGTATTTACTAAACTAAATTTAATACTGATAATGTAACAGGGTGGACCCTAGGAAAAGGGGAAGTTCCAGGTTCCCTGCCCCACCCAGAAGGAGGGTGGAGCTGAAGCAGAGAAAAAAGAGAGAGAAGGAATCTGAGGAGAAAGAAGGAAGCATGATGGAGAGCCAGAAAGAGACCTAAGGAAGCCACTTGGAGCAGAGATCACGTGATGAAGAAACTGCTTGTTTCCTGACCCAGAACTGGTTAAGGCAGATGTGGGTGAGATACCTGTAGGGAGGTGACGATGGCAGTGTTTATCTTGATTTTGATTTTGCTCTTTTCCTCAGAGACTTGTCTGGCCATTTCTGACCCTTTTCCATGGGTCCCGGCCAGAAGGTGCTTTAGTCTTGTGGCAGCTTTCAGGCCTTGCTTTGAGCCAATCCCTCTTGGGTTGACTTTTGCCCACGAGGGGATGGGTAACTTCAGGTGTTGGATTTAGACATTATATTCTTTGTCTTCTGTGTTGTATACTCACTGTATTAAAGTCCCTTTTCATTAAGGTTTTATATGTTTTGTCTTGATGCGGTGGATGGCAGAACCGATTTGGAGCAGACAGGTTTGGAGGTTCAGTGCTGTCTCTCTCCCTGTCCTGTAGCAATAATACTAAGTGCTACCAAGGATGTGGCCGCCGGAACGTTCAGACTTCTGAGAACAGTATAAATGCATTTGACTGATTTAAAAAACGAATCTAGTGATGACTACGAAAACTGAGCAGTCCTATTCTTGAGTAAATATCCAACAGAAAAGTGTACATATGTAAATTTGGTGGTCATCAGGGTTACTCATAATGATAAAAAGTGACCATCAGTATTAGAATGGGTGGATAAACAATGGTATGTCCTGCCAATGAAATACCATACAACAAGGGACAAACTATCTCTATATGCAACAACAGAGATAAATCTGAGTAAATGTCAGTCACAAACATAAGAATATACTCTGTTTTCCTGTACATAAAGCTAAAAAATAAGCAAAATTAGTCCATAGTGATAAAAGTTGATTATCTTCTAATCAATCTAGGTAATAACTGGACAAAGTATGAGGGTAAGTACTGAGAGGCTGGTGATACTCTCCTCTGTACAAGCTCACTGAGGCAGACCTCTAAGATTTGTGCACTGTATATAGTAACTGCTATACCTCAATTAAAAAAATCCTCCCTTCCCCTCCTTTTCCCTTCCTGTGTCTTCCTTACCTAAAAAATTCATATCTGCAGTACAAAATGATGTAAAAATAAACTGTTATAAAATAAAAAAAAATTCATATCTGCAGTCATTAGGTAGGCCACAGCAAAAAAAGTGTCCACAGTAGGGGGGAACAGGGAAACAAATCAATATCCCACACTGCCCTAAAAGATGCAATGCTCAGCTGCATCATCACCACCCAGAGTGAATGACTTAAACCCAGTCGTGAAGAAATATCAGGCGAATTCAAATTAAGGGTTGCTCTGCACAGTCCCTGGCCTAAAATCCTCCCAAATATACAAAGTCTCAAACATCAAGGAAAGACAGAATCTATTCCACAAGGAAAGAGACTAAACAATGCAGTACAGTTATGGGGTCTTCTGGCTACAAAGAATGTTTCGGGACAAATGAATCAAGTACAGACATGGGTCCATATTTCACATGGTTACCTTGTGGTTCTTTGAGAGAATGTCTTTGGAGGACTTAGACCGGAGTGTTCTGTGTGGTGGCACAACATGTTGGTGATGTGCTCTCCAGTTATTTGCACCATCCTTGGAATTTTTCCGCAAATATGAAGTTATTTCCAAATAAAAAGAAAAATGGCAACGTAATAGCTGATAGGAATTGTGCGCATGCGCGCATGGGAAAGCGTGTGTGAGCCTCGCTGGCAGTCAAGGGGTGGGATATTTGCTTTCCCCAGCGTTCATTCCTCCTCCTTCCAGAAACAGCATCCAGATTTTATTTTGGGGAACTGTCCCTCCCTCACTCGGTCGGTGTGTCACTAGTGTGGACGTGTGCCCGGATGAACCAGCGTACTTCATCCGTCTGGCCACGGCTATTGCTGTAGGGAAGGGCTTGAGTTACCCCAATATAGGTCACCACTGGGAATTTTTTTCTGAAACTATTGTGAAAGAAGTTCTGTTTTTCTCCTGGGGTTGCTTAGCTTTTAGAAAATAAACCCTGAACTGCCTGGGACCACCACATAGAGTGAGATGTCCAGAGAAAAGTAAAAATAAGAGAGAAACTGAGTCTTCTTGCTGTCATTTTAGCCACGGATCTAGCTGTACTTGGACTTTTGGGTTAAATAAGCTGAACATGTTTAATTTTCTGCTTAAGCCACTCAGAGTTAGGCTGTTGCCACTTAGGACTGAAAGGATCATGACTAATGGAAGGAAATTCCTGATTCAGCTGGCCTGGAGTTCAGGGCAGGGGGAGGGGAGGGTCGAGCACAGCAGGCTTGGCTGTGCTGGGCAGCACTTCAGTGGGGCCCTCAGGGGCATCTGAAGGTGCTGTTAGAAAAGTGATAAGGGCGGGTGGCAGAGAAACTGAGCAAGCAGAAGTCCTTGGGGGACTTTGGACAGAGTCTGGGTTCAGGCTGACCCCCAACCTGCCCTGCCACTTAGGAGCTGGCTGCCCCGCAGAGCCCAGTGGGCAGCTGTGACCCGAGACACCTGGGGCCCGCGTCCTCAGCCCTGACCCCCAACCCAGCTCCGTACCCGGCGGTGACCATGCCTTGCGTCTCTTCACATGGCCTCTGCTTGCAAAGCACGGTAGCTTGTTCACCGTTGTGTAGTTGAACTTCAGGACACCCTGAAGTTCAGGACACACCTTCGAGGGAGGTGGGCTGCGATTATTCCTATTTTACAAGGGAAGTAAGCACCGGACCAGAGTCACACAACTGTTAAGTGGCAAAGCAGGACTGGGAGACCGAGCTCCTCTCTCCAAGTCCAGAAGTCTTTCTGGCATTCTCTGAGCCTTGGAATTTCTTTAAAGGGCTAGGAGGTGCACATCTACCCTACTGGGGGAGGTGTGCTGGAGGATCTTTGCCCTTGGATTTAGCACTACCCTTGGGTGGTGGGGCAAGGAGTGACAGGCTCTCAAGGCACATGGGTCCTCAGGACAGGAGAGGGTGGGACACTTAAGGGTCCCGGACGCTAATTAGGGCCGCTTCACGGAAGGGTACTAGGCTCCAAGGGCCCAAGGGAGACAGCTTGACCTGCGCATTGGGCCCAGCCCTGGGGAGCCAGGAGCTGAGGGAGACTTAGGTTGGACCTCACATCTCAGATGCCTGCTATTTAGGAGAAGAGGCATGCTTGGCACACAGGAATGACACAAATGAGAGTAACAAAAATCCGCGTCTCCAAATACAAAGCACATGCTCTTGGTGTCAAGTGCGGTCCAAAGTGCTCTGCATTCTCACAACAGCCCTGGGAAACAGATCTCCTGCCGTCCCCATTTTAGACACTAGAAAACTGAGACTCAGCGAAGGGAAGTAAGGTGCCGGAAGTCACATAAAAAGGAAGGTCTGAGCCTTGAGCTGGTGGAAGTCTGAGTGCAGCCCCCAGGAGCTCCTCACTTCTACCAGGTCCACCCTCACCCACCTGGGCACCCAAGCACAGCAGGAGGCAGGGGGCGGGGTGAGCTCCACAGAAACCCCCACTCCTCCCAGAGCTGCCCCCTGCAGGGCGACAAGGGAGAGGCCAAGAGGCCAGGCAACTTGGGTGCCAGAGGGCCAAGCAGACCCTTTGGGAGAGGGTGGGCTTCCTGCCTGTGCTTCCCAGGTGCGCCTTGGCAGGCTGACGAGGGCTCAGAATCATTTAAGGAGAGTGGGAATGGGGCATAGGGAAGCAAGGAGATTGCTTCGTGTTCCAGACTAGAACCTGTGCCCCTCAAGCAGTTACAGTGGTTACATTTAATGGGGGTCAAAGAGAGAGGGGAGAGAGGCACTTGGCCTTCACCCCAAGGTCTCACACACTGATGAAGGCCCATAGCCTGGGAGCCCATCTGGGGCCAGTAGGTGCCTGTTGCAGAAATACAGGCCAGAAACTGGGGCCTGGGGTCCATCAGGAAAACTCTGGATTTTAGCAACATCTCTGGAAGTGATTGGGGACAGGGAACTGCAGCGGCGTGGGGGAAGCTGTGTGATACCTGTGGCAGCAGTTGTCTATGCAGGAGATTCAAACCTGGGAAACGCTGGGGCCTGGTTGGACCTGGAGCACCTCACCAGGAGGGAGTTATCCTCGGGGGGTGCACTGTCCCCCTGAGCCAGCCTCGACGCCTCTGGGCCCAGAAGCAGCAACAGCAGGCCTCAGGCAGGCAGGCGCGCAGAGAGGCTTATGGGAAGGGCACGCAAGGCCCTGTGCTCAGCGTGCTCACCAGCTCGGAGCCCAGACACCAGAGCAGGAATAGGCAGGGCCTGGGGGCTCCAGGGCACCGAGTCATCCCTGGGGAGGCCTGGCCGCTTGCATGGGCTGGGCCGGAGGCCCTCTTTTGAAGACCTCCACCTTTTGGAGAAAGGTTGGACAGGAGCGAGGTGGAGCAGGGAGAGAAGCTGGAGGCTGGTGCAGGGGTCGGCAGAGGTGGTGAAGTCTATCTGGGAGCTAGAAGGCACTCTCAGCCCAGTGCTCGGGACAGCCACTTGTGGCGGGAATAAAAGTCAGCTCTTGACTGTCAGGCTGGCAGCTTGCCACTCCTAGCCAAGCAGCAAAGGGCAAGTCACTTAACCTCTCTGAGCCTCAGTGTTCTCTGTAAAGTGGAGCAAAAGGTCTTCATCTGTCTGTTGTGAAGGCCGAGGCAAGGAACTTAGTAAGTATGGAGTACACCAGATACACTAGAACTGTTGCTGTTCTGTATTTAAGTCGTTCTGCAGACATTTGGTTAAAGAGCCTTTGGGGGGCATTAAAGTTTTGACCTCTTGTCCTAGCCCCACCTCCACAAGCTGGGTGGCTTTGGGGAGAAGCTCCCTGGGCCCTCATCTGTATTAAGAGAACACCAGTCCCTCCCACACTGGACTTGGAGTGGAGCAAATGTGACATTGTGTGAGCAGGAGCTCGTGATCTGCTCCGAGATGTTGCGAGGGAGAATCAGCCAACTGGCGCAAGGGGAGAAAGCCCAGCCCCGGACATGCAGGGTCTTACGGGCCTCCCTGGATTCCCTTTAGGGATTTCTTTATCTGCTATGGAATGCAGCCTTTGTAAGCAGCAGGGAAGAATGTTTCTCACACACATAGCATTAACTGTGGGCATTAAGTTCACACACCAAGCAGTAAAGCAAATTTTAAAAAATATTGTATTTCTAAAGTAATAAAAATGCAACTTTGTAAAAGCAACATGAAGGATGATTGCTTCATATCAGTGAAGAGGATAAAAACATCTAGAAGTTTCGCCAGTGTCTCTATGCTCTGCTTGCCTCTAAGGGGCCGTCACGTTTTCGTATCCTGTCAGTTTCCTTTCTTACTCCTATATTTGCACTAAATTAGAAAATCCTAAACCACAATTACAGGTCATTAGAAATGGCAGCAAATGTTTGGTGACTCTGTCAGATGATTGTGGATTCAGACCAAAGAAGAATCCTGTTTCTCCCTGAAGGCTGTTTCTCAGTATTTTGGACACTAGGTCAACAGGTACCGAGCTTCCAAGAGCTAGAAGGTTGAGTATTTCAGAGAGAGAGAGAGAGAGAAAGCATAATTCTCCCTTTGGTCGAGTTTTGGTTGAGTCTGACTCTGGAAAGAATTCTTTAAGTTCTGATGTAATACTTGGATGTGGTTTTAAAACAATCTTAATATGTCATCAATTCCTTTCTCTCGCTCAGAAACAAAAATCACTACTGTTGAGGAAGAATCAAGCTCTCATAAACTTTGAGCAGTCACACCATGGTAAGGCTTGAAGACGTTCTGCTAACGTGACAGCTGTCTCTCCCGCCATCCGAGCTGCAAAAGTGCCATCAGAAGTGTCCATGAGAGGAATTACCAGTGACATGAAAAATTTATTTTATCTCATGTTCCTTTTCAAAACTCCTTGTAGGAAACTCTTCCCTCCAGAGCTATAATATCTCAGGGTGGAAAAGTAGATTTGAACTTGCTGTCCTTGTCTGTGTATAAGACGGTGAAATGGTTAGTGAGTGAGACTGGATCACAGTCACTATTCGATTATCGCAAAGCAAAATTTTCACTATTTTCTGCAATTCTATTCCTACCCCACCTGGGTAGGATTTAGTTTTGGCCATTCATTGCAGACACCCAAGATAATGGTGACTTAAATAAAACAGTAATTTACTTCTCTTTCCTCAAATAGTCGAAAGACAGGCAGTCAAGGGATGGAGAAGTGGCTGTTCTCATTATTTGTCCAGAGGCCCAGGTTCCTTCTATCTTCTTGTTCTGCTACCTTACATCTTGCCTTCATCGTCATGCTCTGAGGTGGTTCACCATGACACAAGATTCCAAGTAGTCGCTGGATGAAAATCAGATCTTCTATTGGACCTGACGTACTTTATTAACATACTTAAGTTCATTTATTTGTATTTCAATTCACATCCCAGTGGCCAGTACATTGTTATATGACCATAGCTAGCTGAAAGGGGGGATGGGATATGTAGGTTTTTTGGGAATGATCACATGTCCAACTAAAAATTGGGAGTAGGGCCCTCCCTGGTGGCACAATGGATTAAAACACAGCACTATGAAGCTATCTGCAGCCACTGCAGTACGAGTTCGATCCCGGCCAGGAACCTGACCTACATAGCAGAGTAGACCTCTCCTGATCGACCCACTACTCTCCTCGGCAGTGTGTTTCAGTAGATCTGCCTGTTCTGCTCCCCACTCTGTCTCTGGTGAATCCTCTCAACCCCCACACCTCTGGCCTGTATCCCAGTTCTTGTGTGCATAAATAAATAAATCTTTTTTAAAAATAAAAAGTGTGATTACTATGATTTCTTTTCTTTTTGTAAATTTTATTTTTGCATAGAAGAACTAGAGTATAGGCCAGAGGTATGGGGCGGTGAGAAGATTCACCAGAGATAAAGTGGGGAACAGAACAGTCAGAACCACTGAAATACACTGCTGAGGGGAACAGCGGGCAAGTCAGGAGAGGTCTGCTGCGCCCTGTGGGTCAGCTCCCTAGCTGGGAATCGAATTCCAGCCATAGCGGTTATGGTACTGAGACTTAATCCCTAGACCACATGGGAGGCCCCCCCAGGAATACTATGATTTCTGTGAGAGAAAAGGGCTTTTGGGGGACAATAATTGACACTCCCAAAATGCTAGAAAAACTCAGGCAGTGGATGGGTATGGCTTTCTGGCATGACATCTTTCCTCTTTGGGGGAGTACCTTTCTGGTGTTCCCTGTAGTGATTGCCAAACCGTATTTTTGATTCACATCATGAGTCATAAAAGAATACTTAAGCAATGAATCTTTTTTTCTACTGGAGCTCAGATTTTTAGTGATAAAATGAAATGTTATCGAATGTTTTTCTCTGAACCTTACTGATTTTAACCAACTTCACACAAGAAATCACATCAATTTTTGAAAAGAGATGGGATAAAACTCTTTCTTCAAGTCATTGATTAATCCACTTGCAACCAGTTTAAGACCTTAAACAGCTTACACAGGGCAAGACATTCAATACTATGTGAAGTCCATCACTGTCATTCAAGAAAGGAAATTTGCTATCAGTTGGCAAATTTCTCTCCAAGAAAAATCTGTGTCATCAATAACACAACTATTCCACAATCTTCTCAAACAATGTTCCTTGTGTCAGTTTTACTAAGAGGGATAGTTTTGTTTTTCCACTGCCATTAGCGGGGGGGTGGAAAAAAAACTCCATCAATTTTGTCCTGGAAAGCTTATTTTATCTTGTTCTGGAAAAAAAACAAAGATTCTAATGGTTTACCAGGTCAGTGTGCTTTGTTTGAAAATGATGTGAAAGTCTTCATGGCTTCATGCCACTATTTGACAAAGTTTCATAACACATAACACACTGGGGATTACCATGGGTGAGCAGCCAGTCCAGTTAGATCCAGCACTGGATATTAACTATCAGACTCTCTATTTACACTTTTCTTTTTCAGCTGCTTGTGTGAAATCATCATCCATGTCCCAGTTCTTAGAGATTTACATTTTTTTTAACATGATGCTTGCTCACTATTTACTTTTCTAACAGTGTTTTCAGTTGAGTATTTGGGTTACTATTTTCATCATGCTTCTTAAGCTTTAATGAGCCACTTTTGAGCTGTTGACTTCTTATTTGAATTGAGGATATTACACATTACAAAAATAATAACCAAAGCATCATAAATGCCATGTAATTATGTCACCTAAGACACTGCCAAGCTAGACCAACAAACTCAAGCCTTGTAGCACATACATAATGTTGAAGAATGTGACCATGAGTAAGACCATAATGGGATCATTGTGAAAATCACAATCAATTTTGAATTGCAAATTTATGTGTAAAATAGTCCATCCTTTTCCCTGGTTACCTCCAACACCTGTGGAACACTTGCAGGTTTTGAGGGGCCCCCAAAGGTCTATGGATCACTCTTCAGAAACACTTCTATGGCCAATAAGTCTGCTGTCTGAGTCATGTAATGGCGGGTAGGAGTTTCCTTACTCTGGATCCTAGCCACCTCCAGTTGGAAGTGCACATTCTTGAGTGAATCACATGTTAAGTGGGAGTAATATTTACAGACACATGGGAGACATTCAAGAGAGACCTAGGACAGCTCAGGAGGCAGGCCTATTGGAACCCAGTTCATGATGGTTAGATCCAGCCACATGGTTACCTGGTTTGTCCCCTGCCTCTATCAGGGCCCTATAGCATGCAAGAAGTGTATACTGTATACGTACATGCAGGCCTCTATGGTAGTAGTCTTTCTGTAAAACCCTAGGGGTCTACTTTGTGATTTTCCTATAAGGGTATCATAGCACCTCTAATACCAGAGGGCTCGTGGATCCTATGGTGCAAATGGCCAATCTTGGAATTTTTGCAGAGCACTTTCCTTCTCAAGGTACCACTCAAAATTTCCAACCTTTCACATCACCTGTAAATGGGTCAGAGCAGTATTCCAAGTGTAGACTGTTTTCTCCAGAGTTAGAAGAGGTCTACCAGATGTCTTTTGAGTTGTGGTAGGAGGTACAGAGGTGATTGCAATAACCCCTCCATTTCTTTGAAGGGGTGTCTAGGCATGGCCTAGGCAACTAAAACCCTAAAACCTCCAATGATGTTATAACCCCCTAGATCTTTGCACACTCTTTATTTCCCACCCTCTGGGGTACATATGTCTTACTAAAACTGCTACCACTTTCAACTCCCTTGTCCAACTTACATGTTAAGTGTAGATCATCCACAGAATAGGTCTATCTGATATTCCACAGAGTTCCAGATGATCCAGATTCTTCCAGACAATATTATGACAGAGAGTAGATTTGTCCTGGCAAAAGACCTTAAATGTATATTGCTGTCCATCTCAAGTGAATGCAAATTGTGTCTTCTGCTCTTCCTTCCTAATAGGCATGAAAAAGAGCACACTGACTAAACCAGTAGCCACTTATTATGCACCTACTCCATTTTATGAAAGGTATTCCTACGGCCGCAGCTGATGCTCCTGGGGCTAGTCCTTGGTCATGTTGCCATAGCATCCTCTAGGAGTTACCTGGCAGCTTTTGGTTTTTACACAATAGAGTCCTTCTAGCTTGCCCACTTCCCAAGCTCTTGGACCTCATCCCTTCTCCTCCGCCTGCTATGATACTTCCAGCATTTCTACTTTACTTAGTGCAAAGTTGGTCAGTGGGGGAACCGGATGCACAATCCTGTTGTAGGGCTGACTTCCTTGGACCACTCCTGGCACCAACTCCCTTGGGACAGGTCCTTAGGAAATAGACAGAGATGGAGGTGTACATGCAGGAATTTGTTGGGGAGTAAATGAAGTAGAGAATGCACTCACAGCAAAGGCCTTTGTCCACCCCAGATGAGCTGGGGTCTGAGGAAGCTATTGGGGGTTGACGCCCTTGAAACAAGGGTCAGGACTTTGTTTCTTTACACCAACTAGTCACAGGAGGGCTGCCCCTGAGTCCCTGCTTGATCTTGGGCCGAATGCCCGCTTTGACTGAGAGTAATGCTTAGAGAGGAGCAGCTGTCCTATCAGCTAGTAAAATGGGTGTCTCCATTTTGCAGGGGTACCCAGGCACCACAGCTCAGGGGTGCTAACAATGGAGGCTGGGGAATGGCAGGTTTCAAAGACCTTTCCAGTCATCAGTTTCCTCAAAAAGTAGTGATGATTCTGTCACTGCAAGTATGACCCTATATTTACCTGTCCTGTTTTATAAACAGAACACACACTGAGCAGACCTACTCCTAAGTTAATGGTTTTCAAACTGGCTCCTGTGATCCCTTCCTAGAGACTCATACTGGGGGTCCCCTGACATGTCTCCTGTCCCTGCTGTGACAGGAACAGCTCCCTTCTTCTCTGCTCATCCACCAGGACTCTGAAGAGGCTTTTGTTTGAAGAAAGGACTTTCTTGCAGTCATATAACATCAGGAAATATCCACAGGATGCCTGGCCAGTATGCCATAAAACTACCAAGTTGTAAAAAAAAAAAACAAAGAATATTGAGAAACTGTCAAGAACGAGGAGAGAACAGGGAGACATGAAGTTCAAATGCCATGTGATGTCCTGGATGGGGTCCTGGAAAAGAAAGGGGAAACTGGTAAATCGGGTGAGATTGGAACAGAGCCTGGCGAGTTTACAGTGCATAGTAATACGCCCGTGTTGGTGTCTTAGTTTGGCAAATGTATCCAGGTGATGCGGGAAGTTAACATGGGGGAAGTGGGCAAGAGGGAGTTTGAGGAACTTCCTAGGCTTTGGAAAATTTTTATAACTCTAAAACCAGCGGTGTCCCTGGTGGCAGGTTGGGATGCAGCACTGCAAGCCAGCGAAGCCGTTTCAGTGTGAATTCGATCCCTGGCCCAGGAGGTGACCCACATGGTGTGGCAGACACCTCCTGACCTGCCCGCTGCTCCCCTCAACAATGTACTTTGTCTGCCTGTTCTGCTCCCCACTCTGTCTCTGGTGAATCCCCTCACCACCCCTGCTCCTCTGGCTTGTACCACAGTTCTACATGCATAAATAAATAAATCTTTAAAAATAAATCTAAAACCATTCCAAAATTAAAAGATTAGTTTAGAAAACAGTGTTAGAAAAGCCTCAGATACATGAGCTGTAAATACTTCCAGAGCTGAGGGGAAAGTCGGGGGATCCAGGAAGCTTTCTGGGGTGAGCTGAGCCCTGGGCTAGGGTAGGAGTGAGATGTGCTGAGTCATCACATCTCCTGTTCCCTCCTGCTCAGACTGGACAGTACCCCGACACATTGCTTTATGGGCCCTTGGGTGTTCTTATCTGCAGTTTCCCCAGAGAAGTAAGGACCCCTCTGGGAAGGAGGGAATTGAAGTTGGACTCCTTGGACTGAGGAGAGACTTGAGCAGGCTTTGGAGGGTCTGGAGCGTGGGGTCGCTGCTGTCCCTGCATCCCT
>NW_004567118.1:7759529-7793860 GCF_000260355.1 Condylura cristata | reverse complement strand
CAGAAACATCCAGAGGAAGGAGAAACACAGGCCTTGGCCTGGGCCGGAGGGGGAAGCCCAGGTTATACCCTCAAGCAGCCCCACGCTGGTGGGGGAGACACAGTTCCTGCCCCCGGCGAGCTCTCAGTCTGATGGTGTCAGGGTAGTTCTTGCCCTTGGAGTCCCCTGTCTGAAGGAGGAGGCAGAACATACCCCAGGTAGGCAGACAGGTGCTATCCAGACTGACTTTCAGGCACCCAGGTATTTGGGGATGGAGGTGCCTGGGAAGAAGATCTGAGGAGAGGACTGAGGCTGCGTAAGACAAGGCTGGTAAGAAGGGTGCTGGGGCAGAACAGATGGCTCCCCCATCTGTGGGAGTGGCCCCTCCCCAAACATAGGGGTCCGCTCCACTGGTGGGTGACTAGGCCTCTGCCCTGTGTCCCCACAGGGGAGGGTCTGAAAAAGATGGGGCAGACGACTCCAGGGCAGACGACTCCATGACAAGAGATGAGTATGAGGAGACCCAGCCAGTGATGCCAGGAGAACTACGGGGAGACGCAGAGAAGATGTGAGGGGGCCAAAGTGGAGGCAGGAGCAGAGAGAGGCCCCCACCCCAGCCCTGGACCCCGCTGACCTAGCCCTGCCCCGAGCGCCCTGCCGACCCAGCCCACTGGCATCTCCTTGCCTCTGGCCTCTTGTGCACCCACTCAGTGTTTTCCCTCACTAGGTGTCACACGTGAACCCGCGCCAAGATCCACAATCCCCGCTGGCAGAGGGGGCGCTATGGAAGGGAGGTGAGGGAGCACAGCCCGGCAGGTGGAGGAGGCAGGGAGGATCTGTGCCTGGCTCTCCTCTGGCTGCCCCTACCACACAGAGCTGGGCACCGGGCAGTCAGGGGCGCTTGCTGACTGAGTGAATGACAGTAAAAGCCTGGCTTCAAATCTCAGCTGTGCAGGTTCCTAGCTGTGTGACCCCCGGCGCTGACCTCTCTGTGCCTCTCTTTCCTCTTAGAAATCAGAGCGACGGCCTGGGTGAGCCTGGTGAGGAGCAGTAAGTTCAGACTGTCAAGCACTCCCTCCACAGCCTGCTACAGATGTTCGTTGTTACTCCAGCCAAGTCTGGGTCTGCGGGGTGAGCGTGAGCTGCCCAGTTCCCACCCTCTGGTGGCCAACAGATAGCTCATCCCCTGGATTAGTCCTTTTGAGCTGGGAGCAAGCTCCAGCTCCCTCGAGTAGGAGGAAGTTCCTCGAAGCCTGATCTGGGCAACGGCCTGGGGAAGCCGCTAGCAGAATGGCAGCCCCAGGAGGCTGCTGGGAGAGGTTTTGAAGGTGGAGGCTGAGGAATTTCAGGTTAGGGAAGCTGGGGGGTTGGGGGGCTGGCGGGGCTGGCGTCTGCAGGTCCACAGCAGGAGTCTGCAGGTCCACAGCAGGAGTCTGCAGGTCCACAGCAGGATGGAGAAGAGCGGGATTGCTCTGCTCTGTTCCTTCTCCCCTGTGAGAAAGAATCAAGGGGCGGAGGTGGCAGGACAGGTCTTGGGTAGGCTCAGATGGGGGCTCAGCGCTCACATCCCACTGTTCCTCCCTGCCCTTGCCCTGCCAGTGACCTTGGGCAAAAAACCGGGAGCAGGAAAAACCGTAGGGCAGTTGTGGGGGGGTGGGAGGAAAGGAACGTGGTAGAATGAGAAAAGAAACGGGAGCTGTCAGAAAGAGGGAAACAGAAACTGGGGGTGTCTGCTGCGTGGGCACGGAGGCCATGGTGCATGCAGAGGTGTGAAAGAGTTTACAGCGTGACAGCCACTGCCAGCCTTGCAGCATGAGCCCGATCCCGGCCAGGGAGCTGACCCGTATGGCGCCCTGAGCCCTCCTGACAGCCCGCGGCTCCCCTCAGCAGTGTATTTCAGTGGATGGGCCTGTTCTGCTCCCCACTCTGTCTCTGGTGAAGCCTCTCACCCCCCTCCCTTGGCCTACACCCCAGTTCTTGTGTGCATAAATACATAAATCTTAAAAAAAAAAAAAGAGTGTGAGTGGATGTGTGAGTCAGTGGGGGGAGTGAGGGCGGGGTTGAGAGCCTGAGTGTCTGTCAGTCTGACTGAACGAGGATCCTAAGTGACAGACTCACTTTCTGGCCAGACTCCTGCTTGACAGACGAGGGTCAAAATGGGAAGTGAAACGCCTGAGCCCCTAGACTAGTTGGGTACCAGACCCCTGGCTTCCACCCCAGGGCCGCAGGGTGGGAGGATGGGAGACAAAGAAGCAGGATGGGGAGAGGCTTGGGAACTTCTCCTAACTCCTGTCTTCTCCTGTCTCCCCTCCAGCCCCTGGCTGTCTGTCCAGGCTGCAGGAGGCCGGAGGGGGTGGGTGAAGCCTCCAGTGGGCAGGGTCCAGGCACCGGCCTCCCATTCCTGCAGACGTGGACTCTCCACCCAGCCTGGACGTGTCATCCCTGGAGCTGTGGCAGTAGCTGTGGCCTCTTGCCAGCTTCCCTGCCAGACCCAGCCTAGAATGTGGGGAGGGCCCTTCAGAGAGGCGTGGGCAGGTTCCCCGCTTGGCTCAGTGAGCCCCGACTGACAGGGGAGGAGCCTGAGCCCGCCAGGGTTCTGTCCGACCCTCCTTGCCACTCGTCAGTTTCTCCACCTGGGACATAGGGATGAGGTGGGGAGGCGGGGGTGTCCTCGAAGACCCCTCCTCACTGTATCTGGGGACAAGGCCTCACGGCAGTCTTGCACAGGACTTCCCTCCCCTTCCTCTACAGCCCCTGCCTGGGAGGGGACCCTCTGCCTCCAGCTTGAGCAAGGAGGGGAAAGAGGGTCCCCAGCCTGGGAGGGAAGCTGCAACCAAAGCAGACATTCCTGATGACTCACAGGCCCTGGGATGCCTGGGGAAGCGATGGGACAGCCTCCCATCCAAGCTGCCCAGCACAGAAGACCCAGAAATTGGGGGGCAGGGAGGTGAGGGGAAGGCAGAAGGTCAAGAGGCAGAGCCCAGAAGAGGCATACATGATTGAAGGGATGGAGTACCTCAAGGGGGGAGACAAGGAACCCCCATTCACACACACACTTCCATGAGCCCAGTCACACCCTTAACGTAGCAGAATCATGAAGGCTGGTGTCACAGAAAACCCCGGCCCCTCACAGGACTCCCTTTCCTGCCAACAGTGATCTGCAGACCCTTCCTGGAGCTGAGATTAGTACCCCCTGCCCTGAGGAGATGGGGGGGTGGGGACCCCCACAACCTCCCTTTGGTTCTTGCTCACTCCAGCTTGCTTCACTGTCATGCTCCTCCTATGGCCCAATCCTCCCCCCCCAGCCTTTGGGAAGGGGACACTGAGGCCCAGAGTGGCCTGGAGACTCAGGGGACATCACTCTTGCCCCAGATCTGCCTGACATGGCAGGGCACTGAGCTCAGGCAGACTATGTCCTTCTGCTCTTCCTCCCCCAGCAGACGATGCAGCTAAAGCCTTCAGTCTACGTGGCAGGCAGAGGGGGGCCGGCGAGGGAGGGGAGCTGGGAATGAGGTCAGCGGGTTGGATGGGCCTGGCGGTGGCTGTGAAGGCATCTGGGCTGCAGCAGTCTGGAAGGTAGGGGCCTCCAGGCCAGGCCACTCCCAGCCCCAGCCCGCCATCCACCGCCCACCATGGCCGCTTTCCCGTCTCCTGCTCCTCCCTCCCTGCAGCCCACACGCCTCCCAGGCCAGCTGGTTCACATCAAGCCTCTTCCATGTGGCAGTTCCACCCTGCCCACCAGGCTCCCTTCCCCCTCTGGCCATATGGCTCAAGTGGGAGATGGGGAATGACTCTCGCCTGTGCCCTAGGTCTGGACCGGTGTATGTGGGGTCTCTGTGTTATATGAGCCCCCCCAACACTAGTGTTTTCCTGCCCCTCTAGCTCCCCAACCCCCACCACTCAAAGAAGCACAGCAGCTCCTTTGACCCCTTGGTCCCAGCTGGGTGACCTCAAGCAGGTCACTTCCCTTCTCTGGACCTTGGTTTTCTTATGGGGCAAGGAAGGGAGGTCAGAATGAGCTCAACATTTCCTTTCAATGGAGCACCTATCTCTCTATGATACGCTCACCTCAAGATTGTAAAGTTCTAGAATCTAATAAAGATTGTGTACCACTTTGGAGGGTCATCTGGTCTACCCTCCCCTAATCTTGAGATTCCCCAAGTACCACCCACTCTCTGCATTTCCCTCTCCCCACCAGGGGCCCATCCTGGGTAGTTTTGTTTTTGTTTTTTTAAAAATATTTATTTATTTGTGTATGCAAGAACTGGGGGACAGGCCAGAGGTGAGCTGTAGTTAGCAGAGGAGAGAGGATTCACCAGAGACAGAGTGGGGAGCAGAACAGGTGGATCTACTGGAAGGCACTGCAGAGGGGACAGGCAGGTTAGACAGGAGAGGTCTGCTGCACCACGTGGGTCAGCTCCCTGGCTGGGGACGGAACTCATGCTGCAGTGGCTGCAGATAGCTTCATAGTGCTGCACTTTAACCCCTTGTGCCACCGGGGAGGGCCTGACCCCAACCTTTAACTAGAGTTCTGCTATTATAGCATCAGAGTTTCTCTGAGCATGTCCTTGGCAAAAAGATCACAATCATGTCCTACCAAAGAAGCCCCTGGCTTCCCAAGACCACCAAAGAAACGATAACTTCCTCTCCTAGATCCCAGGCCTCCTGAATCTGGCCCAGGTTACCCGTCCTGCCTTATCTTCCACACACCCTCCTCTGCCCAGAACCTTCCTTCCCTGCCTCCCTCCCTCCCTCCCTCACTCCATTCTTTGTCACATTCTCTGGTTTCTCACATTTGATGATGTCCTCCCTCCAACAAGCATTCAAGCACCATCACCAGCCCATTGAGGTCCAGCTCAAAGTGACCTCATCTATGAAGTGACCATAGTAAGACCTGTAGGCAATCTCCCCTGTCCACTTTGCATCTCTCTGGAAGGCTCCAATTACTGAGCATAACATGAACCAGCAAGAAGGTGGCCTCATTACTACTCCATTTCACAGATCAGGGGAATGAGAGAGAGGAAGCAGCTTCCTGGAAACCACACAGCTGTGCTGATGGGTGAGAACCACCTTGTGTTTATCTCATTCCGGGCCTGAATTTCCATTCTCTGAGGGCGAGAACTGTTACCTCTAGTGGCCCCTCCCCAACCCAGCGCAGAACTAGCCCCAAGGGATCACCAGGATCTGTTCTTTGAGGAGAAGCAACCAGAGTATTTGTGATTCAGGATATTCCCCTACCAACGTTGGTGCCCAGCCTCCTCTCGTCTGGTGCCACATCATCTGGACTGTCCGGTCGGAAGACCAAGCGCCACCCAGCCTCCTCACCATCGCTCTCCCACATGCGAGCCAACCTGGCACCTGTAAATTAGCTCCCCAAAAGGCTTTTGTTCTTCTTGTTTCCATTCCTGGTCCAGGCTCTCCTCAGCTGTCACCTGCACGCTGCAGCACCACCTTCCAGAGCAGCCGTCACCCGGACAAACTCCAGCATATGACCGTGGTGATCTGTGACTGATGCAGCCCAACTGTGACCTGCTTCACACCCTCTACCGGGGCCCGCAGTCCTGGGGAAGAAGATGAAAGCCCCCCAATGTGGGTTCTTTGACCTGCCGGGACTTCACACGCTGAGCTCCAGCCGCTCTGGTCGCTCTGGATTCCTTGGGCACCTGGAACTTGTCACACCCTCTCTAGCTGCTGTGCATTTGCTTCTGTGGCATGGGCACATCCACTCAACTCCCTGTCCTGCTATTGATCCCTTATCTACCTTATCTCTCCTTTGTCCACCTATGCAGGGCGGTCCCTCGCCTCCCAGGTCTAGGTAACTCCGGGATGCCCTCCACGCAGAGCTCTGTGCCCCTGGCCTTCTAACCATCGTGGCTGCGACAGGTGCTTCGGTGTGTGGTTTCAGTCACGCCGTTCCCCTCACGGACGCAAGCTCCGTGAGGCCAGGCCCCGGCTCTTCTGCCCAGCGCCCAGCAAGGGAACTGGTGCATAAATATTGTTCAAGGAATAACTGAATCCTTTCTGTGTCCAAGCCAGATTCTGTCCAGAGGGCAACTGCCCAGGACTGGGGAAAGGGAGCAAAGTGGACTCACTGGTTCCCAGAAACCTAGATTTGCCAGGAGAAGGAACCGGTGGCTGATGTACGCGTGCGAGATTTTAGACACCTGTGCTGGAGGCTTACCTGCACGGGCCTGGGGTGGGTGAAGGAAGGAGCCCAGGGCCTGGGGAGGTGCTACCGCCCACAGAGGCTGCCCTCACTGTTTGCTAATCCAGATTCCAAAGGAAGCTTCATCTGCAGACGTCTATCTCCTAAAGTCAACCAGACATCTGGTTGAGAGGAGAGCCTTGCCCTCGGCCCCGCCCCCAGGCTGCGCTCAAGTGATGCTTCAGGAGCAGCTGACAGCCACCCCCCAGACTGGACAGGACACCAGAGATACCAAAAGCCATGTGGAAGAAAAAGAGGGAGAAGGAATGAATGGGTGGAGGAGTGGGACAATGAGCCAGAGGTAGAGAAAGAAAGGGAAAGAACTAAGAAAAGCAAGAAAAATACACAGCAGCCGCTTCTCCACTGGGGCCTGGGGGTGGCGGTGGGGGGGTGCCAGGGAACATCACTAGCAGTGTCTCCTAGGGACAGTGCCCAAGCGCTCCTCTTCAGCTCTCATCCAGCTCCTTCCTGGGTGCTGTACCCCCCAAGTCGCCCGCCTTGAGCTTTGGGTGGGGTGTTCCAGAGGAGGGGGTGGGATTTGCCAGGATTAAAAAGCCTCTTCCAGTTCACTCTAGAAGAGAATGAGGAAGAGGTTGGAGCTGAATGCGGATATTTGAGGCTGTAAGTCCCCCGAAGGGGGGCCCAGAAAAAGAGCCAGAGAGAGGAAGAATGGAGGAAGACACAGAGTCCGGGCACAGAGCGCCTGGAGTGGGGTGGGCAGTGCAGAGAAGTGGGCAGGGAAGGCGGAGGGCACCGGTCTCCTCTCTCTTCCCCTGGAAGCAGAAGCCCTCCCCTCAGTTGTCTGCCCTCTGACCCCACTTCCTGGCCTCCCACTCACTCCTCAGCTTTCTCCACTCTGCCCCTCGCCCACAGTCCACACTCACGGCACCAAGTGACCACAGTGCTGAATTCACTGACCATTTACTCCGCACCACACTAATTCTCGCTGCAGTGTATCTGCTCCCTCCTTCCAGCACGGTCTTCCCTCTGCACACCTGTGCTCCCTGCCTCTTCTGCTTCTCCCATGAACTCTGTGTCACCTCCTCCATGCTGCCCCCCAAAAAGCCTCCCTCTCCTCCCCCCCCCAGACCATCCATCCATCCCATCACCTTGAGGGGTCCCACATCCGCCTCTCTGAACTCCACACCCAGGCCCCAGGGTGCCTGACCTGAGGCCTCAAGCAGGACACCAGACATCAACAGAAACACTTCAGCACCTTCCCTGCAAACCTGGAGGGGATGAAGGGTGAACCTGGCAGAAGGACTTGGGTTTAAGGCTGAGGCACAGAAAAGGCTGAGCAGTGCTGGGAAGCCAAGAGGTGTAGTTAAGGCCCAAAGGGCCCCGATGGTGCAATGCTGAGCCAAGGAAGAAGAGAGGCCCCCAACAACCTCCCCAGCCAAACACCTGGGCCAGAGCCCAGACGGCGCCCCTGGGGCACCTCACAGGAACCACGCGGATGCCATGATGGGGACATGTGCGCACCTTGGTCTTCACTGCACCCTTGCTTTTAGGCCTGCTCTCCAGCACCTGTCTACACCAGGTGAGGCAAGGGAAGATTCTGGAAGGTCAGGTCTGGGAGGGAAAGCACCCGGGCCTCAGCAGGCGGCCTGCGTGGGCAGGGGCCTGCCCACCTGCCCACCAGGTACACACTATACCTCTCCCGTCCCACACCACAGGGTCCAGCCTGGGGCCCGCGGGGGCTCCAGAAGAACAGGGGAGCTAGAGAGCACAGGCTGCCCCCTTTGTGGAAAGAGGGCACTTGGGGAAATTTGGAGGCGAGAGCTCAGAGCTCAGCACTTTCCTCTCTGTTTTTCTTCTTGAGGAATTTTTTTCCCTTAGTGCTGATGACTTTACCATTTCTTGGGGGGGGTGGGAGGAGGAGATTTTGGCTTTTGCTCCCCCCACTCGCTCTCCCTCCAGCGAGAGCTGGAGGGCCGGACACAGCCTTACATTCCACAAGAAGCCAGAGCTTCAGAGTTTCCTAAAGATGAGGTGGCGTCCCCTCCCCTCTCCAGCCCCGCTCCCTCTCCTCCCCTCCCCCAAGTCTCCAGCCCTCAGTCCTGGCCAAGGAGGCCCAGCCAGCCTGGGAGGAGACCCCAAGCACATTCTTCCTCTCACTGTCATACTGCAGAAATTAAAGACACATCTTTGGGCTGGGCGCCTGCCAAGCGTTTCAAGTCAGGAAAGTGGCAGAGGACGTCCTGGGCCCCTCTCTGTGCCACGTGGAAAGGATGCTCTCTCGGAAGCCACTGTCCGCAGGGAGGGAGGTCTGAAGCTAAGCAGACAGTGGCCATCACACACACTGCACACACAAGGCCGACCCCAGGCCCAGGGGTGCCCAACACCCCTCAGATCCCCAAACCCCTGAGGGAGCAGCGTCCAAACCCCACCCCTGAGGCTGCATCGTTTCTCTAAGGTGACCAGTGGCAGCCTAGGCAGCCACGTGGCCGGGGTTGCAGCCAGGGGCCTTGGGGTTCTGGAAGCTCTGTAAGCACGGGGGTGTGGGGAGGGTCACGCCAATCCTCACCCCATGCCCGTGACCCCACTGCACTCTGAGGAACAGGTACCTGCACCCAGTGAGGAAGGGGCACCCTCTGGCCCCCACCCACGGCAGAGGGTGCCGGCACTGCCATCTCAGCACGGCCCTGCCCTGCAAGCAGGCACCAGGCGGGGGCAGACCCTGGGCCACAAGCTGCTGCCACATAGTGGGGATAATTGATGAAGGCCTGTCCCGCCATTGCCGTCTCCAGCCCTGCCGCCAGAAACGCTATATTTTCTCTTTAATTACAGCCCCTGCGGGCTCCGCGCAGCCCCACCCGCACTGCTCATCCTGGCTGCCCACGGCAGACGACGTGGCTCTTTCCCCTTCTGTTCCCTCGGTCTTTTTTTTCCTTTGCCTTCGTTGCACAGAACCAGCTGGGGGAGGGTGTGGAGAGGGGCAGGGTGGGGGGAGGCAATGGAATCTTGGATGGTTTGGGGGAGGCGGGACTCCCCGCTTCCACGTTTGCAGCTCCAGAGTGATGGGGGTGGGGGAACTGTGCCGGAGGGATTGGTGTGGACAGGGCCCTGCAAGGGGACCCCACTGCCTCCTCTCAGGACCCCTGACTTTGGCAGGACTGGGGAGCCGGAGGGTTGGGATTGAAGCCTGCGTGGTTGGGAGGTTGGAACTTGAGGAAGGATGGCCGCTGACTTCCAGAGTCATCAATCACCTCCAGATCAGCCTGTCGTTCTGGGGGTCTTCTTCCCCTTTCAGGATACGGATGATTCTCTCTAAGGTCCAGGGGCAGAGGGCAATGGGTTTTTAAGAAAAAGTTGTGGAAGCCTTTTAAATTAGGTCACCCCACCCTCCTCTATGATTCCACCCTAACTCCCCAAAGGCAAGTAACCCCAAGACATCCAGATTCTCCCATCCACCCCTAACCTATGCCCAGGTACAACTAGCAGAGGGGCTGTATCCCGCTGCCAGGAGGAGTGCCCACTCGGTAAGCGCCCTCCACCTGCTTTCTCTCTGTGTGACTGCTGGGTAAGAGGGTCTCTCACTAACACAGAGCTGACCCTGCACCCACAAGCAAACACTCCCGCTTGGATGGATAGAAGAGCTCTAGCAACCCACTCCCCTCACCGCCACTCTGCTCTCCCATCGCTCAGCCAGAACTTTCTTCTCCAGAGACCACAAGGTCAAGGTTCTCACCTAGTGCCTTTACCTCCCTTCCCATGTCTGCAGATCATGTCTGGCAGGGGGAGAACATCTGAGCAGTGCTGCAGTCTCGAGTGTGATGTCAGAAGAACTGACATCCTCAGAATAAAATCTCTCTCGCCAGAACATCCCAAGTATCTGGTTCTTAATGTCTATAAATGAAACTCCCCAAATATCCCAAAGCTCCATATCTCAGCCACACAGGAAGACACCTCTCACCTGGTCCCTATTTCCCATCCTTTGGTACCCCTATTTTAGAAGGGCCCCTAGCTGGCCTCTTCACACCCATCCTCAGCTCTGCCAAGGATGCCAGAGGGTGAATGAGAGGTGGCCAGGAGGACCCTCTCTGAACCCCTCTCCTTTTCTACCTTTGAAGGTCTCCACCCAGCTCCCCAATTCCAGTTTCCGATTGGGGCTCCCAGTGAGAAAGCCCAAGGGGTGTCCGTACCCACTCTTTAGCCCACGCTACATTGAGGAGCCAGCGGCAGCATCTCTGGCCCGGGCTGGGCTGGGGGGGGGGGCAGGGGAGGCAGAACCAGCAAGGGGGAGCTATGCGGTGGACTCCCTTCCCTTCCTTCCCTCCTCCTCCCCCTTTCTGTTCCAGCTCCCAAATTGGGGGCCGGGCCAGGCAGCTCTGATTGGCTGGGGGCCGGGGGGCCGGCTCCCCCTCTCCAAGGGGCAGGGTTCCTCCCCGCTCTCCACTGGGATAGTATAAAAGGGGCCAGGGCCGGCCGTCGGAGCAGACGGGAGTTTCTCCTCCGGGTCAGAGCAGGAGGCACGCGGAGTGAGGCCACGCATGAGCGGACGCTAACCCCCACCCCAGCCGCAAAGAGTCTACATGTCTAGGGTCTAGACATGTTCAGCTTTGTGGACCTCCGGCTCCTGCTCCTCTTAGCGGCCACCGCCCTCCTGACGCACGGCCAAGAGCAGGGCCAAGAAGAAGACAGTAAGTGCCAGACTTTTCGGGAGTCCAGGACTGTTTGGTGTCGCGCCCTGCGTTCGGTCCCGGGAGCCCACGACTTAAAGCGAGACTCAGGATGCTGCAGACACTCAGGGCTGGCAGGGGGATGGCCGGGGCTCTGCGCCCTGCGAGAGAAGGAAGAGCAACTTGGGCACTGCGGGAGATAAACGACCCCCAGGAGTGGGTGGGGAGGATGGAGCGTGCCGCGAGTTGGCTTGGGAAGGAGTCCCGAGCGCTCGCTGTGCAGCCCGGCGAGGGAAATGCGGGTCTGGGCGCCGGGTCGGGAGGAAGTACGTCAAAGATGGGATGGGGGCTCCGAGCGGGGAATTTGGAGTCCAAGATGTAAAAGCGATCAGAATGGCTGTGGGATGATTCATAAGGAAAGATTGTTTGCCCTCTCTGCAGGCTAGACTGTTCCTAAGGCCGCGGGGGTGCGGGACTGAGGGGGGAGGGGGCGCGGAGAGTGGGCGGATGGAGCCTGAGAAACTTTGGCGAGCACAGAGCAGGGCGGGGTCCTTGCGCCCTCTTCTGACCAACGGTGAGCACTGCACCTCCCGTCCCAGCGCTGCCCAGCGCGGCAGCCGGAGCGGCTAGACGCTGGCCAAGGCCGGGTGTAGACCCCACCTCCAGACCTGGAAAATAAAACTGGGCATGGGGTAGCCCCCGTTTCTAAAAGAAGTGGCTAGTCTGGAGAAATTGGCCTCGCCTGTTCCCCATTGCTTAGCATTGCCCGCCACCTAGTGACCGTCTGATGGACGCTGGTGCGGTAGTCGTGGTTAACTAACGTTTACTATTTGCGGACTTTTTGGTTCTTTTGGCTAAGGAGTGACCCAGAGGCATTGGCTGGCTATGGGAAAGGGGTTCGTCCCCGAAAGCGGGTTTTGAGCCGTCTGAGCGCGTCCGATCTTGGGATTACTTTTCAAGTCTCGGGGAGGGAACCCCCACACACAACCCCGCCCATCGGTCCCTCCGCCCGCCTTTAGTCCCGCCCACGCCGTCCCACCTGCCCCGAGATTGGAGCCGAAAGTGGGCTGGACTTCCCAACTCTCCTCCCACTCCCTCCTCCCGCGGGCCCCTCCTTTTCTCCCTCCACCCCCTCCTCACCCCCCAGTCCCCCACCCAATGGCCTTTTATTTCACTTGGCTTCCGCGCCAATGGGCTGAGGTTAGAATTGGAAGCAACTCCATCCTAAAGCTTTGTTTAAATTCCTGGGAACTGGAAAGAGTTATAGCCGCCCTGGCTAGGCGCCTCGGCGCTGTCACTGGCGCTGATGAGGAGCAGATGAGTTTTAAGGATCTGGGGAGAGGAAAAGGAAATAAAGGAAGAGGCGGGAATTGGAAAATCTGAGTGCTCCTCGAAGACTGAGGGAAGGGAGGGTGGGCTTGGGGTCTGTGAAGCCCCGAGGTGGGGGTGCCCAGGCGCCGCTCTAAACCCTCCTCCCCCTCTGGCCCCAGTCCCATCCGTCACCTGCATACAGGACGGCAACAGGTACCTTGACCGAGAAGTATGGAAACCCAAGCCCTGCCAGATCTGTGTCTGCGACAACGGCAACGTGCTGTGCGATGACGTGATGTGCGAGAACACCCACGACTGTCCCGGCGCCCGGGTCCCGCCGGGCGAGTGCTGCCCCGTCTGCCCCGACGGCGAGGGTACGCTCCGGGCCCGCGGCCGAGGGGGCGGGCTTGCTCCCGCGGGGCGCCCGGAAGGGGAGCCCCCGCTGCGGGCGCCAGCACCCGGCGTCTAACCCGCTCTCCTCTTCCCCTAGAGTCATCTCTGTTCCTGGAAACCGCCGGAGTCGAGGTAATCCTCCGCGCAGTGCTTTTTCCGCCCCGCCCGCCGTGACGCTCCTCCCTTCGCTAACTCGGCTTATTTTGTTTCTTCTCCACTCCCGTAGGGACCCAAGGGAGATGCTGGCCCCCGAGGCCCAAGGGTAAGCCTCGCCCGCTGGGGCTGGGGCTGGCGCTGGGGGGCGCCCGGGGTGGGCGTGACCCCGGCCTGCGCTCACCCGCCCTGCTCCCCCCCCTCCCGCAGGGACCCGCCGGCCCCCCTGGCCGAGATGGCATCCCCGGACAGCCTGGACTCCCCGGCCCCCCCGGCCCCCCAGGCCCCCCCGGCCCCCCAGGCCTCGGAGGAGTAAGTGGACTAAGTGGACAGCCGGCATTCTCCCGGAAGGCAGCGAGACCCACCCCACCTCCCACCTCCGTGTTTTTGTTTGTTTGTTTGGGGCAGATGGCATGCTTTCTGTTTTGAATAATTTACTTGCTGAAAAGTTGCAAGAGTGAGAGGAAGTCTCTGCACACGTCTGGTTCGCTTGATCAGCCTCTCGCTAGCGAACAAGCTATTGGCCTGCTTTCCTGAGCCGGCTGAGAACAAGTGGCTGCTGCCTGCCCCTTTGCGCCAAGACCCTTCAGTGTGTCTCCCTGCCCCACCCCCCCCCAACATTCCCTTAGATGACCCAAGCAGGGTGATTCGGCCCAGGAAGTGGGGCCTTGCTGCTACGTGTCTTCTCTCTACCGCCACTGTCCTATTTCACCAACGCTGGCTAATGTCCAGAGCCCCTTAGTTAAGGACCTGGGGCCCAATCCAGGAGCATGAGATGCATTGAACTGTCATGTCCTTCGTTTCCTTTCATCTGGACCATTCCTCAGACTTTCCTTGTGTTTCACAACCCTGACATTTTTTGGAGAAGTTGTTTATCTTCTCCTTCAATGAGTTTGTCCCATGTTGAACGCTGGGCATCCCAGGGGTGCATTTTGGCAGGTGTAGCTCCCGCGTGATGTCGTCCTTACTCGCGTCCCCTCTGGAGGTGCAGGATGTCAGTTTGTCCCATTACCGTGATGCCTTCCAACCCCGCTGTCCTGACTGCTTCCTCATGCACTCATTCTTGTTTTTTGTAGAACTTTGCTCCCCAGATGTCCTATGGCTATGATGAGAAATCAGCTGGAGGAATCTCCGTGCCTGGCCCCATGGTGAGCCACTAGGGGGAGGTAGAGATGACAGAAGAGCAGCCTCTGGTCTTCAGGGGCAGCGAAGGCATATTGTGGGGGTGGCTTCCAGGGCTTGAGAAGTCAAGACCTCCTTTGGGACCTCAGTGTCCAAAGAGGTTGGAAGACACCTGGGAGGTCCCAGTGGGAACCGATGGGCGAGAGCAAGATGGCAGCCACGTTGCTCTCCCACAGAGAATCACTGGGACTTCCCTTTCTTTTCCTTCTGTAGGGTCCTTCTGGTCCTCGTGGTCTCCCTGGCCCCCCTGGTGCCCCCGTGAGTATTTGGATGTCTTCATGTACCACCTTGGGCTTTGATCTTTTGGAGGGAGGCTTGGGATGAGGGTAGGGAAGGTGCTCAGAAGTCTCAGGGGGGTGGGGAAAGGTTGACTGGAACCTGTCTTTCAACCCCACCCCTTTCTTTCTCCTTGTCCTCCAGGGTCCCCAAGGTTTCCAAGGTCCCCCTGGTGAGCCTGGCGAGCCTGGAGCCTCAGTAAGTGCCTCCAACTTGCGTGCTGCACAGATAAACTCCCTCTACAAGTGCATGGCCTCAGGGGTCTTCCTCACCTCCCGCCTTCAGTCCCAGTTTTCCCTTCTTATCCCTCCCCTCAGTGATCCTAAACATCTCTTTACCTGTTTTCTCTAGGGCCCCATGGGTCCCCGTGGGCCCCCTGGTCCCCCTGGCAAGAACGGAGATGACGTAAGTAGTCCTGATGATGAGATACCATTCAACCTCTGCCTCCCTGGGCAAGGTATCTGTAATCTGCACTCCCAATACCCCCCATCTTTGAGGGTGATACCCAGAAAACAGACCCTCTCTGATGCATGAGCTTGTACAGTGATCTTTCCTTTCTGGGACGTCTCCACCTCCCCCACAGGGGTGATTGTCTCACCCCAGCCTCTGGACAGCAATCTCCCCCCCGGCTCAGGGTGTATGGCTTCCTTGGGCTTAACCTATCTGGGCAGCTCTGACTTGTATATAGAAAGTTTAAAGTGCTGGCAACAGAATAAACAGAAGTTCCCATGGAGGAGTCAGAACTCGCCTGCAAGGATTTCGCAGTAGAGTTAAGCCGAACTCTAAATTCAGAAATAAGATGGGCCTGAACCGGACTTCCACACTTTCCCAGCGCTTGGGGCCACAGTCACAATCGCCTCTTCTTTCCCTCTTAGGGTGAAGCTGGAAAGCCTGGTCGCCCCGGTGATCGCGGACCTCCCGGACCTCAGGTGAGCAGGAGCTTGCGGCCCAGGGGGGCTTCACTGCACCTGGGGGCTGTGTCCTCGCCTGGTCCTGTGGTCTCATGGCCTTGGCCCCCCCTTTCTTTTCTCTCCAGGGTGCTCGAGGCTTACCCGGAACAGCTGGCCTCCCTGGAATGAAAGGGCACAGAGTGAGTTCCCTTCAAGTCACTCCCTCTCCAAGCCCCATATTCCAGCCCTTTCCCCAAAGGAGTTGGGGTGCTTCACTTGGGGGGGGCAGCTCTGAAGTCTGGCTAGAATATAGAATACAGACCTCCCAAACAACTTCTCTCCATGGGAAAGTCACCGATGAAGGGGTTGGATGAGATCCTGGCCCAGTGGTAGCCTCGGAGGCAGGGGGCTGTGGTGACCTCTTGATGGTACTCGGCAGGGCTGGTAGGTCATGTGCTCCCTCCGCTCCTCGCTCCTCGGGGTCTCATTGGGGTCTCACCAAGTCCTTCCTTCCTAGGGTTTCAGTGGTCTGGATGGTGCCAAGGGAGATTCTGGCCCCGCTGGTCCCAAGGTAAGAGGCTGTGTGAGGGTCGAGGTTCTCCCCTCCCCCTCATCCCGCTGGGAATGGGTTCCCAACCTAGTCTCTGCCCTCTAGGGTGAACCTGGTAGCCCTGGTGAAAACGGAGCCCCTGGTCAGATGGTGAGTGTGGCCAGTCCCACATGGAGGCAGGGTGCAGGGTGGCTGGGCGCAGGGTGGCCGGGTGCAGGTGGCTGGGCAGGGCAACATCTTCGGGAAAGGGCTGTCTCCTGTGTCTTCTGACCACTGGTTCTGTTGTCAGGGCCCCCGTGGTCTGCCTGGTGAGAGAGGTCGCCCTGGACCCTCTGGCCCTGCTGTGAGTATCTTGGCCCCTCGGGGGAATCCCTGGATTCTGGAAGGGGCTCCCCAAGACCTATCGGGACTGGCGTATGCTCCGTGGACTCAGGAGGTATCTCCTCTCTCCTGCAGGGTGCTCGTGGAAATGATGGTGCTACTGGTGCTGCTGGACCCCCTGTGAGTGTGGCCCCTAGACCTGGCGCCGGGGCGGGGTCCCCGACATGCTGGCCTGAACCCCAGGACAGCTCCTGTTGCTGCACCTTCCTTCTTGCTAATGTCTTGGTTGCATTCACAGGGCCCCACTGGTCCCGCTGGTCCTCCTGGCTTCCCCGGTGCTGTGGGTGCTAAGGTGAGACCCCACCCTCTTCTGAGCACAGCTCCCACTGGCCAAAGCCTGGGTCTCCCTGTTCCCCAAACCAGAATAGCAAGAGAAGCCCATTCCCTCATCACCTATAACTTCAGTCTCCTCTGATCTTGGCGCCCCGATTCTTGGCCACACACACCATCCTCGAGGGGTGAGACTGGACTCCTAGGGTGTCCCCTGATGGGTCGTTTCTTCTCATTCAGGGCGAAGCTGGTCCCCAAGGAGCCCGAGGCTCTGAAGGTCCCCAGGGTGTGCGTGGTGAGCCCGGCCCACCCGGCCCTGCTGGTGCTGCCGGCCCCGCTGTGAGTGTCACCCCTCAGCACTCCTGTGCTGCTCCCCCGCTCGGAGTCCTTGCCCTCCTCTCACCCTCCTCTCTCTGTGCCGCAGGGAAACCCTGGTGCTGACGGACAGCCTGGTGCCAAGGGTGCCAATGTAAGTGTCCCGCAGGAGCCCACCCCCCCAACCCCTCCACCCCCCCCCTCCGCCTCTCCGGACCTCACCTGTTCTGCCTCCCACAGGGCGCTCCTGGTATTGCTGGTGCTCCTGGCTTCCCCGGTGCCCGAGGCCCCTCTGGCCCCCAGGGTCCCAGCGGCCCCCCTGGCCCCAAGGGTAACAGTGTAAGTACTGCTGTCATGCCCACCCACCCGTCCCAGGCACTGGCTGGCCCTGGGAGCGGGGGGAGAGCTGGAGCTGGGGAGCATGCAGACCCAGACCAGCTGAGCACCCCAGCTCTGGACTCACCGCCCCTTCCCACGCAGGGCGAACCTGGAGCTCCCGGCAACAAAGGAGACACCGGCGCCAAGGGAGAGCCCGTAAGTGGCCTGCAGCCCAGCCCAGCTGCCCGGGGTCTCTTGAGGGGTCCGGGAGGGACAGCTGGCCTCAAGGTGGTTCTGGAGCCGGCCCCCTCTTCTCTGCCTACTCCAGGGCCCCACTGGCGTTCAAGGCCCCCCTGGCCCTGCTGGTGAAGAAGGAAAGCGAGGAGCCCGAGGTGAACCCGGACCCACCGGCCTGCCCGGACCCCCTGGCGAGCGTGTAAGTGCCCCCTGCTCCACCCCCACCCTGTCCCAGCCTGGTGGCCTGTGCCTGAGCTCACTGGCCTCCCCTTCTCCTCCAGGGTGGACCTGGTAGCCGTGGTTTCCCTGGTTCGGATGGTGCTGCTGGCCCCAAGGTAATTCCTCCTCGTGGCTGGCAGGTGGAGGCCATTGCCGTCTGCGTCCCCCTCTTCCATGTGCAGTCAGCCCTCGCCCCGTCCTCCCCTACCCCAGCCCCGGTCACTGTGCTGCGTGCTGAGACTGCAGATTGCCTCTTGGCGCTGGGCCTCACCTTGACCTTCCTGCCACCAGCCCAACCTGGAGGAAGATGCTCGCCCAGAGTAAGACCCGGCCTTGAGGCCCTAATTTTCCTGTGACTCCCCCCATGCTAGGGTCCCGCTGGTGAACGTGGCTCTCCTGGCCCTGCTGGCCCCAAAGGTTCTCCTGGCGAAGCCGGTCGCCCCGGTGAAGCTGGCCTGCCTGGTGCCAAGGTGAGACCCCTCTGCAGCTTGTCCTGGCCCAGCCTGGGTAGGGCCTGGGACAGGGCTTTCTGGAGCAGGACCTGTCCTCCAGAGAGCCCCTTCGCCCCAGAGCGCCACTCCTACCCTCTCTTCCACCACCCTTCTCCCCTGCCCCACTCACACCTTTCTGCTTCCCCTTAGGGTCTGACTGGAAGCCCTGGCAGCCCTGGCCCTGATGGCAAAACTGGCCCCCCCGTAAGTATCCCCCCTGTAAGACCCGCCCCTCACATGCTCCCCATCTTCCAGCCTGTCCTCACTGTTGTGCCTGCCACCTTCAGGGTCCCGCTGGTCAAGACGGTCGCCCTGGACCCCCAGGCCCCCCTGGTGCTCGTGGTCAGGCTGGTGTGATGGGGTTCCCTGGTCCTAAAGGTGCTGCTGTGAGTATTCATGAGGGGCCCCGTGGAGCCAGGAATGGGTGTGCCAGAAGGCAAGAGTCTGGGTTCCACTCATTGGCTCTGTGACCTCAGGCTGCTTAATGGCCCTCTCTGGGCCTCGATCTCCCTGTCATAAAATGCATAATTGGCTTTTCGGCCATCACCCCATCCTAGAAATAAGTAGCGTTGGTGCCACCCACAGGCACTTGTGTGGATAAGATGGGCTTTTAATACGATAATCACTCCCAAAGCTTGGTGGGTTCTTCCAGGTTCAGAAGGAGCTAGCAGAGGAGAGGGGACACCTTCGCGGCATAGGTCACTGCAGGCATCTGGCTGGGAGGGGGTCAAGATGGACAGAGAAGGAGCTCGAAGGACCCCGTGGTCTGGGGAGTGGGGCCAGGGCACCCCCCAGGGCCAGGGCTGGTCGGAGCTTGGCCAGGAAAGCCCCCTAGGGAGGGAAGTGCACTGGACTATGGTGATGGCACACGGGTGACTTGGTGATGGGAAGCCCATGGGGATTACAACTGAGATGGAAAAAGGCACAAAATGATGTACAAATAAACTTACATTATTAAAAAAGAAAAAAAAGCCCGGTAAGAAAAAGAAAAAGCCACTGAGAATCAACAGAAGGGGCCCGGGAGGCCCCGTTTCCCAACCGAAACTCCTTCCCCTAGGGAGAGCCTGGCAAAGCTGGAGAGCGGGGTGTCCCTGGACCTCCCGGTGCTGTTGTAAGTATCCCTCTTCTCTTGGTCCCTGTCCCTTCCGTGCCCAAGATGCGCTCCCCTCCCTGCAGGAGTTGGGGGGGGCTGCAACCCCCTGCTCTGCTCCTGCCGGCCTGGCCCCTCACCTGCCTCTGTCCACCCTAAGTGCTTTGTTCTTGCCCCAACAGGGCGCTGCTGGCAAGGACGGAGAAGCTGGAGCTCAGGGGCCCCCTGGCCCTGCTGTAAGTGGTCCTGGCGGGGGGGCCTGGGGTGGGGACTCTGCACAGCCCAGAAGGGGAGATGCCCCTCCAGGCCTCCATCTCCCGGCCTCCCCCTCCCGACCTCCCCCTGACCACCGCTCTCTTTTATGCCAGGGCCCCGCTGGTGAGAGGGGTGAACAAGGCCCTGCTGGCTCTCCCGGATTCCAGGTGAGGCCTCTGGGTGTTGAGGGAGGGTTGTGGGGAACACCCTCTGCTCTCCTCCAGGTGCTAAACCCTCCTTCTTCCCTCCCCATTTCCCACCCCCAGGGTCTCCCTGGCCCCGCTGGCCCTCCTGGGGAAGCAGGCAAACCTGGTGAACAGGTAAGGGGTAGCAGCTGCAGAGAGGTGGGGGATGCGGGTGATACCGAGGCCACCTGGCCTGGTCAACCAAATGGTCAGCACTAGAGGGATGGGGAGGCTAGTCACCAGGAAGAACTTCCCACTGTGAGGGGCGTGACCTAGCTGGAAGCAGGGAACTCTGTGGGACACGATCTGGACGCCCGCTAGTCTGAACGGCTTCTTTTTTGAGCTGCTGACATACTGTGACTTCCCAGCCCAAAGCTGCGGCAGGGGTGGGGGTTGACCGTCAAAGAGGAGGAGTTAAGGGCTGATCCCAGCTCTGGCCCCAGAGCCTGAGGGCTGGTCTCCAGGAGGACGGCTCTACTCCACAGAGCCCTCTGGCTTTGCTCACTGTGTGCCCTCCCCCTGCAGGGTGCTCCTGGAGATCTTGGTGCCCCTGGGCCCTCTGGAGCAAGAGTAAGTGGAATCTCCGCCGCCCCCTGGACCGCCCGCACCTGGCCTGTCTCCGGAGCAGCCATCACACACCCTGTCCTTCCCTTCTAGGGCGAGAGAGGCTTCCCCGGCGAGCGTGGTGTGCAAGGGCCCCCCGGTCCTGCGGGCCCCCGTGGGTCTAATGGTGCTCCTGGCAACGATGGTGCTAAGGTGAGGGCAGCCGGACCAGGCTGTCCCTTCCTGGGGCGAGGGACTCCTGGCTGTGGCCAGGGTCACCTGTGTGCGGGGAGGGGGTGGGGTCCATGCACAGCCTGAGGTTCTGGGCTCTGAGTTTTCCCCTCAGCTGGCACCTGACTTTGGCGCAGAACCAAGCGTGGGAGGACTAAGGGGGGCTCAGCGCTGTGACCCTCTCCTGGGACCTGCAGCCTCACTCTGGCTCTCCTGCTTGCCTGTAGGGTGATGCTGGTGCCCCTGGAGCCCCCGGGAGCCAGGGTGCCCCTGGTCTTCAGGGAATGCCCGGTGAACGAGGTGCCGCTGGACTTCCAGGCCCTAAGGGTGACAGAGTGAGTTCCACCCGCTCCCCCGAGCCTGTGTGGTGTGCTGGGGGCGCGTTCGCGCTCTCTGCTTCCCATTCCTCGGTCTTTCTCCGCCTGGAACCTCTCCCTCCTCTGCTTAGTCCGCCCTCGATGCACCCCCCTTCTTGTATCAGGGCCCCAGGAGTTAGTTCCCTTGGCAACAAGAGGTCTTGTGCATCCCTCTACACAGGAGGAGGTTCCCTCGAGCCCCTCCCACCCCCCTCCCGCAGACACCCTTTCTCCAGAAAGAACTTGAGTCCTCAGACACAGTGGGCCACTCCCAGCTGTCACCGCACCCCAAGTCTCAGGCTCTCCCATGTCTTTAGGGTGATGCTGGTCCCAAAGGTGCTGACGGCTCTCCTGGCAAAGACGGTGTCCGTGGTCTGACTGGCCCCATCGGTCCTCCTGGCCCCGCAGGTGCCCCTGGTGACAAGGTAAATGGCTGCCTGCCCACCTTCCTCCCCAGCACAGCCCAGTCCAGGCACGGCGCTGGGGAAGCCGGCCCTGCCGCCCCTGCCTGGCTGGCGCTGGGACGGGTCTGGCCGTGGGAGGAGAGGTTCTCCTGGGGCCACTTGTCGGGGATTCGGGCGTGCCCTTGAGCCTGAACTTCGTGCCCCCCCCAGGGTGAAAGCGGCCCGAGCGGCCCTGCAGGTCCCACCGGAGCTCGGGGTGCCCCGGTAAGTACTGACGACCTGACCAAGCCCGACGCCCTCTCTCCCCTCAGGCCCTCCCCAGCCTCTCTCTGCCCTCCCCCTCTGCCTTCCTCCAGTTCCCCCACCCTGTAGACCCGGGAATGTGCTGGGCCCCCTCACCCTAGCCTCCCCCACCTGAGCATCTCTCCAGTTGCCTGCGTTTCTTGTAGGGAGACCGTGGTGAACCTGGGCCCCCCGGCCCTGCTGGCTTCGCTGGCCCCCCTGTGAGTACCAAGACCCCCTTCGTTCCCGCTTCCAAGGAGCACCCCAGACCTCGGGTGCTCTGAGGACAGAGGGAGGCCACAGCCTCGTCCCAGGCGGGTGGGAGGGGGTTATCTCCCATCAAGCTTTTCCCTGTTGGGAGTTCCTGCCCCTTCCCAACTCCCACGACTCCCCCCTGAGTTCGGCTGCTCACTGTGCTCCCTCCTCCCCCAGGGTGCAGATGGCCAACCTGGTGCTAAAGGCGAGCCCGGTGATGCTGGTGCTAAAGGCGACGCTGGTGCCCCCGGCCCCGCTGGGCCCGCCGGACCCCCCGGCCCCATTGTGAGCACCCCCCCCTCCCCCGGGCCCCGGCTGCCGGCAGCGCTGGCCGCTGGCCTGGCCCAGCCTTGACGTCTGTGCTCTCCTCCAGGGTAATGTTGGTGCTCCTGGACCCAAAGGTGCTCGCGGCAGTGCCGGCCCCCCTGTGAGTCCCACCTTGTCTCTGCGCCTATCTGCATTTGGAGGTGGGAATAGCTGGTCAGCCCCGGGGCTGTTCTCTTTCTGACTTCTTGGTCTTCCGCCAGGGTGCTACTGGTTTCCCTGGTGCTGCTGGCCGAGTCGGTCCCCCCGGCCCCTCTGTGAGTATCTGCGGTAGAGACCCCGCTGCTCAGGGAGATGGGGTTCCGGCTGGCAGGAGGGGGTAGGTCGGAGACCTCAGTGCTTTCCCGAAGCCACTCGACTCTGACAGCCCTCCTCTCCCTGTCCAGGGAAATGCTGGACCCCCTGGCCCTCCCGGCCCTGTTGGCAAAGAAGGCGGCAAAGGTCCCCGTGGTGAGACTGGTCCTGCTGGACGTCCTGGCGAAGTTGGTCCTCCTGGTCCCCCCGGCCCCTCTGGTGAAAAAGGATCCCCTGGCGCTGACGGCCCTGCTGTAAGAGAACCCCGGAGGGCCGGGCGGGGTGTGGTCCCCGGTGATGGTCGGACGTCTCACCCCCGTCTGCCTTCCACAGGGCTCTCCCGGCACTCCTGGGCCTCAGGGCATTGCTGGACAGCGTGGTGTGGTTGGTCTGCCCGGTCAGCGAGGAGAAAGAGGCTTCCCTGGTCTTCCTGGCCCCTCTGTGAGTGCCTCTTCGTAGTGGGGGACCCCGAGAAGAAACCACCATATACGGTGGTGCGCTGGGGGCCTCGGGCCCGCCCCACCTTCCCTGGCCTGACACTTTCTTCTCCCTCAGGGTGAGCCTGGAAAACAAGGTCCTTCTGGATCAAGTGGCGAACGTGGCCCCCCTGGCCCCATGGGCCCCCCTGGATTGGCTGGACCCCCTGGCGAGTCAGGACGTGAGGTGAGCAAAGCCATCACCAGCCCCATGCCGGTGTCCCCAGCATGTCCGGCTGGCCTCCGCCTGAGCCTCCTCGCTCCTCCCCATGTCTCCCCACCCAGACGCTGACCCCTCTCTTCCCCTCTCTCTGCAGGGATCTCCTGGTGCCGAAGGCTCCCCCGGAAGAGATGGTGCTCCCGGCCCCAAGGTGAGACAGCTGCACCCAGCCTAGTCCTGCCTGCTGCTCTCCCATCTGCCCCTTCAGCTGGAGCTGACCCATTTCGCCGCCCCCACCTAGGGTGACCGTGGTGAGACTGGCCCTGCTGGACCCCCTGGCGCTCCTGGTGCTCCTGGTGCCCCTGGCCCCGTCGGCCCTGCTGGCAAGAGTGGCGATCGTGGTGAGACCGTACGTACCTGGGCTCGGCCTGTGCTTCTCACCAGGGGCACCCCCCGCCCGCCTCAGGGCTGCAGATGGACATCTGTCTCACCCAGAGGGGCCCTGCGAGCTGTCCGGGCCCTCAGCCTTCCTGAAAAACAGCCACAGCTCAGCCTCGAGCTCTCGTCAAGGACAGTACCCAGATGCCCCCAACAAGAGAACCCTCAGCCACAGCTCATGTGACACCAGCACCTGTGGAGGCTCATCCAGGGGCTCAGAATGATGGAGTTGGGGGGCAGCATGTGGGGATCTGGCCAGGGGGTGTTTCGGCCTGCAGCTCAGGTGTGCCAGGCCGCAGCCAGGGCCTCCCTCACAGGCCTGATGCTCTCTCCTCTCTCCCCAGGGTCCTGCTGGTCCTGCTGGTCCCATCGGCCCCGCTGGGGCCCGCGGCCCCGCTGTAAGTGCCCCACACCCGCCCTCGCCCCCTTCACACATGTCCGGGTGGGGCTGCACCCCGCTCGTGCTGATGGCCTTCCACCTGACACCCGCGTCCTCTTCTCTTCTAGGGCCCCCAAGGCCCCCGTGGTGACAAGGGAGAGACAGGCGAACAGGGCGACAGAGGCATGAAGGGTCACCGTGGCTTCTCTGGTCTCCAGGGTCCCCCCGGTCCCCCCGTGAGTATGCTCAGCCCTTCCCCGACTCTGCTGCCACCGGGCCTTCTCTCATTCCCTGCCCACACCCTGTCTATGACGGGGGACGCTTTGCCTCAGTTTCCTCCCCTGGATAGCCTCTCTCGCTGCTCCCTAGGGGATGACTGGGGGTTTACGGACATTCCTGAAGATTGGGGGCATTTCTAAAGCACTTCTAAGAGGGTGAGGGGTGTGCAAAGAGCAGTTGTGGAAGGGGGATCTCAGCCTGTGGACGCTGGGGCTAGATTCCCAGTGACGAGGGGAGCAGGTTTCTGCCCCATTCTCCCTGCGCGGGCCTGAATCGTCTTCACTTCTGTCCTTCAGGGCTCTCCTGGTGAACAAGGTCCCTCTGGAGCTTCTGGTCCTGCTGGTCCCCGAGTAAGTCGACCTCCTGTCTCTGTCCTCTCCCTGGGCCCCACGCCCAGGCTCACTTCAGGCCCCTTTGCCGGGGACACGGTGTTCCCCACCTCCCTATACAAGGGTCCAGGGACAGGGACAGGGGATGTCAGGAGAGCCCTGGACCGTCTTACCCAGACAGCAGGGTGGTGGGCACGGGCTTCCCACCGGAGTCGGCTGGGGGCTGCCTCTAACCAGCTTTCTCCCCGCAGGGTCCTCCCGGCTCTGCTGGTGCTCCCGGCAAAGATGGTCTCAACGGTCTCCCCGGCCCCATCGGCCCCCCTGGCCCCCGTGGTCGCACTGGTGATGCTGGCCCTGTTGTACGTAGCCCCCCAAGCCCGTCCGCCCATGGCCCTCCAGGCCCCAAGAGCACCTGGACCCAATAATCCTCACTTTCCTCTCTCTCTGTGCAGGGTCCCCCTGGCCCTCCCGGGCCCCCTGGTCCCCCTGGCCCACCCAGTGGCGGTTTCGACTTCAGCTTCCTGCCCCAGCCACCTCAAGAGAAATCTCACGACGGTGGTCGCTACTACCGGGCCGACGATGCCAACGTGGTCCGTGACCGTGACCTCGAGGTGGACACCACCCTCAAGAGCCTGAGCCAGCAGATCGAGAACATCCGCAGCCCCGAAGGCAGCCGCAAGAACCCCGCCCGCACCTGCCGTGACCTCAAGATGTGCCACTCAGACTGGAAGAGCGGTGAGCACCCCCTCTGTCCTTCCTCCTCCTGCCTCTGCGTAGAGTCCCGCACCCACAGTGCCAACGCCCTCCCCCGACGCCATCTTGCCCCACAGGAGAATACTGGATTGACCCCAACCAAGGCAGCAGCCTGGATGCCATGAAGGTCTTCTGCAACATGGAAACGGGGGAGACCTGCGTGTACCCCACTCAGCCCAGCGTGCCTCAGAAGAACTGGTACACCAACAAGAACTCCAAGGACAAGAGACACGTCTGGTTCGGCGAGAGCATGACCGATGGATTCCAGGTTCGGGAGCTCATCCCTGCGGCCACTCTCAAGAGGCCGGCTGGCCTGGGGCCTGAGGGGCCGTGAAGGAGGGCCCAGGGGTAGACCAGACCTCTGCTAGGTGGGGAGGGCAGAGCTGGGCTGGGAGCAGGGGACTGGGACGTAGGGAAGCCGGGGCAGCTGATGGTCCTCGTGACATGAGGGTGGACAGGGATGCTCTCGGTGGGCCCCTGGGGCTGGGAGCAGGGCTGGAGGCTCCAGTGGGCCTCACTCCCGGCGTCCCTGTCCCTTCCAGTTCGAGTACGGCAGCCAGGGCTCCCACCCCGCCGACGTGGCCATCCAGCTGACCTTCCTGCGCCTGATGTCCACCGAGGCCTCCCAGAACATCACCTACCACTGCAAGAACAGCGTGGCCTACATGGACCAGCAGACCGGCAACCTCAAGAAGGCCCTGCTCCTCCAGGGCTCCAACGAGATCGAGATCCGGGCCGAGGGCAACAGCCGCTTCACCTACAGCGTCCCCTTCGACGGCTGCACGGTGAGCGGGCCAGGGCGCCCCCGGGCTCTGCTGTCCCAGCAGGCCTCCTGCCCCTCCTGCCCCTCCTGCCCCTCACGCCATCACTCCCAGTGGGTCACGCTCCTCTCCCCTTTTCTCCCCCTCACCCCAGAGTCACACTGGAGCCTGGGGCAAGACAGTGATCGAATACAAAACCACCAAGACCTCCCGCTTGCCCATCATCGATGTGGCCCCCTTGGACGTTGGCGCCCCAGACCAGGAATTCGGCTTAGACCTTGGCCCTGTCTGCTTCCTGTAAACCCCCTCCTCTCCTCTCTGGCTCCCTCCCACCCAACCCACCTTCTCCTGACCCTGGAAACAGACAAACGACCCAAAGTGAACCCCCCCAAAAGCCAAAAAATGGGAGACAATTTCACATGGACTTTGGAAAAAATTTTTTCCCTTTGCATTCATCTCTCCACCTTAGTTTTTATCTTTGACCAAATGAACATGACCAAAAACCAAAAATGCATTCAACCTTACCAAAAAAAGAAAAAAAAAGAATAAATAAATAACTTTTTAAAAAAGGAAACTTGGTCCACTTGCTTGAAGACCCATGTGGGGGTAAGTCCCTTTCTGCCCATTGGGCTTGTAATACCCCAATGCTGCCCTCTCTGCTCCTCTCTCCACCCCTCTCTGGGGCCTCGCCCTCACTGTCCCTATATCTAAGTCTCCCGGAAAGACACAGGAAACAACGCATTGTCTGCCCAGCAACCAAAGGCAATGCTAAAAGACCCAAGAGGCCCCCATATTCCCAGCCCACTCCCCTCACCCACCACCCCAAGTCCTGCCGGGACCTGGGGTTCTCAGACTGCCAACGAAGCCTTGCCATCTGGCATCCCCATGGCCCCCTGCAACATGCCCATCTTCATTTTTGAGGGGGGCACGCCAAGGGCCACCCACTGGCCCCTCACCAGCCAGCTGGGTTTGGAGGAGTCAGGAGGGGCCGCGACAGAGGAGACATCGGACTCGGGACCTGCGTCCCTCGGTCGGACTGGGCGGGGCTGACGCTGCTCTGTTGCGTTTGTAATTGTGTTGCTGAAAGACTACCTCGTTCTTGTCTTTATGTCACCGGGGCAACTGTGTGGGGGCGGGGAGGGGGCAAGGGGGCGGGGCTCCCCATTTTATATCAAAGGTGCTACATCTCTGTGATGGGGCGGGTGGGAGGGAATTACTGGTGCTATGGAAGTCGAGACGCCCCCAGGCCAGCAAATGTTCCTTTTTGTTCAAAGTCTTTTTATTCTTTGTTTTTTTCTTGTGGATGGGGACTCATGTGAATTTTCTAAAGGTGCTATTTAACCCGGGGTGGGGGGAGAGAGAGTACCAGCTCCAGACAGCGCCTCACTTTCTGCCCTCCCCCCTCCACACCTCAGCCTTTGCCTTCTCAGGCCAACTCCCCCACTCTCCCTCCTCAGAACCTCCCCCCAGCTGCTCCATCCTCATCACCTCCATCTTAGTCTGTCCTGCCTCTCTCTCTCTCTCTCTCTCTCACCAGGTTTCCCAGTACAACTTCCCAAAGCACAAAGCAGTTTTTTCCCTCAGGGTGGGAGGAAGCAAGAGACTCTGTACCTATTTTGTATGTGTATAATAATTTGAGATGTTTTTAATTATTTTGATTGCTGGAATAAAGCATGTGGAAATGACCCAAACTCATCTGCAGTGGCCTCCTGATTTCCTTCCTGGAGTAGAGGGAGGGAGAGCTGGGGAGGGTGCTTTGGGGTGGGTGGTGGGTGTCTCCTTCTTCCTTGCCACCTTCCATAGCACCCCGACACCCCCACAGTCCCTCCTTCCCCTGCCTTTTTTTTTTGAAGACTTATTATATTTATGCGTACAAAAGCTAGGGTGTTGGCCAGAGGTGTGGAGGGTGAGAGGATTCACCAGAGACAGAGTGGGGAGCACAGCAGGCAGATGGACTGAAACACACTGCTGAGGGGAGCAGCGGGGATCGAACTCATGCTGAGTGGCTGGCAGTAGCTCATTGGCGCTGTCTTTAGCCCCTGCGCCGCCAGGGAGGCCCCTCCTCTGCCTCTCCTTTTCTTTCCTCTTACTTTTCTCTCTCTTGCAGCCCCACTTGCTTGTCTCCCGTGCCCTGTGATGTGGTAGAGAACCCAGACTTCCAGCAACACATGCACCCAGGCACCCGAGTGCACAGCTCCCTCCAGATGCTGGGCTGCCCAACCTCAAGCCCACTCTCAAGTCTGCACCATGAGCTCTCACTGCCCTCACTACCGCTGTGGGCACCAGCAGGGCACAGTGGGGGTTAGGGGCCCTGGGAGGCCCAGCCCAGTGAGGGCGGGGGCACTGGTGAGGAGCCACCGGCCTCTCCTGGGCAGGCCCACGTGTGGTCTGGCCACTCCGAGCTCCACAGTACAGCGGTACACTGGGCCTTCCCTGGAGGCCTGAGAGGAGTCCAGGGAGAGGCTCTGCTCAGTCTCTGGGCTCCCAGGAGAGGTGGTTCCCCAGGGGCCTGGGCAGTTAGGTGTCCATCAGGAAGACTGGGGGGCCCTGTCCCTACTGAGAAGCTACGGGGTCTCTGGGGCCTTCTAAGTACCTGGAACTTGAGACCCCTGTGTGTGGGTGACCTGCAGAGGTCATTTTACCCCGCCCCTGCCTCCTGCCAGTCCTTATCCCTAAAAAAATCTGCAACCTCTTCCTCCTCCCTTCCCTCTCCTCTCACTTTCCCACGGCTGCTCGCCCACCTGAAGCCCCCAGAGGCAGCCCCCCAGTGTCAGAGAAGGGGAACAGTGGTGTATGGTCTATGGAGACACGGGACCTGAAGAGCCAGAGCCTGGAGTGGACCAGGTATCAGAGGCCCAGAGACAGGCGAGGTTGGCCGCTGCCTCCCACCACCTCGGCGAAATCTCCAGAGCAGACACCTGGGCTGCCAGGGACTTCAGAGAGAGGGACAGGCTGCCAGCATCGTCTCCGGCGCTACCCCCCAGCTGGCCTTAGACGATTCTGGCCATCAACTGGGGTCTTTAACAATTCACCAGCAATCCTACTACTCAGAACAGTGTGCAAAGGGAATTAATCTAGAGAGAGTGATGGAAGAGTTATTCATAAGCAGATCACCCCAAGTCAGGTGACGGGGGGGGGGGGCCAGGAGAGCCCCTGAATGGTGGGTGATGCCGGCCTGACACACCGCCTCAGTTGCTCCCAGGGTTGGCTGCAGATGTGCTTGCTGTGGGTGTCCCAGTCCCACCTCCGCTTGCACTCAGGGACCATCCAGAAGCATCTTGAGCCTGCAACGGAGGCTCAGCCTGTCTGGCCACATGCACCTGCCCACTCTCACTGCCCCTCCCCGGGACAGGGTGACTGCATTTCCTGCAGAAGCTCCGTGCGCCCCCACTTGCAAGCCTTTCTGCCTCTTGCTGTGGCTGGAGTCCCCCCGACCCGCCCCCACCCAGGCCAAATGTCTCGCAGGGTCCCTCATTCTTCAGCCCAACTGCAGTGCAGTTTCCAAAGCTCTCCAGCATTACAAAATTCATCTCAGCCCGGAATCCCGGCCACTGTTGCTATTATTTGCTACTGTGAACAGGAACAAGTGTGAGAGGAAGCACAAGTGGAGGCAGCTGGGTAGGGGCTGCGGGCGCCGAGGGCTGGAGGCCATAAGGCCCCGGCCCCCCACCCCCACCCCCAACAAGTGGCCCCACTATCAGCAGCGCAGGTTGTAATTGCATCTAATTGCAGTGAATTTTACCAGCCACAGGTGGCCCGTGGCTGAGCGAGCGGCAGGCAGAGGCGTGTCTGCTCCTCGCCGCAGGCACACAGTTCCACAGGTGGGTGCGTGGGTGCACGTGGGAGGCACCGAGGGGACGCGCGCGGGCTGTGGGTGGCAGGCCTGGCATGCCCGTGCCCCGGGGCAGCTCTGTGCCCACATCACGTGGTGGGCCTGGCCTGCATCTTCAGCATGTGTGCTGCCCTGCGGTGGGGGACAAAGGGGCCATTCACTGTTCCACGGCCCCCGCTCATGCCCGCCCTTCTGCTGACATCACCACTGCCCTATAAACGGGGCCGGCCTGCGCCCCTCACCCACTGCCACCCCGTGGTACACCAGGGCCTGCCTGCCGCCTGGACGGCTCCTCTGGGCTCACCTTCGTCCTCTCAGAGCTGCTTGACCACGCGCCTGTGAGTGATTTTCCAACCACTCCAGACAGAAAACTCTAGAGAGAAAGGAGGCTTTTTGGATCTTTTATCTGTGTTGCTCTCAGAATCTTGGGTTGCTTTTGTGGGTTGAGTCCATCTCCTGGCAGGATTTTCCATGATCAAAATACAAAGGATTTTTCCTCCTTTTCCCCCAGCTCCTTAACTATCAACTTTCCAGATGCTTCCAAGGCCTTCCCAGACGGAGCAGGGTGAGACTGGTAGAGGGGCGGAGCGGGGCTTGTGGCTGCTGCGTGGGGCCTGGGGGCAGGCCATGCGGGCTGCAGGGGCTGCTGCAAAGCTGGGGCCCGCAGAGGGGCTGCCAGTGGCCACACGTGCAGGCCGAGTGAGCGAGCTGGCCCTGCCAGGGGAAGTGTGCCCACCCTCTCCTGCCGACATGGGGCCCTGAACATGTGGGGGCTGGGGGTGCGGGGGGAGGGCAGCTTCCTTGCACAGAGAGAGGCAAAGCCGTGGCACTTGGGATGGTAGGAAGATGGGGAGGCCGGGGCATGGGAACATGTTGGGGGGACGCTGGCTATTTGCTGTGCTGGGCTGGGCATCTCTGCAGGAGGGTCCCCTCCTCAGTGAATAGCAAGGTGCTGATGTGTCTGTGCCCCCAGTGAGGGGGGGGCTGGGTGGGCGTGTGTGCCCTGGCACTGCTCCATGTCCTCAGTCACGCCATGTTCTGAGCTACTTGTCTGGGCCACTTCCTTCCAGGCGCTCCCGTGTGCCTCTGGGCCTGAGCCCGGAGGACTGTGCTGCCAAGATCCCAAGCAAGGCTGGGAAGCACAGGGAAGTGAGGCGCTGGCCTGCAGCTCTCCCCCTGGAAGCCAGGACTGGAGGGGCAGGGAGACAGTGACCGGCAGCACGGAGATCGGGGTGGGGGCTGGGAAGCTTAGAGTGGAGGCTGTGAGGGGGAGGGATTCAGAATGCATTTTGAAGGGGGGATTCTGGGGAGTGAGGACAGAGGAGGGGGGGCCTGCTGCAGGGCAATCTGGGGCTCTGGGGACTCCCTTGCCTCTGCATTTCCAAGCGCTGGGATCCAGCCAGGGCCTCAGCCTTTCAGCCTGCAGCCTGGCTCCTTCTACCCTCCCCCCAGCCGAGGCCAGGGAAGCCCCCACCTGCACCTCCGGCGCTCCCCACAGGGATGATGAGAGTCTGCTCCAGCACAGCAGATGGTCCCAGAGCTGGTGCGTGAGCTCAAAAGGGCACTTGGAGCCCATGTTGGCAGCGGCCTTGACCTTGCTCTCCTGGCCTCGCTCTTGGAGAGGACAGCTGGGCTCGGGGCCTCGGCCACATTCTGGCTCCCCTGCTACTCCACCGGTCTGGGTCTCCTCTGGGTCTTCATCTCTGGCCTCTCCTCCCAGGGTGCATCAGGTGGGAGACCAGCTGTGGCCAGGGATGGCCCTGGGCAGCGAGCGCAGAGCTGGCCTGCTTGGGGTAGCCCTCTGGGGAAGACATGCCTCCAGGGCTCCCGGGAACAAGGCTAGACACTCAGCTGAAAAAGGTCTCAGGCTAAGCTGTGTCCTCTGCCCTCAGGCCTGTCCCCAGAGCAGCCCTAGGGAGAGGCCATGAAGGCGCGGTTGACAGGGCTTTGTCCCACTCCCTGGCTAGAACGGCTTATCTCCCGCCAGGGGTTGGGGATCTCCTGCTCCCAGAACCTCTCAGCCCTCCAGAAAGCAGTGTGGAGGCAGATATGCTAGGATCAAATCCAAGCTCTGTGCTGCTGGGCAAATCACTTCCTCTCCTAGGCTCCTGTCTATAAAAGGGGGCTAGTGACCCAGGGGCCCCTCACTGTTGGGCTCACATAGAACTGTAGAACTAAGACCCAGCTGTGAACCACTGCACCTCCAGAGCACCCAAGGGCCCAGCAACATGTGACCGCAGTGCCGGCTGACTCTGGGGGCTCAGAAGCAGAAAGGGAAACTGAGGCAATGAGGGTCATTGGGGGGACAGCGGGCAACAGAGAGGAGCACCTGGTTACTGGTAGCTGAGTGGGGTTGCAGGCATTTATTCTGGGCCCCCTGACCCCAGACCCCCTCACCGCACTCCCCACTGCTTCCACGCCTGGGTCGCTCAGGTCAGGAGCAGCCTCGGACCAGGCAGGTGCCGTGAGTAAGGAGGGAAGGAAGACGGGGCCAGGGCTGGAGCTGAGCAGCAGAGGGAAGAGAGCGTGAGGCCCGCTGTGAGGACCAGCCCAGGCCTCCTGCCTTTCCCAGCCTCACCTCTGACCCAGCGTTTGGCTCGAGCCTGGGCACTGTCCCCCTGCTGCCCCAGAGGGTACTCCGTTCCCTTCCCTGAGCTCCTCACCCCCCAACACCTGCCCCGGCCTTGGGACAGAGGCCACTTCACACCCAGAAGTGAGGCCGCTCCGCCCTGCTGGACCCACCTGGGGAGGCCCTCAGTGCTGGTCCAGGATGAGGGGCACTTGTGCGATATCCACGTGGGGGGGCAGCCGCTCGCCTGTGCGCACGTTGAACATGGGCAGGGTGGACAGTGGCCGGGGGACTTCTCGGCTGGCCGCCATGTGCCGCAGCTCCTCCGTGTTCCCTCGGATGGTGCAGTGGTGGACCATCTGGATGCTGGACACAGAGCCGGCCAGGGGTCAGCTCTGGGGTCAGCCCCTGCCCAGGGCCCAGCCTGGCCCTCCCTCTAAACCACCCGCAGGCTTCCTCCTGTAGGTGGGGGAAACTCACATGCGTGGGGGTGAGGCAGTGACAAACAGGGATTCCTGTGGTGTCACCCAGCGACCAGTGGTTGAGACATGGGCTCTGGGTGCAGCCAGGCCGATTCAAGGCCACGTGTCCCTCACCAGGTGCTTAACCATTCTGAGCCTGCGTTTCTTTTTTTTTTTTTTCATAGTTTTTTAAAATTTTATAATAGTTTATTTTTACATATTTTTGTGCATTTTTCCATCTCTGTTGTAATCCCCATGGGCTTCCCATCACCAAATCACCCATGTGCCATCAGCATAGTCCAGTACACTTCTCTCCCCCTACTGTTTTTGACCCCATTTCCCACTCCACCCCCATAAAATGTCTCTGGTATATGGCTGCTCATCATTATCACTATTTTCTCGCCTGTTCTGTTATATTCCTGCTATGAGAGAAAACATCTGGTATTTTTCCTTTTCTTTCTGGCTTATTTTACTAAGCATGATCTTCTCCAGCTCCATCCATGTTGCTGCAAAAGGCATGTGTGTGTGTGGTTTTTTTTTTTTTTTGGTTGCTGAGTAATATTCCATTGTGTATCTGTACCACATCTTTTTAATCCAGTCATCCACTTTTGGGCATTTGGGCTGTTTCCATGTCTTTCCAATTGTAAATAAAGCAGCAGTAAACATGCGGATGCAGGTGTCTTTTTGAATCAGTGTTTTTGTGTCTTTTGGGTAGATGCCTAGGAGTGGGATTGCTGGGTCGTAGGGAAGCTCCACGTTTAGAGCCTGCGTTTCTCTAACCATGAATATTAAATAATAAAACCTATCTCCTAGTCCCCCTGGGATCATTGTAAATGCAGGCTGTTTAAGAAGAACTCCTGAGGCAGAGATGCGAGCAGGTGCGGGAGGGGCTATCTCCGGGCCAGGCATTGCGGGGCTGTGCCTGCTGCGCACAGGTGCTGACCAGCTGCTAGGCCCCAGGAGCGCGCAGCTCTCTCGCCTGGTAGTTTCTCCACCCAACAGGTGACCCTCCTCTTCCTCCCACCTCTCTTCTGAAAAACCCACTCCCTCCACATTTTCCCGCCTCCTAGCTTTGGCCCAAGCTGTGCCCCTTCCAGGAATCCCCTCCCCACGCACATCCTGCCAGGCCTTGAGGGCTCATCCTGCCACTCATCAGACCTGGCCTCTCGTCCTTTGTACCTTACCCCCTAGCCCCCCTCCTCAGCCCGGCCCGCCTCTAGCATTGAGAAGCTCCAGACAAGGAGTCTTGTCTGTCTTCATTTCAGAACCAGGCTCTCCAGAGCTGGTACTGGGCTCCACCCTCCACAGGCTGGAAACCCAACAGCTCTGAAAAGAACGGATCACCACAGCCATCCAGACCTCTAGCTCGTTTCCCCTCTGAAGATTCAGCCTGTTCTCATTTGACATTCTCATGTGCTTGCTTCCTGCTGTCAGGGTAAACTAACTCTTTTCGAGAAATCAGAGTTACATGAGGCCTTACTTCAGGTTTGAACTTAAGTTCCACTGCTTAGTGCTGTGTGACCTTGTGCAAGTTACTTAACTTCTCTGTGCTGCTTTTTCCTCTGCGGGAAAGCAGAAAGCGTTAAAACACTTGGCCTGGCTTCTCACCAGCATGCAGCAAGCCGGAGCTACTGGTGTCCTTGGTGTTACTGCTTTAGGTCCCCTAATCAGCTGGTCTCCAGTAGAGGGAGGGACCCCAGGCCCCTTTACACAAGCCCACATTCGTGGGCCAGCCCAGAGACAGTTTCCTAGACTACCTGACTGCCGGTCAGACAGAGGCAGGGACTCTGGTTTTCCCAGCAGGGCTGGATCCAGGGAGGGAGGGAGGGAGAGTGAGTGGCCTCACCCCTACCTCAGTCAGTGACCAGACTCCAGCTGGAGCC
>NW_004567118.1:7723607-7759399 GCF_000260355.1 Condylura cristata | reverse complement strand
GCCCTGCCAAGCAGGAGCCAGAGGAGGTGGAGTCAATCTCCAAGGCTAGGGGAGGGTCAAGATGAGCTCTTGAGTCTGGAATTCGGCAGGCAGAGTTGTCCAAGCACAATTTTCCATTCCCAGGCCAGGGGAGGCGGAGGGGTAACGGCACAGGAGGGCTGAAACTGGCAGGCAGGTACAGCCCCCCATGGGGGAAGGGCCACAGCTAACGGGTCTCCACCGGCCCCCAGCCCCACATCTGGGTCTCATTACTCTGGCAACACACACAGGTGGAAGAATGTTCTGGGGGTGTTTTTCCAGAGCCTGAGCAGAAGCCAGACCCACGGTGCCTTCTCCTAGGGTCCTTACACATCAGTGATTGAGTAGCCAGTGAGCAATGGGCAGGCATTCCTGCTGGTACACAGGCACCCCGCGGGCACGCAGCTCCCCGCATGACCCAGGTCTCGCTCACACGCACTCCACCTCCAACGCCAGCCCCACCCCCACCCCCTGCCCTGCCTTTGGCTCACAGGCCACAGCAGAGGCTCCTCAGGCCACGGGCCTCTCTGGCCAGTCAAATGTGACACAGGTGGAAAACAGGCAGCAGAATCACAAGCTAAGCACAATTGAAAAACGGTAAACATTGAACAAGTCAAAAAAATCGGACTTGGTGGATATAAAGCAACACAAAATCCAAACCAACAAGGGCGAATGCCTCACATGTTAACATTGGCCATTGATTCAAAACCCATGGAGGGAACCAGTTTTACTGACACCAAAGGGAGCCTCAAAACTGACCCGGGAAAGCTGGCTTGGGTGGCAACAGGTGAGCATCTACATGGTAGAAGGTGAAATTGGTCGTGCCCCTCCCTGTAAATAAGGAATAAAGTCCTCCCTGTAAAACTGACGTAGACAATCACTGATCTCAGTGGAAGAATATCTACTAACTAAAAATGAAAACTGGAGGGGAAAAGACCCTGGTCATTTGCTTCGTGTAGTTGATTGACATTGGACCAATTTAGGTAGATGAAGAAATTAGCTATGCCTTTGTTCATTTGGAAAATGTATCCCCATAAAAATTCACAAAGGTTGCTATAATTTTGATCTAAACATGTATCCACAGTCCAATGTGTTGAGATGGTGGCATCAAACAGGAGGTTTAAAGCTGGGGTCTCAGGGCCCTCCCTGATGGCATGACAGGTTAAAGCGCAGCACTGCAAGCCAGCCACAGCCACTTCAGTGCGAGTTCGATCCCCACCCTGGAGCTGACCCACATGGCACGACAGACCTCTCCTGACCAGCCCGCTGCTCCCCTCAGCAGCATACTACGTCGATCTGCCTGTTCTGCTCCCCACTCTGTCTCTAGTGAATTCTCTCACTGCCCCTGAGTCCCTGGCCTGTACCCCAGTTCTATATGCATAAATAAAGCTTTAAAAAAATAAAGCTGGGGTCTCAGAGCACCCTGCAATTGGCTGGTGCCAGGGCACAGATACTTGTGGAATACCCACACAGGTCCCCAAGCAGCTCACCCTTCTTCCCGGGGTGCCTGCCACTCAGATGCCACACCCTCCCAGGAGGGAACAATGGGGCCACTGTGACCCTCACAGGGTTCTGGTGGCCTCACAATGTCCCCCTGAGGTCACCACAGAGATAACTTCAGCGCTCCCTGTGCCCTAGGCACAAGTGTGCTGGGCCAGCCGTGGGCGATCATCCTTGGTCCTCCTTCTGGCCACCCAGGGGAAGTGGTGGCCGGAGCCCTGCAGCCTAACAAGGAAGCCTCTGAGGGAGCCAGGATCCGGGATACACCCCACCCGTCGAGGAGCAAGCCTGTGGCGACTTCCAGCTGCCATCCTGGAGGTCCTCACACCCAGTTCCTTTCAGCCACCCCAGGGAGAGATGCAGAAAGACACTCCGCTGCCGTCCGCTCCTGGGCCCTCGGCCTCAAACAGTGCTGTGGGCGCGGGCCCACAAGCCATGTCGGGGGTCCCTAGCAAGAGTGAGACTGAGCACCCCAAGGCCCACCGGAAGCCCAGCATATCCAAGGTGATCCTGAGGGCGGTGGAGGATGCGGGGACACGCCACCATGTGTCCCTGGCCACCCTGAAGAAGGCTGTGGCCACCACCGGCTACAACATGACCCACAACGCCTGGCGCTTCAAGCTGGTGCTCAAGAGGCTGGTGGACAAGGGCATGCTGAAGCAGGTGACCGGCAAGGGGGCCCTGGGCTCCTTCCGCATGGGCAAGAACCACGCCTCCAAGTTAAAGCTCAAGGCCAAGAGACAGCGGCTGCGCCAGCGGTCCCGGCTGCTCCAGCATGGGCAGCGCCGTCGGGGTCAGCGCCGTCGGGGGCAGCGCCGTCCTGGGCAGCGCCGTCCTGGGCAGCGCAAGTTGCTTCTGGGCTCTCGACAGGGGCAAAAGCAGCTCTTCAAGGGAGTCCGCGGGGCGGCCAAGAGCCGCCGCAACTAGAGAGGGAGGCCGGGCAAGCTGGCAGGGCACTGGGCCCACCAAGGGCCCCGTGCCAGGAGAATAAAAGGAGCCTCCCTTATTTCACACCTGCTTCCTGGAATCTTTGGGGTTCAAGGGAAGTGGGGAGAAGAGGGCTGGAGCACTGGGGAGGGATCAGGCGTTGGGTGGGAGAAACTTGGGCAAAATAAGAGCTGGATCGGGAAGGGCTCAAGGAGCTGAAAGCATCACAGGCATTAGCTTGTCCCACCACAGCCTCTTGCTAACGGAGAAACCGAGGCCAGAAAGGATCAAGGGAAGCGTGGCAGAACCCTGCCTGCTGGAACCCAAGGGTTCGGTCCATGGGGGGAGAGCGAGCGAGCTAGTCACCTCTCAAACCCTCTCCCCCGGGGTGGCAGCAGATGCCCAAGCCTAGCCTGGCCCCCTCCCTCTCTGCCCCCCACATTAGAGCTCCGTGCCCCTCTGCGAGCGAGATGGCCAACCAGGGCGAGCCCAGCATCCAGTGGGCTGGAGCTCAGAGACCCAGGTCATTTGGTTTGACTATTCTGTCCGTGGCATTTAGAGGGTCCAGCTTGACCGTGGGGGCCCCCTCCCAGCCCCTCTCTCCCTTACTCACTCAGAGGTGGCCAGGTCTCTCTTCAGCCTGTGGGACAGACAGTGCAGGGATCGGCCGTTAGTCGCCACGCCCTCCTGGCGGGGACCAGGCAGGCACAGGACTCCCCACAGCAAGACCCCTGGGGCCGGGTGGCACAGAGCCCAGGGCCCTGAGGAGGCCTCCGCCTGCACCCCTCAGGCCCACGCTCACCTGCCCTCCCGCCGGCAGCACATGACGTAGGCCAGGAGTGCCGTGAGCAGCAGGGCCACCAGCAGGGGCACCAGGAGGGTGACCAGCGCGTCGGGCAGGAAGTCTCGGGCCGTGGCCTCAGTGGGCGGGCAGAAGTATGGGTCACGCTCCAGGATGCCGTCCCCCGGGGTGCGTGCCTCCTCTGCCGGCTCTGGCACCGACTTATCCACCTGCGCGGAGAGCCCAGAGCTGACCCAGGGGCAGCGGGCTGGACACGCAGAACCCAGAGAACAGGCAGCTCCCGGCTGCAGGCCTAGGAACCCTCCACACCCCTGAGAGCTGTAGGTCTCGTTCATAATGTGGGAGTAGATGGACCTGTTAAGTGACGCCCCGGAAGGAGGCAGAGTCGTCACATGCGGGCCCTTGGGGAGAAGGGGTTTGGCACTGTCCTGTGGGTGGCTTGTCCCAGCCATTCAGTGGGACACTTAGGGATTTGGGTGGGCACCTTCCTGTCTGGGTGATGGACTCTGTCGCCCTCTTGTGGGAGAAGGTGGAAGCTCTGTGTGTGTGTGTGTGTGTGTGTGTGTGTGTGTGAGAGACAGAGACAGACACACAGACAGAGACAGACACAGAGAGATAGAGACAGAGAGAGACAGGCAGACACACAGAGAGAGACAGAGGCAGAGAGTGAGAGAGAATGCAGATAGACAGAGCAAGTGAAACAGAGGACTGGGAATGTAAGGAAGGGGCAGGGTTGGGGGGGCAGGGGAGAAGACTGAGGAGGACATTCCCTGCCCCACCAAGAGAACCAGGGACCCTCCTCACCAGGGACACATTGCACCAGTCAATGCGGAAGTGGGGTGCCAAGGTGTCATAGCAGGACAGCAGCGGAGCCTGGCCCTGGGCACAGCGTGCCTGGCTGTCGGGGGACGCCACCATCTTCAAGCAGGTGGAGAAGGGTGAGGTCGAGCCCACCTTGATGTGCACCCTGTGCCAGACGGAAGTCACTGTCAGCAAATGGGAGGGTCACAGGCACTGGACATTGGGGGTCCCAGGGTCCCCCTGATCTGGGATTGTACACAGAGCACAGCAGTCGTCTTGGGGCCGATTCCTCCTAGAACGCCCAGGCTGGACGGATGTTTTATGTCCTCACGGGCACCCAGAAGTGCAGAGTTCAAAGTAACTAGGGTTTGGGCCCACAGGGGCAAGAGGGAGATGAGGAGGTGGCCAGAGGGAAGTGGACAGAGATGGGAAACTAGGAGGGGCAGTTAAGAATGGACGCAGGCCCTCCCTGGGGGCACAGCGGGTTAAAGCGCAGCACTGAGAAGCTCAAGCCGCTTCCGCATGAGTTCGACCCCGCCCCGGAGGCGACCACATGGCACGGCAGACCTCCCTTGACCCGCCCGCTGCTTCCCTCAGCTATGTACTTGGTCAGTCGGCCTGTTCTGCTCCCCACTCTCTCTGGTGACTCCTCTTACCATCCCTGCACCTCTGGCCTGTACCCTAGTTCTGTATGCACAAATAAATAAACCTTAAAAAAAAAATGGACGCAGATGGGCACAGCGCCACCTTGAAACGAGGGAGGCCAGTGTTCTCTGCCCACGGCCCACCAAAGGCAAGCTGCCGCCTCCTTCAGGAAGCCTCCTGGGTTGCACACCTACCCTTCCTTGCGGCCCTCAATGGGAAGGGGAACACGGCCTCCACGGTCCAAGGCAGAGGTGATGTTGAGCAGCTGGAGCTCCCCTGGCTCCCAGAGTCCCCCCAGGTTGGTGAGGAAGCGGCTGGCAGTCACAGAAGGCAGCACCTCCTCCACATCATGGCTGCGCACCAGGAATTCAGCCTGGTAGGGCAGCAGGGGGCCTAGGGACACAGGGGGCACCTCAGGCTGCACCCAGCCTTGCATGGGTCCTTCTCAAGCCCTCTGCTGGCTCCCCCCAACCAAGTACTCCCCAGGCCCCCTCAGGCCCTTCTTTCCTCGCTAATACCCCATAGGCCCCCGAAGTCCTTCCCCAGCACCCTCAGCCTTGGCGGCTCACCAAGATCCCACAAATTGTGCAGCGCCACCGAGATACTCCTGCAGAGTCTTTCCAGGATGCCCTGGCCCCCACTGCTCTCTAAGTCCCTCCTTTCCACACACCCCCTTCCAGAGGAGATTGCCCCAAGACTAGTGGGACAGGTTCAGGGTGGGGCTGGTGGTACCTTCTGGGTCTTCAATCAACAGTACCAGCCTCTGCTGCGTGGTGTCGAAGCTGTCCCGATTATAGGCTGTGACCTGGGAGGGCGGGGAGGGGGGCTGAGTGGCCCAACCAGACACAGAGGCTGGGGCCTGGCAGGAGAGCACCCCCAAACCAGAGGAAGTAAGTCACATAAATGAATGTGCAGAAACGCCAGTCCCAGGAGGCAACACAGCCCACCGGGGACCCCGCTGGTACCTCGATGACCTGGCGCCCTCGGTCACCGGGAGTGGCGGTGCCATAGAGGAAGCCAGGCTGGTGGGGGCTGCGCTGGGTGTAGCGGAGCCAGGGGGGCAGGTCTGGGTGTCCCTGGAGGTGGGCGTGGTAGGTGATGGGGGCGGCGCGGGGGACGGCTGCTGGAACAAGGGCAGGTGATTGGAGACCGCCTCCGGGGGACGGGCACGCCCCGTCCACACCAGAGCCGTTGGGCCTTTGGGCCCCTCACCTGTGTGCTCAAGAAGGCGAGGGAAGCTTTCCTGGTCCAAGGTGTGCACAAACACACGGCCCACCAGCGGGCGCAGGGTGGTCTGCGGCTGCTGGGCCTCCGTGCCCCCCGGCCCTGCCAGGAGACCTGTGGGGAGCCCAGAGCCCTCAACACACAGCCTAGGCCCAGTCCTGGGGCAGAGATAAGCTGCCCTCCATCTCAGCCCCTGTCCTTGGTTCTCCTAAAGGACTGAGAAGTGTGAGCAGAAGAGATGCCTTTGCGGGTGCCCAGGAAAAGGCCAAGCCCCTCCCCACAGCCAAAGACCCAGAGACTGCTGTGTTTGGAGTCAGGGAGCCCCCCTCCTCGTTTTAGCTCCCGGTGGGGGTCACAGTGGATGGATGTGGGCCAAGAGGGGTGTGTGTATCCTAAGGATACTTGGGAAAGAAACCTTAAGAGTTTGGTGTTCCTTCGAGGAAGCCAGGGTGAGAGGGGCTGCAAAGAACCCAAACACCATTGGAGAAGGAGGGTAGCCATTCTGAGACCTCTACTCCCCTTCCCTAATATATAAGGGGATCCAGCCCACACGGAGCCCGGCAGAAGCCGAGCAAAAGGAATTCTGGCCCCAGAGGCCCGGCCCTCCCTTCTAGAGCCAAATTTAGCCTGGGCCTAGAAAACCTCCAGCCCAGTCAGCCCGTTAAAGGGCCCACGGCCCTCTAGGTCTGAGTGGTCAGGCCCACCCGGGGCCCAGGGCACCCTGACCCTCAGCATTCCCAGCCCCAGAGCCCGGAGCCCAGCCCTCAACCCCAGTCCCTGGACCCTCTGCCAGCCTTGACATTAGCACCCCAAAATATTTTTGGCCCTTGCCTCAACCCCCACAGAGAAATAGAACCTTCCCTACTTCCACTCATCACCCCTAAATCTCAGCCTGTCCTGGCCTCTCCCCTAAAGAAGGCCCCTACTTGCCCACAAAGAGAAGAATCCAGGTTAGCGCTGCTGCCATGGCTGCCCCAGCCTGGCCTGGCCTGTGAGTGACAGAGACAGGAGGGGGGAGGAGAGAGGGAGGTGCCCGCCCTGGGGCCTCCCTGTTGCCACTGGAGCAGCCACCACAGGAGGGGGGCTACCTCCTGGCAGGACAGGCCCCCCAGCCCCAGCTGAAGAGGGGAGCGTTCTCACCGCTAACCTCCCACCTCGGTGCCCCTTCAAGCCAAAGGCTCCATTGCCCTGAATGCCCGCTGCTGGTTTCAGGTCCTTCTTTGCTTTTTTGCTTGTTTTCTTCATTGTGAGTCATCGTTCTGTGGTTACTGTTCCCCTTAGGCGTGGCTCTCCCCACGATCCACCCACCTACCACGACCCACCTACCATGACCCTGCCCTGCTGGAGGTCCATTTTTACCTGGCCATCCTGTCCAAAATCCACCCTGCCCTCCCCCCACCCCCCAACGCAATATCCAGGCTTCTGCCCAGCCCCCTCTGGCCCCAACCTGATCGGTTCTCACACGCCTTTGCATAAGCCCCCCTCTACCTCTTCCACCCTCATCCACCTGCAAGTCTCACCCACCTTTCAGGTGCCAGCACAGCCCTGCTTTTCTCTCTGAAACCTTTCTGTCTCCCTTCTTTCCCTAGGACAAGCTGGGCATCCACTCACCCCTGAGGACAGCCCCACCTCCCAGCATCACTGCAAGCAGCAGGATCTGGCCTCTGTGTCCCTGGGCCTGGCAGGGCACCCGCAACTCCTCAAGGTAAGTGGCTAGGGCAATGGCTTCCTTAACAGCACACTAAGCCCTGGCCCCCGACCAAGCACCCCAAGAGAAAATCCTGGACGGGACCAATTAGATAGACAGTGGAGGCCATGGCCCAGGCTGGCAGGCCTGCAGCGCCAGGACGTCAAAGGTGCCCTGCCTGGCACAGTGGGGCAGCCTTCAAAGAGTTGACCCCACCCTCTAGGCCCTGTTTCCACGGCTACAAGCCAGTGACCACAGCATTTGCCTCTTGGTGTCATTCTGGGGAATTCACCAAATTAGGAATTGAGCATATGTTAGGGAGCAACTGCTAGGTGCCTGGGTGAAGACATGAGTAGGCCCCGGGCTGTGGAGCTGGCATGGCAGCTACTAGGCCAGAGGTTTTTCACACAGATTTGCATGCAGGAAGGCATTCCATCCCAAGCAGCCCCAGGAGGCAAGCATAATCACTGTCCCCTTTCACAGATGAGAAAACTGAGCCTGTGGGGGGCAGGACTGCCTCAAGGCTCTAAGTGCTTAGCCCCACCCTGACTCAACCAGTGACCCCCTGGAGGGGTCAAGGTGAAACCTGGTTTCTGCCTCCCTCCTGCACCTGCCTAGGCTCTTCATCTAGGAGAAGGCTGAGGGGCACAGTGGATTCTCCCAGGGGCCTGAGGAGCGCAGGGGAGAGGGGGCCTGTGAGTGTCAAAGTTCCAAAATTCTGAGTGCCTGTGACATGCCTCCTGGACTGGGACAAAGGGTCCCGTTCCCAGGGACCCCTAGCCCTATAGCCGATGCCCCAGGCAAGGCCGTCTGGGGCCTGCACTGGGTCAGCCAGAGCCCAAGGGTGTCAGCCTTCAGATTGGGGTGACTAGCGAGCAGGTTACTCAGTTCTTGTCCCTGTCTTTCTCTCCTCACCTGACCATCCTACCTGTCCCTGGAGAGCCACCAAATTTCAGAGTCAGCATCCACTCAGGCAAGGTGGTTTGTCCCAGAGTCACCTTTGTGCCTTCTCAGAGATGGGGGCCAGAGGAGGTAGAGGACTCTGGGGGAGCAGGCAGAGGAGCCAGGGCCTGGCCAGCTGCCACCGTGCCCTGTGACTCCCCTTTCTCCCCCTGCTGCCTTCCCTGCTATTTTTGGAGCCGCCCACTCATACCCTCTGCTGTCTTAAGGGGGCAGTACCCAAACCCAATGCCGCCAAGTCCCCAGGGGCTGGCTTTTGTACTGTCCCTATTCCTGTAACTAGCCAGGGGACCTTGCCAGGGGCTAGCTGGAAACCCCTGGAAGCCCCTGGTCCTCCAGGCCCCTCCCACCTCACAGCTGCCTGGATTGCCAGCCCCTGCTGGAGCACTCCACACTTGGTGTTCCCTGGACGGTTTGGCTGGGCAGGGGAAGAAGGGGATACAGGAGCACAGGGTCTTCACACTTCTTATACTGGAAAATTGCTGGATCAAACAAAAGCATACAGAATAATATAACAAGCTCCAGATACCTCTTACCAGCTTCCGCAACGATCAATGCACCACCAACCTCCCTTCATCTGTACTCTTCCCACTCTCCCCATTTAATTTACACTGTCAATATTTCAGTATCTTTGCAAGATAATGATTTTTTTTTACCATAACCACAGCTGTTACAACCCATTCCATTACTATTCCTTCAAGTTAAAAATAATTCTTAATATCAGATCTATAGAGTTCAGATACCCAATTTTTCACACATGTCTGTTTCTTGTGTTATAATGTATTTGACTCGGGATCCAAAGGTGCACACATTGCCACAGACTGCTCCTCTCTTTCAAAGTTCTGTAAATCTACAGGTACCCCCTAGGGATTCTCAAACCCTTTACCATCTGTCCTTCCCTGTTTCTTTCTTGCCTGGAGGGAACCAGATCGTTTATTATGTAGTTTTCCAAAGTCTGTATTTTGCTGACTGTATTTCGCTGATGTTCTTTTGTTCCTTAACATGTTCCTCTGGCCACTGTACTTCCTGTAAATCGTATTTCCTTCCATTGTTATTTCCTGTAAACTGTAGTTGGAGTCCTGATCAGGTGAAAGGCTGTGTTCTTTTAAAAGACCACATTGTGGCGCTGTTTCTCCCAGCTCAAGGCACAGTGGCGATTGATCCCCTGAGCTCGGTGCTTCGTCCATCAACTTTTTTTTTTTTCCCCTATTGATTTTCAAATCTGGTCACTCCTTCCTCCATCAGTTGGAATAATTCTGGATAGAAACACTGCCCCTTTCTAGCCATTTGTCACTGAGTGGCACAGCTTATATAGAAAACACAGGATAAAGACTTGGCTCCGTTTCTGTATTTACCAATTTTGAAATAATGAGTAGATTTCCTAGCATCCTCCAAACAGCGACCCGATAGATTTTTCAGTGGAGGCATAATTATGAGTTTTTGACTTTAAACATCTCTGACTGCTCCCATCCATGGCAATGGGTGTCCCTCCCGGCGCCCAAGCTGTTGAGCGCATCTCGACCTCCCAATCTGGTCCTCTCGCGTTAAAGCATGCTTCTGGGGAACTGGAGGGTCAGGTCTCTGCTCGACGCACGTCAGTCTCCGCAAGCCCAGCGGGGCCCAGCCCTTGCTTATTTGGGGAGCCCCAGCTCTGCCCTCAGCGGGCTGGCTCTGCAACACTGCTGTTTTGCCTCTGGCAGTCTCCTCCGCTTTCCGTTTCCGTTGATCTCTGCCTGTTATTCATTGTCTCCGTCGAATCCCTCCTGTCCTTTGTCCCCGTGTCTCCCCATCTCAGCGAAGGTTTGCCGAATGAATGAATGATGGGTTGAACGAATTCATCATCTTCCCAACTGTCTTATTCCGTTTCAGTCCCTATGAACCTACCTCCCTAAGTCTCTTGGTCTTTAAGGGCCGTATTTTCCTCCTCTGCATCTATACGTTGTCATGAGGGACAAAGGAAAGGAATTCTCGTCATAGTGATCTGAAAGTCGCATCTGCCTTCCAGACTCCTCCCCTCACCTCTTTCTACCTAACACCCTTGGCCGCGGCAACCCCGCAACAAAGGGTGCAATCAGTCCGTCCGCCACGAGGGGGCGCGTTCGCTGGCTCCGGGCCAGATCTGCGCCTGCGCGGGGTTGGGGCGGAGCTGCGCCGGGGGACGGGGGGCGGAAGCCACGGAGCGCGCCGCCTGGGGCTAGGGATGCGCGTCACTAGTGCGTGCTGGGCACGCCGCAGCTGGAGGGGGCGACGGAGGAGGGAACCGGAGCTGGAGCCCTGCCTTGTCCGCCTCTTCCGGGTCCCGGGGATGTTCTAAACGGGGAGAACCCGCTGGGAGAGGGCTGGGCACAATGCCTCCTTCACCTTGCCCGTCATCTTTGTCAACCCTCAGACTTCCAAGGACATGTCCACATTCCCCCCCACCCCCACATCATTTAGGGGCACGAGCCTGGTTAACCTGAGTACCCACAGTCTCTTCCCCACCCTTTTTGTCCTTGTACTTGAACCTTGAAAGGGGGTTCTTAACGCCTCGTGACTGCTTAAAGCCATCAATTAGGAGTCTGCGAATGCCGGAGACCATTCCTGGCCAAACTTTACTTACAGGAAAAACAGCAAGGGGTGGGGCTCTCCTCTGTCCCGTGGCACAGTCTCTGCACAGCTCTGGACACAGAGCCCAGAGCCCTCTCCACTGAGACTCTGCGAAGTGGAGCAATAAGACCAGTGAGATAATGGAAGCAAAAGTGCTTTGTAAGGGACAAAGACTGAAGAAAGTAAAGGGTCTTTATTTATAACTGATAATACAAGGCAGTAGCTGCCCAGGGCCAGCCCACTGGTCACAACGTGAATGCTGCCAGATTTAGAAGCCACCACTCAGTGATAGAAAGATTAGGGGAATAAAAGAAACAAAATCTCTGACAATGTTTACAGGTGACATGATGATTCATATAGAAAATCGAATTCTACATGCATGTTATTTGGGCTAGTAAGAGAGATCAGCAAGGTTGCTGGGCAGAAACAATATCCCATACAAACAAAACACAAAATTCAATATTGTTTTCATGCAGTACCAATAATTTGTTGGAAACTATCTTTTTGGTTTCTAGAAAAAAAATCTTTTAAAAAAGCATAAGAAAATTAAAATTGTGTAGAACACAGTACAAAACTTTCAAAGATATTTATGAAGGAAAACTGCAGGTTCTAAACCTATAAAAACCATGAGCTACAAAAAGAATAAATGAAAAGATGTGTTAAATTTAGGAATAAGAGGCCTCAAGGCCATGAAGACAGCCCTGTTCCTATTATTCCGGTGATTCAGTGCAAGTCCAATAAATATCCCAATAGGATTTTTCAGAGAGCTAGGCAGACCAGTAAAATTCTTGTGTAAGAGCAATGGACCAAGTAACTAGACAATTCTGAAAGAGAACAAGCCCTTTCCAGATACCAAGACTTATTTGAAAGTGATAGTAATTAAAATAATGTGGTATTGGTGCAGGCTAGACAAAGAGATCAATAGAACAGAGTGCCCAGAAACAGATCCAAGCTTATGTGGGAATGTGATTTATGAGGGCAGTGGCGTTGCACTTCGGTGAGACAGAACAAAATATTCAATAAAAAGTGTTGTGACAATTGGCTTTTCATATAAAAAATATCCACACCATCCATAAATATTAATTCCAGATAGATTAAAGAGCTAAAAGAGAAAAAGCTAAATTTTAAAATAGGGGCCTCCCTCGTGGCCCTGGGGTTAAGTATCAGCACTGTCACAGCTGCAGCCTGAGTTAGATCCCCGGCCAGGGAGCTGACCCACACTGTCAGTTATAAATAAAGACCCCTTACTTTCTTCAGCACAGCAGACCTCTCCTGTCTCACTGGCTACCCACTTCAGCAGTGTATTTCAGTAGATCTGCCTGTTCTGCTCCCCACTCTGTCTCTGGTGAATCCACTCCCTCCGCACCTCTGACCTATACCCCAGTTCTGTGTGTAAATAAATCTTTAAAAAGAAACTAAAATAATTAGAATAAAACATAGGAGATCTCAGCATAGGAAAACATTTCTTAGACGAGAAACTCAATTCACAGAAGGTGGATCAATTTCACCATATTACAGAAGAAAAAAAAGTTATAAAAATGACAAACAGTTAAAAAGACAAGTACCAGATTGGGTGATGATGTTGGCAGCACATAAGGCAGATAAAAGGTTAATATCTAGGAGCTATAAAGACCTACAAATTAAAAAGGGAAACACAGACCTCTTAAGACCTCTAAGGCCATCCTAAATGGCATTCTTTCCCTTCTTGCTTGCTACTACATCTCCGACCAGGATCAGATTCAGGAACCAGAGGTCTAGGCTTTGGGAGAGACTGGGCCTTCTTCCAGCCCCATCAGGTGAGTGCTGATTGGTCTAAATATCCAGTTCAGGCTCTCTGGTCAATAATTGGGTTAGGAGTGCAGGTGTATGCAATTCTGTCCACCAAGAAGGGGAAGGGGAACTCCCGCAGGGCTTCTAGGGAGGAGACACTAAGAAGAAAGCATCCACTTTCTTCTGCCTCTGGATTTGGTTGCCTGCTGAGACCCAGATGCTGAGGCAGCCATCTTGGACCATGAGAAGAGTCCAGCCAACAGGAACCAGGTCCTCAAGCTCACAGCTGAGCTTCTGAGTTAGCCAACCCTTTGGACTTCTGGTGTAAAATAACAAACTGTCCTTCCTTGGCTTAAACCCTTCTAGTGGAACTATCTGTCACTTGTAGCAAAAGCTGCAACAGACAGCAAAGAACATGGACAGAAGCAACTAGGCTTGAGGAAACCCAGATGGTCAGGGAACATGAGAAAATGCAAAACCTCACAGGCAGGGGATGCAGATGCAAATGAATCTCCCTTTCCACCCATCAGACTGGCAAAAATAAAAAGTCTAGCAAGATTAGATGTGAGTGGATTGGAGGTGAGCAAAGGCTGCTGGACAGAGCATGAAGGGGTCCAGTCCCGCAGGACAACCCCGCTTTCGGCTGCCGGGAGCACGCGGGTTCAGACAAGTGCAAGGGCATTCACTGCAGCCCAGCTTAGAACAGCAAGGCACAGACAGAACCCAAATGCCTGCCTGTCAGGAGAGGAACTGATAGATTGTGACTTCTTCACACCATGAAATAGTAAACAGAAGCTAGAATGAATAAACCAAAGCCACATGCAACAACAAGGTTCCAGAGTGAAAAACAGGCCAAGTGAGAAAGAGATGACCCCCACCGGGTGGTGTCCTTACATGCATCTTAATAACACAGAAGGCAAGACCCTGCCAAGTTCTGTACACACTTTGAGGTGCAGGGAATCACGTCTAGACTTAAGGGGGAAGAAAGTTCAGACGCTTGCTGCAAGCCTGAAGACACCGCACTAAGTGAGACGAGCCCCACACGAAAGGCCAGATACTGTGTGAGTCCCTGTCCTCTGGCTAGCTGGGGTGGTTCATTTCAGAGACAGGAAGTAGGGAGCTTGCTGCCTGGGGCAGGTGGTTTGGAGACATGGGGATCGCTGCTCAGTGGGAGCAGAAGTTTGATGCTGAGGGTTGAATAGCCATATGAATATATTTATGACTAATGAGCTGCCCAAAAAGAGTTAAAACAGTAAAGGTTATGTCATGTAGGTTTTATAATGAGAAGTAATTTGTGAAATGTATGGGCTATAGAGAATGCATTCCAAATTTGTGACAGTAACTCTGGTGGGCAGTGGCGCTGGGGAGAAAGAGAAAGGAACTCCCACCCAAACTCTCATATTCTATTTCTCTTATATTAAAGAAGCTGAAGCAAAAATGTTGGCTATTTGTAAATGTCATGGTTATGTGAATCTCTGGGAATTTGTTTTTAAAGAAACTTCTCAAAGTAAAATTTAAAACCTACATATATATGAAGCATTCTTTGAAGCATCTGTCACCCCACCCCCAGCCCCAGGGCCACCTTAAGGGGTTAAGTGTGGGAGACCAGAGCGCTGGCATTTTGGAAGCTGTACCTGTGCCAGGAGCAGCAGCCTGTGGCCAAGCCACTCGGTAGGGGAGCTGGCAGGGGCACCAAGCTCTTCCTTTGGCCCGGGGCAGGTGAAGCCAAGGCTGGGGGCTCTGAGAGCCTGTCTCCTGCTCGGGCACTCACAGCACAGGCCCCGAGAGCAGAAGGAAAATAGAAACCAGCATCAAAACACAGGGAGGTGTATTATTAGCAGACGCAGCAGGCAAGAGCAAGTTCTTTGAATTTGCTGATGACAAAATGTATTGCCCAATCTTTCCGGTTATGTTTTTCCTTCTTCTTTGACCTCTCTGCATATCTCTGGAGCTCCCATGGCTGTCTGTCTGCGTTGCAAAATACATATTTACAGGCCTCTAAGCCCAGCTAAATATAGGCTTTCTTTTAAAGCAACTGATGATTTGGAGAAATCGTTCCTCTGTCCCACCCCCTTCCCCAACCCCCCACTCTCACTCCCTCTGTCTCTCCCCTTCTTGGTCTCCCTCCTGAATCTCCAAGATGTGTCTGAATTTTCCAAGCTCCATTAAGCAAAGTGTGGAGGGTGAATAAGCAGTAGAAGGGGGTAGAGCAGAGACACGGGCAGTAAGGCAGTCTCCCAGCTGTGGGAGGACCCCAAGGACCCCTCTCCCTGAAGGGCCACTGGGGGACTTAAGGTACCAAGAGGCAGGAAAACCCTGTGGGACATAGAAAAAGGAAGTCACCTTTGCTCCAGGGAGGGTCCCAAAGATGGAGGGAGCTCAGGCAGGGTGTGCTTATATTGCAGAATTTCATATAGTAGAGCTTAGAAGGAAATAAGAGGCCCAAAGTTCCATGAAGACACTCGGGGAGCAATCACTGAGGTTCACTGGGGCCTCAGGGAAGGGAAATGACTTGCCCACACATGTGGGGTACCCCCCGCCCCATACATGTTCAGGTGCACATGCCATCCATCACAGCTTGCTCGAGCGCCTGCTTCTTGCTCCTGCGCGAGGAATTGTTCATTTAGCATTCTTTTAATCCTCACAACACCATGAGGTTGGCACGTTATCTCCATTTTACAGAGAAGCCCTTGAGCTGGAAAGTGGCGGGTTAGGGATTCTAATAAGGATGATCTGACTTCAAAGCATAAGTTCTGCTCTGCTCCACACACCCAGGGTCATCCATGCTCTGAGAAACACTCAAACACTCCAATTGAGCTTTCTGAAGAAAACTGGCTCAGGGAAGGGAAATGACTAGCCCAAGGTCACCCCAATACATGGGTGAAGCTAGGACTCAATTCAGATCTTGAACCCTTGCCTGGTCTCTTTCCTCTCAAACTGGGCAGTTCACCTCCCTCTCCATGTCTCAGCCTTCCTCCTTTCCCCTGGGAAGGGGTCAGCCAAGAGCCACTAGGGCCCCTCCAACACTGAATCCTGGACTTATACACATACATGCACACGCACACGCATGCACACGCACACACACACACACACACACACACATTCGTGTGCCTTCCCAGGCTATCCCAGACCCTGGCAGAAGAGGACAGATGAAGGAGAGAGATGGTGGGTGCCCGGACCACCGGCTCACCAAAAAGTGGCCGAAGGGCAGCATCCTGGCCAGCCTCTGCTCAGCTGACCGTGGCCACGGAAACACCACTTTCAGAGGCTGAGTCTCAAAGCCCAAGACAGGGAAGTGAAGCCAACCTTGGCACCCAGCCCAGGCCTGAGCCCTGGGCGCTGAGGGCTTATCACAAATCAGGTCTCTCCCTGACTTCATCACCCTCTCACTGACTTAAACACCCAGTTGTACCTGGTGTTTAAAAGTAGCAAGCCTCAAGGAACAGTCCCAGAGGACTCTCATCAGATTAAGGGGTATGTGAGAAAACAGGGAGGGACTTTTTCAAGAGGAGGGTGGGGGCCAGATTACCTCTGCCTACAGAAGCCTTGCCATATTGGCCAGGGCTGGGAAAGGCATACCTTATATCAGGTGTCCCAGTCACTTTCACCTCTATCTCTTTATCCTCTCAGAGGCCTCAGTTTATCCTCTCAGAACACAGAGAGCTCAAGTGACCTGTCCAAGGTTGCACAGCTGTCTGGGAGACAACAGATCTGACCTCTGGCAGTCTGGCTCCTAGGTCATCTCTGGGGAACAGCTTCACCTCTATTCTAGGAGAAAGGTAAGGATGGGACTTTCATTGAAAGACAGCTAGACTTTGGGCTTTGAAGGCCACCTCCACAAAGAACAGTGGAAAAAATGGTTAAAAGACCCCGGGGGTGTTGACCCAGAGGCAATAAATGAGGATTGCAATCTGAGGAATGAAAGGTAGGTTTGAACCCTTCAGTTTGGCTGCGTAAACCCTCCCAAATGTTAACAGCCCTGCCCTCCTCCTTGGTGGGATTTACAGCTCCAGGCAGGCAGGGAGGGAAGGTAGGAGATAACCCATCTCACAGGCTTGGTGCCTGGTTCCAGGAAAGGAATGATGGTAAAGCACTTACTGCTGTAAAAGTTTCTTTGGGAATTCTGGCTAGAGGTGATGCCCAGCTAACCAGGCGCCCATGAAATAATATTCCCACTCCTGGCCTTGGTCATCCAAGTCCTGGCAGGCTTCACGATCTGACATCCTGAACACTGAAAGGGCTCTTAACAGACTGAAAAAAAGGGAGCCCCCAGTATCACAATGATTCTGGCTCATTCCAAGCTGCTGCTGGAGATGGGAGTTCCAGGGTCTCGGCCTGACAGTTGGTTCTCAGCTCTCCTCCCACCCTTAGGCGCCAACTTCCCCACCTGGCCAGAAGCGTGGGCACAGACCCCTTGGGCTGGGACCAGTTAGGATGACTCACCAAAGGGTGTGGGAGATTCTGGGCAAAGCACCCAGGGGCCTGCATCCTTCTCCAATCCACCGAAGAGCTTCTGAGGACACTGCCCCAACCCCCAACTAAGTGAGAATTCTCTCTCACCCAACTTTCATAGTGGGATTGGGGTACCTATGAGGAGAGACAGGTGTGCCGGCCCAGTTTAAGCTCAGAAACCCAATTCCCAAATCCCCTCTTCCCAAAGAGATCTTCTAAGAGGGTCTGGAGGTGGGGAAAGAAGATTGAGGTTGGCTTCTTCAATCTGCCCCAACCCAAAGGGTGAAATTGGGAAGAAGGTTATTTCCTGCACATCTGGGCAAAGAAAAGGCCAGTGGCACTGGAAAGCCTGGGGTCTAGGTTCATTTCCGGCTCCTGCTCAGGACCCAAATCTTCCCTCTCCCTTGGCCTCTGGATCACCAGCCTCAGGATCCAGCCCTGTGGTTCCTGGCCCCTCCCTGCCCCAATATTCTGGGTTCCCAAGCGGCTGGCTTCCCACACCCCATCCCCCATGCTCTTTTGCACGTGCTAATGGGTTAATATCCCACAAAACCCACACACCCCTCTAGAGAGGAGGGGTAGAAGGACTCCCTTGGACAGCCCTTCCAGGCCAGTGGGAGGAGGAGAGTGGGAGATAGGGAAGAAGAGGAAGAGGATGGAAGGGGGGGAGGCAGACTCTGCAGGAAGGCCAGAGATGCAGGAAGCAGCTGGGAGGGGGAGGCTTTGTGCCTGAGTTGTTCACTGGGTCCTAGGGTCCACAAGATTCATCATGTTCTGGGATCTGTGGAGTGAACAAGTGCACCTGGACCTGCATTTGGTGGCCAGTGTCCTTTTGGTCAGAGACCCAACGCAGAGCGTTCTTAGGTGAAAGGTTGTCCCCAGGTCTCCAGAATTCCTCCCCCCACATGCCTTCTTGTTGGAGAGGCCAGAAGGCCCTGGCAGGGGCCCAGAGGCTGGGATTCCACCAGGCCTTCCCGGGCCAGGCCACCCTCTTCAGACTGGCATGGGGCAGTTACAGGCTGCCACCTGGGTGAGGACAGCTGGCCCCTGTCTCTGTTCCTCTTCTTCTTCCGTAAGACCAGGAGCACTGGGCCAAGGGGTCACATTTGAGGTGGGTGCAAACGTACTTTACGGGACAATTTTACAAAGCCGTCTCCTAGGCACAGTCTGAAGCTGTTCTGCTTCATAAAGTTTGCTGGCAGGCCCAGACATACGAGTTTTTTACTTTTTTATTTTAAAAGCGCTCTATGATTTTGATAACGCCCTTAAACCATATTAGGGAACCCTAAGGGCCTTGAAGGAAATAACCCTTTGCTCCACCCCATTGATCTCCCCTCACATTTGGGGTGGAGAGGTACCCCCACACCCAACCTGCACTGAGACCACTGTGGCAGGCTGGTTTCCCCCAATATGTGGTCGGGTGCATGTCTGTGGGCCATGTTAGCCACAGAGGTTGGGATGGAAGGACTGCAGAGGACTGGGCAGGGACTGGGGTCAGCGGAAGGCGAGGGACCGGCAGGGGAAGGGATACCTTCAGATGGAGGGGAAGGGGAGGGATCACCGACTCTGGCCCCGGAAATCCGATCCCTTTAGGACCCAGAGGTGCCAGTCCCCCAGCGGCGGCGGCGAGAAGGGCAGCCGCTCGGTCCCCGGCAGCCGCCGCTCGGGCTGAGCTAGAGAAAGACCGAAGCTTGGGGCGCGGGGGGGAGGGAGGGAGGGAGGGTGGCGCGGCGGCGCAGCGGCGGGGGTCCGCGGAGCAGCCATGGGTGCCGGGATGCCGGGCCCCCAGAGAGCCAAGGCCCCCGGTCGGGGTGGGGGACGCTTGGGCTGCCAGCCCCGCTGACACCGCCTCGGACGATGTGAGCCGGCGTCTCCGCCGCTGCTTCTCGGGCTGGGCGCACGGTCCCTCCGGCCCCGGACGCCGTTTTTTAATTTGGGTGGGGGCGACGGTTCCTGGCGGCTGGGGCGCTGGAAGAGGGGCTGGCTGTCTTTGGCAGCTTGATTGGGGGAGGCGACCCACACAGGGTACTCGTGGTTTTTTTTTTTTTTTTAATTTTTTTTTAAACGGGTTATCTGTTTTTGGCAGCTTGACTTGGGGGGAAGCCTAAAAGGGCCTTTCGGGGCTCTTTTTTTTTTCCGGGGGGAGGGGACGGTGGTCCCGACTTGGCGAGCCGCCTGTTGGAGGGGGGGAGCGGGAAGCACGGGGATGCAAACCCGGCTCCCCCCATCATGATGAAGACGGAGCCGCGGGGGCCCGGGGGTCCCCTCCGGAGCGCCTCCCCGCACCGCAGCGCCTACGAGGCGGGCATCCAGGCGCTGAAGCCGCCCGACGCGCCCGGGCCCGACGAGGCACCCAAGGCGGCCCACCACAAGAAATATGGCTCCAACGTCCACCGCATCAAAAGTATGTTCCTGCAGATGGGCACGACGGCGGGGCCGCCCGGCGAGGCAGGCGGCGGCGCCGGCCCCACCGAGGCCCCGCGGGCGCCCGAGCGCGGCGTGCGCCTGTCGCTGCCGCGGGCCAGCAGCCTGAACGAGAACGTGGACCACAGCGCCCTGCTCAAGCTGGGCACCAGCGTGTCGGAGCGCGTGAGCCGCTTCGACTCCAAGCCCGCGCCCTCCGCGCAGCCCGCGCCGCCGCCGCACCCGCCGTCCCGGCTACAGGAGACGAGGAAGCTCTTTGAACGGAGCGTCCCGGCGGCCGCGGGCGGCGACAAGGAGGCCGCGGCTCGGCGGCTGCTGAGGCAGGAGCGCGCCGGCCTGCAGGACCGGAAGCTGGACGTCGTGGTGCGCTTCAATGGCAGCACCGAGGCGCTGGACAAGCTGGACACCGACGCCGTGTCGCCGACGGTCAGCCAGCTCAGCGCTGTCTTTGAGAAGGCCGACTCGAGGACCGGCCTCCACCGCGGGCCCGGGCTCCCCAGGGCCTCGGCCGCGGGGGCGCCCCAGGTCAACTCGAAGCTGGTCAGTAAGCGGTCCCGGGTGTTCCAGCCGCCTCCGCCGCCGCCCGCCCCGTCGGGGGATGCCCCAGCAGAGAAGGAGCGCGGCCCTGGAGGGCAGCAGCCCCCGCAGCACCGAGTGGCTCCCGCCAGGCCGCCCCCCAAACCCCGGGAGGTGCGCAAGATTAAGCCGGTGGAGGTGGAGGAGAGCGGGGAGTCGGAGGCCGAGGCGGCGCCCGGGGAAGTGATCCAGGCAGAGGTGACGGTCCACGCCGCCCTGGAGAATGGCAGCACCTTGGCAACCACAGCCAGCCCTGCGCCCCAGGAGCAGAAGGCCCAGCTGGCCCCCGAGGAGGAGGCGGCGCCTGAGAGAGGGGTGGGTAATGGTCGGGCCCCGGACCTGGCCCCTGAGGAGGCAGATGAGTCCAGGAAGGAGGACTTCTCGGAGGCGGACTTGGTGGACGTGAGCGCCTACAGTGGGCTTGGGGAGGACTCCGGGGGCAGCGCCCTGGAGGAGGACGACGAAGATGAAGAGGATGGGGAGCCCCCCTACGAGCCCGAGTCGGGGTGCGTAGAGATCCCGGGGCTCTCCGAGGAAGAGGACCCAGCCCCGAGCCGGAAGATCCATTTCAGCACAGCGCCCATCCAAGTAAGTGAGCGCCCACCCCGCCCCCACGCGCCCCTGCCGGTGCGTGCTGTCGCCCCCGCCTCGCCGCCGGGTTTGGCTGGCTGAGTCAGCCCCCTTCCCGGAAGTTACCACCCTGAGGGGGACGCGCGAGTTCCAGCTGTTTGTCGGAAGGGGACGTTCCGGGCCTGGGCCGGCGGAGGGGTGGCCTGCCCTGACCTGCGCTCAGGTGCCCCTGCCTGCTGCCCCGCCCCCACGCGCCGGAGGCAGGGCTCGGGCTCCCGCGGGGGCTGGACACCTGCCTCCCTTGCCCGCCCAGACGTTCCGTGCCCCACAGGCTCCCGGAGGCCGGGGCTTGGGTGGTGAGATGGGTGTGTGTGTCCTCAGGACAGCCTTCCCACGTTCGTCCCTACTCCACTCTAGTGGGAGGGACTCCGGGGAGTAAAGAAACACTCCTTGCTTGCCTGGGTGGGAGCGAGAGGGGGGGGGGGAGAGAGGAGCCGGAACTTCCCAAAATGAAGGTGTGGGAGACTGCAGCCCTTCCGTCACAGGGCGGTAGCCCCCACCCCAGATTTGCAGAAGTGAAAGAGGGAAGGACCGTGAGCTGGCCTCGGGCCATGTGACTGGGGGTAGCTTGGTGCTGGGGTCTGTGCTATGTGACCTAGAGGTGACACACACTTTGGGGGGGACAGACTTGGTCTACAGCAGGGCCTGGAGGAGAAGGGGGTGGGGCTGGGATACCCCCCAGGGTGCCTGGCAGGGACCCCACACTCCCAGGGCCTTGGCAGGCCCCAAGTGCACTGGTCACAGTCCCTGGGTACCCTGGGGGGTGGGAGCTGCCCCCTTGGGGAGGGGGTCTTGGTTTCAGTGCCCCCCCCCACCCCCGCCACGATGAGTCTGGGTTTGTGGTTGTGGTAGTGCCTGAGATTCTCAGAGCAGTGCTACAGTTGGGAGGGGGAGAGGAGACATCCCCTGGGAATTAAGAACCACAGCCCTCACCACCAGCATCCCCCAATAGCACTCTCACTCTTGGCTGGCACATTCAGCCCAGGGGGCCCTGCTTACCATGGAGTGTCCAGGCTCTTGGACTTCCCTTGAACTGGACCCTGCCAGCCAAACCCTCAGCTGTTTGCCAGCAGTTTCCATGACTACTGCTGGGCACTGAAGCTGCCCAAATTTCCTCTCACCCGGCCACAGTACCTTACCCTCTGTCCCTCTTCCACCTCCCACCCCAACAAGGGCCCGGATGGTGCTACTCCCCCCATAGCCCTCTTGGGCTGTGACCTTCGGAGCTCTCTCCTGTCCCCTCAGCCCTCTGAAGGCTGTGGGACCCCAGTAGGAAGTGAGGTTTAGGAAGTGAGGTTTATGAATTTTGTGGGGACACCCTGGAAGGGTTGGGGAGTCAGGATCCAGCCCCAAACACAGAGGCTCTTGGGCACCACCAGTTCTCCACACAGCGCCATCCCTTGAGAGGTGGAGTTTGGTCTTTTAGTCCTTGGCCTCTGACTGTCTATATTTGACACCTTACCCTGATTTTTAGGTAAAAAATAGCACCTGATTTGGAGCAGTGCTCCCCAACTCCCCAGTGACCTGCTCGCCAGGGGTGTGTGGTACTGCCTTCTCAAGTCTGACTTTTGACCTTGCAGGGATTCCCTCCTGTCACCCTGGGCATCAGGGCCCAGTTTTCCCTCTCCCTGCCCCCACCCCTGCTTGGACACGGAGGCCTGGGGCTGGTGCCCCTCAGATGACCCAGTTGTTGCCTTATGGAGGTTTCCACTAGGTACACAGCCCAGTTCCAGATGGTCACCTGGAGCTGGACCCTCTGCTGGTTGGGCACATGATGGTGGGGGTGGGAGGGGTCTGGGGCCTCTGACAGAGGCCTGGGCTTCCTGCAGGGGGCAGGATTTGTGAGGTAGGAAAGAGGGGAGGGCAAAGTCCTGGAGGCACGGAGGGTGTCTTAGAGGTCACAGGCATATACGGGTGCATCTGTGCATGCTCGTGTGTGTGCTCACAAGGGGGGACCCTGATGCTGGAGCAGAGGGAGAGGGTCAAGGAACTCGGATGCAAAAGTGGGCCAAACCATTTGCCGACTCCACGCGGTTCCCTTCCCAGGCCTGGGGCATGTGTGCCAGGGCCTGCGCCCACCAGCACCCAGCTGGGCACAGCCATCCCACCCACCACTGCCCGGTGACCTTGGGTCACAGAGCTGTCTTGCTCCGAGCAGACTGGGTGGCCCGACCCTCCGGGGGGCTTAGGCTGCTGCCAGCTGTTGCCCAGGGCTGCTGTAAGAGCCTGAGCTCCAGTTTCTCTGATGTAAAATTGAGGGCAGTGAGTTAAGTGGCCACACAGGCCCCTCCCAGCTGTGCTTCTAATCCTGTGAACCCCCCACTGAGGGAGTGAGCCTTTGTGGGGGGAGGGGGCAAGGGGTTTGGACACTGAGCGAGTCCAAACAGCCTGGGGCTTGAGTGCCACTGCCTGCTGCCTAGGGTGCCCATGGAGCCTGTGCCTGGAGAAGACAGGGTCCTGCCTGGGGCCCCGAGGAGACAGGCCCATTCCGGCGCCTCAGGCCTCAGTCCCAGCCATCTGATAGAGCTGCTCCCACCCATCCTCGCCCCCGCTTGGCTCCAAGTGGTGCCAGCCTGTCGCTGCAGGCAATGAAGCAGGAACACGTCATGGTACCCCAAATGGTGCTCATTAACCTCCCACCGGGCCACCCTTACTGTGCCCAGAATTAGGCCCTGTTACAGAGCCGCTGCCCTACCTGCTCTGTTCCCCAGGAGAGGGTTGGGCGGAGGGATTCCTTTATTTTTTAAGACACAGAAGGTGGGAGCCAGGCAGGGCCCTTGGGCCCACAGAAGCTAGGCTGACATGGATAGTGTCAGCCACTGTCACTTCCCTGACCTCACTGTCACCAGACCCCTGGGCCACAGCCCTGAGTGGGGCCTCTTAGTATATGGGAATGGGGGTGCCTTTGAGCTGTGGCTCTGCAGGGAGCTGGGCTTGGCCTTGAGGCCAGGTGGTGGGGACTTGGGGGAGCGCCTGCCCTTTCTCCCTGGGGTGGAGGTGGTTCTGCCCGCCTTTTCCCCAGTGTCAAGTTCAGGTCAAACAGGTTGTGGGTGCCCCTCTGCCTCTCCCCACCCCTCCCCCCTTGTCTCACACCCCACTCCCCCCTCTCTCCCCATCTGGCATCCTCCAGCGCTTTCTCCATCTTCCGCCCCTCCTCCCCTCTCCGCTCCTGCTGTCTGCATCAGTCTGAGCCCTCTGCCTCTGCTGGCCCTCTAGGTGCCCACCTCTCAGTCTCGGTCCCTTTCTCTGACCTGGTTGCTGCTCTGATTTCGCCAGGATGTCCCCTCTTCTCCTTCACGGGGATTATGCTCTATCAGTTGGGTTGCACAGGAATAACAGTGTAGAAGAGACAAGGCTGTGCCCAGGAGCTTTAGGACGAGAATGGGCTTTGCTTCAAGCTGGGGTCACGTGGGGGGAGGGGAGGCCTCATTACCACCCGCCTGGGGAGGCCCTGAGGCAGGAGGGCATGTCAGTGGACATTGGACCCTCAGCGCCTCGTGCCGGGTCTGCGCTGGCCTCCTGCGCACCTCTGACCAGCTGCCCCCCCCCAGGTGTTCAGCACCTACTCCAATGAGGACTATGACCGTCGCAATGAGGATGTGGACCCCATGGCTGCGTCCGCCGAGTATGAGCTGGAGAAGCGCGTGGAGAGGTTGGAGCTGTTCCCTGTGGAGCTGGAGAAGGGTAAGAGGCTGGGGCCAGGTGACAGGTCTCCTCTGGGCCAGCTCTGGCCTGGGATTTCCGGGGATGTTCATGCACAGGAATGTTCAGCTTCTCCCTCTGACTGGCCCCACTCCACCACTGGCATCACTGCCCACTCTGGTGACGTTCTGCCCCACACTCCTGGGGGCATTGCGGGCTGGTCCCGGCTACCTGTTGGCCACACATGGGCAGAAACAGTCTCACTCTCCGCTCGCCGCAGGGGGACCCACGTGGAGGGGGCAGCACATCCATGTCCTTATGTCTGTAATCGTGCAGGGTGGGGGCGGCGGCCTCCAGAACAGCGTTTAATGGGGGACTTCGCCAGACTTTTGGGGGATTCTCCAAGGAAGTAAGCTTGAATTGAGCTCAGAAGATGATTTCAGGGCAGAATACAGGGGAGAGAGGAAACGCTGGGCTGGTCTGCGCAGAGAGAGGCCTCAACGTGCAACAAGGCCTACAAACCACGTGAAGGACACCCCCCTTCTTAGATGCACCAGCAGCTGTCACGGGCTCTAGAAAGGGATTCTAGAAAAGCCACACCTTCGTGCTGTGATGTGGGGAGAGACCGCTGTGGTGTGTGTGGCCACGCAGGAAGTGGGTGGACTTGAGAGGTCCTTGGGAGGCAGAATGGGCAGGATGTGGGGTATTTGGCCCAGGTGAGCTGTGAGGAGCGGGGAGGACTCCAGGTGTCTGCAGGTCTGGAGCTAGTAGGTGGTGGTGCCACCCCTCCTCCCAGCAAGTAGGGGGTGGAAAGGAGCTGTTTGTGGGGGAAGATCCTGAGTTTGGGTGTTGAGCCCCTGAGGGGAGTGGGCCTCAGGGGAGAAAGGCAGGGAGTTTTGGTCATTGAAGCTGTGAGTGTGGCTGAAAACGCTTGAGAAAGGAGAAGACCAAACCGGTCATGGCCCTCGGCCCCATCCAGCCATACACCTCACTGTCTCTCTCCTGGGAAGGGAGTGACCCAAGGGAATCCTGGTTGGGTTGGCCAACAGGGTGGACAGGACACACTTGAGGTGCAATGATATTATCTGGATGCATGAGCATGCCTCCAGAGTGAGGGTGGGGTGGGGGCGTTTACTCTGTGCCCTACAAACCCACTGGAGCCTCTGCAGATCTCCCCAGCCCCACCCCTTGCATGTCACCACTCTGCTCCACAGACTCCGAGGGTCTGGGCATCAGCATCATCGGCATGGGCGCCGGCGCAGACATGGGCCTGGAGAAGCTGGGCATCTTCGTCAAGACGGTCACTGAGGGGGGTGCAGCCCACCGGGACGGCAGGTACGCCCACCCTGCCCCACCAGCCAGTGTCTGAGGGGTGAGATGGATCCCTCCTTGCGCGGGGAGGGGTGCAGGTGTTTGAGGATCACTTCTGCCCCAGGGGCTGGCCCAGGTCCTGTGGACATAGTGAACAAAACAAGCAGGACCTGTACCCTCAGGGAACTTGCATTCTAGGGGCCGGGGGTGGGCGCTGGGTGGCATGCACGTCCTGGTTCTGAATGTTTGGGCCGTGCAGGGAGGGCCCGGGAGTGGGGGTGTGTAAAGGGTGGGGTGCTGTTGAGCATTCAGCGAACACCCACCCCTGATCTGAGGTAGAGCTAATGCCCAGCCCTTGAGGGTCAGTGACTAATAAGCCTTGCCCCTGGGAAGCCCCCATGGCCTGGGGGCAGCAGAGAAAATGATGGTGGCCGTCCCTGCTCCCACATAGCCTCCTGCTCCCACCCCCCTGGGGAGGCCCTGTGGCAGGAGGGCATGTCAGTGGGAGCCTGTCCCACGGTGACCTGTGGCAGGTCACTTGCGTGAGGGTGTCCCCCAGCTTGTGCCAGCTTGTGGGGCATGAGCCACTTATTATTGTATACATTGGCCTTTGTAAAAACTAGCCACTTCCTCCGTTTCCACTGGGAGCCCTGAGAGGAGGCCGGAGCTCTGCACAAGGTGGGATAGGAGGAAGGCGGCGGCCAGGGGTCCCTGACACCTTCGTTCTCGTCAGGCTGGACTGGACCAGCCCCCTTCTCCCTTGCATGGAGAACAAGGGCTTCCAGTGCCACGGCTGGGCCGGGCCGTGCCGGGCCCCTCCGCAGGGCACCCCGTGGGCAGGGTGTGTGCAAGAGCGCTTTCCCTAGACCACAGGCATTCAGGAGGAAGTCTGCAGGGCCCGGGCAGTGCACAGGCTGGTGTCATTTGTGTTATGAGCTCACACCAGCGTGTGGTGATGTGCTCTGTGGATGTCGGCCGCTGTCAGGTGTGATGGAGGAGGGGACAAGGGGACAAGAGTGTGGCTGTCACTGGGAGTGTGCTTTCACCCTCCTGGCGCTGGAAGCCTGTGGGTTTTGTTGGCCGGGTCTCACTAAATTGTGCAAGTGGGGCTGGCTGGTATCTGGGTCTCTGGCCTCAGGTGTTTTATGTTAGACAAAGCACCAGGTCCCTGGAGGGACTGAGCCTCTATTTCTGATGGGAGGGGGGCTTACCCCCACTCCTCAGGACCCCTAACTGATGTTGCTTCCCCCCCCACCCCACCCCCCCAGAATCCAGGTGAACGACCTCCTGGTGGAGGTGGATGGGACGAGTCTGGTGGGAGTGACCCAGAGCTTCGCAGCCTCTGTGCTCCGGAACACCAAGGGCCGTGTGCGGTGAGGCCCCAGCGGGCGCGGGTCGGGAGGGGCAGCCGGCAGACCTTGGCCTCATCCAACTCCTGGCCCACCTGCTCACACCCAGTTAGGGCTCTGGGAAGCCCGACTTAGAGAGGAGGTCCCTGCTGAAGGAATTGCTAGGCCTGGCTCTGGCCCTGTGACCTATGCCGCCTTCCCCCCACCACTGCTGGCCACAGCACTTAGGCTTCAAGGCCCCCCGTTCACTGCACCTCCATATTGAACTCTTCAACTTATTTCCCTTCCCGCTGCAGTCCCAACTCATTCATTGAAGACCCAGCATGCTCAGGGAACACCATCAAATTGGGGTCTTCCCTCTAAACCAGCCTATAATCTTGGGGAACTCTCCTCTCTCACTTGTAAGGGGGTCCATCTCTGGCTTAAGATTAAGGGACCATTACCTACTGACCCCCAGGGAGGGGCATTGCCCCCAAGAAATGGTGGTGGAGAGAAACAGGATGTGGGTGGGCACTGAGAGGAGGGGCTGGTGCCTGGAAGTTCCACTATTTCCTCTCCATCCTAATCTCCAGTCGCCATCATCCCACCCCTTCCTGAGGCTCCAGCCATGGAGTGCACACAGGACACACCTCCACTGCCCAGCCTACCGGCACAGCCTCCCCTGCCTCACTTAGCTGGCTCCTGAAATCATGTCCCCTGCAGCCCAGTCGGAAGTTTGACTGGCATCCTTCCTTCTCAGAACTGGCCAGGAGGCCTAGTGGACCTTCTGCCACTCCTGAGAAGGAAACCCAATAAGTCCCCAGCTCCTCCATTCATTATTAACACTCTGCAGCCTCTGGACTCGGCCCTCTCATTTCACCTCCCCTGGGAAGGTCTGGGTTTGGCTAGGGGAAGACCAGCAGGAGGACAGTGGCATTACTCAGCTGAGGACAAAAGCCGGGATGACGCTAGTGCCCCTGCAGGTTTATGATTGGCCGGGAGCGGCCAGGCGAGCAGAGCGAGGTGGCCCAGCTAATCCAGCAGACCCTGGAGCAAGAGCGATGGCAGCGGGAAATGATGGAGCAGAGATACGCCCAGTATGGGGAGGATGACGAGGAGGTAGGGACCCCTGGACTGGCGGGTGGTTTTGCTGCCCCCTTGTGGCAACTGAAGCATTAGCGACACCCTGTGCCTCTCCCCTTTCCCAGACCCTGTGAAGTCCAGCGTGCCACTCCCTATTCCACCCCCCCCCCCGCCCTGCCCCCAGTCTGAGGGAGGCCATGTAGACCCTCCCCTCAAAGAACCTCTAGAAAAATGGAGAAGTCATGCACTCTGTCTTCAGAGAGCCTTTCTGTCCTGCAAGTAAAACACAAGCCCCTCCAAGAGCCCCCGTTCTGAGGGGAGGACACAACCACTGACCTCATGGGGCTTGATCCGAGGAAGGAGACAGCTCTGGAACTTGGAACCTGCAGCATGAGGGGAAAAGTACAGGCAGCTTCTTTGGGGGTCCCAGACTTATGGGGGAACTTCCTTTGCCTCCAGGGGCTCCCAGGGGAGTAAACCATGCTTCTGGTGGGGTTCATTCTGACGGGGGCGACATGAGTCACGCCCTGGGTGCTGCCCCTGTGTGACCTGGGCCGGCTGCTACCCACCTACGTCCTGGTCACTGGGGCCAGGGAGTTGGTATGCTGGGGTAAGCAGCCTCCTGTCCCTTTGCAGACGGGAGAGTATGCCACTGACGAGGATGAGGAGCTGAGCCCCACATTCCCAGGTGGTGAGATGGCCATTGAGGTGTTTGAGCTGGCGGAAAATGAGGATGCACTGTCCCCTGTGGACATGGAGCCTGAGAAGCTGGTGCATAAGTTCAAGGAGGTGGGAGGAGGAGGGGCTCGGGGGTGGTGGAGGCCCAAGCCAGGCCAGGGACCTGCCCTTCAGCCCTGCAGAGCTGAGCACAGTCCTCTGCCCCACAGCTCCAGATCAAGCATGCTGTGACCGAGGCAGAGATCCAGCAGCTGAAAAGAAAGGTGAGGCTGTGGGGGGCAGGAGGGGCCCAGAATCCCACCTTCACACCTGGATACAGTGACAACTGCCCACCACCCTCAAGCACAGACAGCTACTCAGGCAGGGGAGTGTTGTGTTTTGCATGGGGCTCCGGACCTCTGCTCCACCTCTCACTGCGCAGTCTCCTCATCTGTACAGTGGGGTAGTGCCCACGCCATAGCGTCACGCGTGCATGCAAGGAGACAGTGCATGTAGCATCATTAGTGCCTGACACAGAGTTGCTGCTGCTCATAAAAAAGCCAAGCTATTAGCTGTTACACGAAGTGTCTCCTGTTCATACTGCCCACCTCGTCCCCTACATACAAGCCCAGCCTTAAATGCAAACCACAGAGACACACAGATAGACGCAAGCCAGCTAGGACCCCAGGCACCGGGAGACACCCTCCACCCAGACATAACATGGAGACGCTGGACCCCTGCCTCACGTTGCACCCTGGGGCCTCCGCCAGAGAGGACACACACAGACATGACGTTGCTCAGGACGAGTGTCACAGGACCCTCGCAGAGGGTGCCCAGCAGTGCCGCACGACACCAATAGGTACCCAAGCAGAGTGGGTCCCATATGCTCCAGGCATGTAGACACACAATCTTCGTGTTAAAAATCCGTGAGCTGGGAGTTCCAGCTTCCAGACGGGGAGAATAGGAGCCTCACAGACGTGGTGCCCCAGACACACTCCCAGTTGGTTGCTGGGGGCTGGGAGACGAGCTAGGATTGTTCAGGAAGCTGCAGGAGCACATGGCCACTGGGGCCAGCACTGCAGTGAGGAGACAGGGCAGGGGTGAGCCTCCCTGGCCTGCATCTGTCCTCTCACTGTCAACCCTTGTGAGCTTGGCAAGGCATCTCTCCTCTCCATGTTCAGTTCTCAGGCTCAGCCAAGGGGTTGGGGGGCAGTGGGCTCCCTAGCTACACAAAACACCCAGAGTCCCAGGCTGGGGGTGCCCGCTAGCTCTTCTGGACCCTCCATCCCTTGCGACCTCTTCTCTCTCAGCTGCAAGGCCTAGAGCAGGAGAAGGGGCGCTGGCGGGTGGAGAAGGCCCAGCTGGAGCAGAGTGTGGAAGAGAACAAGGAGCGCATGGAGAAACTGGAGGGCTACTGGGGCGAGGCCCAGAGCTTGTGCCAGGCTGTGGACGAGCACCTCCGTGAGACGCAGGCCCAGTACCAGGCACTGGAGCGCAAGTACAGCAAGGCCAAGCGGCTCATCAAAGACTACCAGCAGAAGTACGCGGCGGCCGGGTACTGGGGGGCTGGCCCCGGGAGGGCTGAGAGGTCTTTGGTGGGAGTTGCGCCCCACCCCAGGCTAAATAAGGAGGAAAGGAGCACAGAAGTTGGAGGGTCCCATGGTAGGGTGTCTGGACAGGGAAAGACTAGGCCCCAGAAGCTTGGGAAAGATCTGAGACTGAGAGCAAGAAGAGAGACAGCTGCCAGGTGGAGCTGAGGACCCTGAGACACCCTGGTTGCAAGCCGCAACGCACAACCATACCAACATCTGTCCCCCACCGCAATCCCCAGGGAGATCGAGTTCCTGAAAAAGGAGACAGCCCAGCGTCGGGTTCTGGAGGAGTCAGAGCTGGCTAGGAAGGAAGAGATGGACAAGCTCCTGGACAAGGTAGGCCCAGGGGTGCCCTAGGGGCAGCGCCTTCTGAAAGCAGCAGTCTCCCTCCCCAGAGCACCCCCTCTGTGGACCGTGAGGTGGGATGAGGGGTCATGCTACTGAGCTAGAGTTCATCGCCCCACCGCAGGGCAGCACAGGCAGGATGCTGCCAGTGTGCCCAGGCCTGATCTCCTCTCCCCTTTGTTTTCCAGATCTCAGAGCTGGAAGGAAACCTGCAAACACTGAGGAACTCCAATTCCACTTAACAGGAGTCATTCCTGGACCAGACAATAACGAATACCCTCCCATCGTCCTCCCTCCCCTGTCCTCAATACCCCACCCCGCTCTCTACCAGCCTGGGGACAGGTGCCCCGACTCCCCCACCCCTCCACCCCACCTCCCCCAGCTTCAGGGACCAGTGGGCCCATACACAGGCCCCTTTAGGTGGCCCAGGCAGACAGAGGTGGCTGGAAGGATGGCCTCCTTGCCCTAGGGGCTGAAGCAGAGGCAGGCCAAGGGACGGGAGGGCTGGCCTGGGTGGTGGATGGACAAAAGGACCTGCAGACCAAACTGCCAGACTTTCTAACCTCCAGCCTTTGTCTCTGGACTGGAATGGGGCTGGGGCTCTCCCAGCATCTCACCACTTGGAGGCTGCTCCCTGCCCATGGGGCTTCTGGGTGGCCCCTGGGCCTCTTGACTTGAGATTCACCTTCTTGGCCCTTCCCCTGCCCCCATCATTGTGCTGTCTGTTGCATCTCACCCTCCTGCTAGGAGGGGCTGCCTCCATATCTCCTCCCTCACCTGTCCCCCTCCCAGGAGGGATGGAGTCCACCCCAGAGCCTGGAGGCAGGGCCTGGCCCTGCACTGATTTCTCACATGTCCTTGGGGAAAGGGGGAGCAAGAACGGGAAAGGGGGAAGAATCCAGGATACCTGGCCCCCACTTCCCCCTTTCCTGGGGCAGCAACCCTCAACTTCTCCCTGTGCCTCCCCTCCCCCAGGTGCCAAATAGCCATAACCTCTTCCTGAAACTGTTCTAGGGCCGCTCTAGGGTCCAGGTCTCCTGGGAATGCCAGGGGTGTAAGGAGGTCAGCTTAGGGTGTCTGGCTGCACAGACCCTCGTCTCCAGCCAGGGGCACATTTCTTGCAGGAGAGCCAGGCCCTGCCCTGCCCTGCTCAGCCCAGGGCCACACCTGGAAGCCTTGTACTAACATCGCAGAGATTCAGCCTCACCCCACTCCACCCCCACTGTTTTCCACTGTTTTAACTGGAGGGCAAAATTTTACTAATCTTTTTGGAGACCAGGGCTGCCTTAGTGGCAGCCTGCTTTCTAAGTGAAATCGATTCCTTTTCCCCACTTGAACCCCAAATTGGGGCTTGGACCAAGGGAAGTGAGACCCCCCCATAACCCCAGGTCTCTCCACTTTCGGAATCCACCTCATTTTGCCCCTTCCTCATGCCCCAGCCCCACCCTGGGGTTTTTGATCATTTTTTAAAAACACAACCCCTGCCCCGACCGTTTAGGCTTCTATTCGTCCCCTGTAAATAGACCATGCCATTGATCAGTATTTCTTGCCCTCCCCGCCCCATTCCTGCCCCCAGTCGTGCCCCACCCTTGAAAGAGCAGGCTGTCTCGGCTCGCCCAGCCCGCGCACTTCACCTCCACCGCCCGGGCAGATGGGGGCGGGGCTAGGGGCGGGTCCACAGGGCACTTCCGGCTCGGCGGGCCAATGGCCGTCCCTGCCCCGCCCCCCGCAGGACCACGTCTCTGTATATAATATATATATGTATGTATTGTTCCCGGTTTTGTACGGACCATGCCCTCTGTCAGGTTGTCCCCATAAAAGCAGCCCCCAGAGCCTCGCTGCCTGGTTTCTTGATTCGGGGGGAGGGGATGGGGTGCCAGTGCTGCCTCTGACTTTGAAGATCTTATTCACGCCTGGATTCAGCAAATTTGCTCTCCACCACCATTACCCCCATCAGCGCCTACGCTTTATTTTTTCCAGTCCAGGACAGGTTTCTAGGGGGAACTGCACGCCCACTGAACTTCTCTTTTTACAAGATTTCTGATGGAATTTACGGGTTGGGTTATTTGCGGTAAGGTGAACCCTTCCTTCCCCTGAGAAGTCCTCAAATCAGGGTACCCTCTGCCTCCCAATCTGAGCGATCTCCTGTGAAGTAGTTGAAGGAGCAAAGGTTACCTGGGACTGGGAGGTGAAATGTCAACGCAGTTTTCAGGGCTCTAGGGCAGCCTGAGTGGCCATTGGTAGTCCTTGCCCCGTGCTTGGTGCCAGCAGCTCTGCTTGCTAACTCACCAGCTGATCAGCCGAGAGCCGGTATTCTGAGTTCAGATGCCAGGTTTCAGGGACCAACTTTGGTGAAGTGCCAGTGGTGGGGGAGACAGGCCCCCAGGTTATGGATGTCCCCAGCACCAGCCTTTCCTTGTCTGTAAACCTAATTACAAAGCACTTGGATTCCATGATCTGGCTCCCATGGGGAGACATTCCCCTTTGGCTTAAAGAATAGGATTCCCTGTATTAGGTCCTTCAGGGTCATCCAAGATGAGCAGCCTCTCAGAAACTAAACCCTTTAGTTTCTGAGGCAGCAACTACTTTGTGGATGACTCTGTCACATAAGTCTCAAGCCAAATTCTGGCTTCTGATAGCTTCCAACCAAAGATTATAGTTCTTCACTTCAGGGCCAAATAGGACCTTTTTAAGCCTGCCACCACCCTGGGGGTCATCTGGAAGCTTGGGGATGGCGACCATGTCTCTCAAGACATCTCCAAGTGGATCATCCCTGGAATACCCTGGGGTCCCTGGAAATGCTGAGGACAGATCCAGGTGGCTGACTCCCAGGATCAGAGACCACCAAACCATAAGGTCACAGGTCAGGGTTCCATAATTAGCGGTCACAGGAAGTCTCCCCAAGAAGTACAGTGGTTGGGCTTTTTGAGGAGGGAAGCCAGACATGGGGGATGAGGGCTTGTGCTGGTCTTTGATTAAGCATTCAGAGCAGGGTCCTACTGCCTGTCTGTCCCGAGGGCTCACTGGGGTACGTGCACATTTTTCTAAAAGGTGGGCCAAGTTACTGCTCATGTCTGTGTGTTGTGTGGCTTTGGGTATCGTGTGAGGTATGGTGATGGTTTCTTAGGCCTAGGATGTGACTCATCCAGAACACATGTCCATGTTTGAAGCTTTTTGTCTATGGTGATGGGCAGACCTCTGACACTTGTCACCTCAGCTCTGCCCTGTCACCTGCTCAGTTCTTAGGAGCTTGAATGGGTGTGACACAACCCCAACATTTGCCATAGGGCAGGGAAATCAGATGAGGGGGCTTCTCAACTCTCAGAAGCTTAGGTATCACTGGAATAGGGGCTTCTCTAAGGTCCTTTGGTCTGACAGACACCCACAGAACCTGCCCTGGAGCACTCACATTTCATACCCATTCCTTTGGGGTCTACAGAAATCTTACCAGATACCTTACAAGCCACATCCTTACCAGATACCTTACAAGCCACATCCTCTTTTTTAAAAAACCAGACATAGTCCCAACTGGATGTCACCCAGAGACCTGAAAATTCACACAGATCTTGGACCGTCATTCCTAAAGGTTATTAGTTCTGTCCTCATTTATAGTCTGGAGACCATCTTGGCTTCAATGTGCTATCTCCCTCGTTTCTTTAGAGACCTGGGACTTCAGAGACTCCACCAGGGAGCTTAATGTCTATACTGCATTCTCCCCCCTCAGCTCTGAGCCCCCACAACCAGCCTTATACCTTGCTTTAGAGCAAACTACTCTCATTCTTCTAAGTCTCCACTTTCTTAAAATGGGGGAAATAGAAACAACTAACTCCTAGCTTTATTATGAGGGTGATACTGAATAAATCTAACGTGCATAGTACAGTGCCTGGCATCTCCTAAACCACAGAAGTATGGTAGTTAGTTGTTGATTATTACATTATCTCCTGCAGCTGGCCTGCCACCACCTCCAGCTGACCAGGTCCAAGTCTGATCTCATCCCATCCCTGCCTGCTCCACCTCCGGAGCTCCAGACTTCAAGCCAAGACCTGCAATCATCCTAGACCCCTCCCTCCTCAGCATCCAGCTGTCCCCAAGTCCTGTCAATCTCTTCAGTTCTACTTCCTGAGTCCTTTGCAACTTGATTTTAACCTTCATGCCCAATGCCATCTTCAGCCATATGAGGGGTCTCCCTGCCTTCAAGGGGCCCTCTCCAGGCCACTGGCCACAGAGGAATCTAGGGGTTCTTCCTAAACCTGGAATCTGAGCCTCCCCTCCTGATAACACGCCCTCCTCCCCTCATGGCACTTAGGCTAAAATGCAAGCACTCCCTCCACCCACACACCAGAGCAGGACACACACACTCAACTTCCTCTCTTGCCCACTCACCCCAAGGTCCCTCTAGCACCTCTTCCCCGCCTGGGCTTGCAGGAGTAGTCAACCCATCACCTCCACCAGGAAACCTCCAGGATCTTCTCCACTCCATCACCCGGCCCCCAGCAGGGGCCAGAAGCCTCTCCCCGCGCAGAAACCTCCTCGTGAACCCGGTCTCCCGCCCCGGGCTGGGAGGACCTTCCACTGGTCTGGCCTCCGACCACACCTGGGGCCCGACAGCCTGGCCGGGGTCAGTTCTGGTCCCCGAGGTGCCCGCCTGGGCACATCCGCCTGCGGGGCTCACGTCTACTGACTGGGCGCCTCGGGGGCGCGTGGACCTCGGCGGTGGCGGAAGCCCCATGGGTCCAGAGGCGGGGCTGCCTCTCGGGGCTCCCTCCCACCCGGACTCCCGCGGCCGAGGAAGTGGCGTTAACTCAGAATCCCCGGTCCGGTAGCGGCGGGGG